>NC_067451.1:31933333-32306666 GCF_025434085.1 Hippocampus zosterae
TCCTGATTTTGACCAGCGTTTTCTGTTTGTTGCTCCCGGACGGGTATTTTGTGTTTGGTATTAAAATTCATTTGTTCTCGGAACACCTTTTCTTTGTCTGCTTTTTCGGGGATCCACCTCATTATCTTGTTGGGCACGAAGCGATCATTTTATCGCTTCGGACCCAACGTGACAAGCTGTTTGTTTGTTTTATTGTTTATTAAACATAAAACATATACAGTAAGATTTTGACAGAAATTAAGTTAGATAAAAAAGTAAAAAGAAAGAAATCAGTCTTCATTCAACACAGTTATTATGTTCAAGGGAGTAGGATGAAGTAAAAAACTTATCTAGTCCTACCCCGTTATGTGTTTATATCTACTAAATCATTTTTATATCAATCAGAAAAGAAAAAGTAAGAAGAAGTCTCCATTAAGGCTCATACTTTACCCTTAACCGTGATATTTTTACAACTTTTGGTTTGTATCGGGATTATATACATCCTCACCCTGGCACTCTTGTGTCAATTTTCTCTTGTATTCATAATGGTTATTTCAATACCTTTCTCTATTTATCAACTTCTGATTTATCATTATATTTAATGTTTAGAATTTATCATTTTAACTCTGATTGATGTAGGTTGTTTGTACTATTTTTTAGAATTTGTTTTTGAACTGGGCAAGCGATTTACTCATTTTTAGGTCCGTTTCGAGATTATTCCACAGATTAACACCTTTGCTAGATACACTTCTTTGCTTGATGTTTGTTCTTGTTTTGAGTTTTTTGAATAAGTTGGTACCTCTTAATTCATAGTTGCTTACTCGAATTTCGAAAAACTTCTGAATGTTTTGGCAGAGCAGATTATTGTGTGCTTTGTACATTAATTGGGCGACTTTAAAGTCAACCAGGTCATAAAATTTCATCGTATTTAATTTGATAAATAGTGGATTTGTGAGTTCCGTATATTTTGATCTATTAATAATTCGAATTGCTTTTTTTTGTAGTTTGAGAATAGGGAGTGTGTTTGTTTTGCAGGCATTTCCCCATATTTCCACACAGTAGGTCATATATGGTAATAATAATGAAGTGTATAATGTGTACAAAGATCTCTTATTTAGCACTTCCTTGGTTTTGTAGAGGATCCCTACGGTCTTGGCTATTTTTCTTTTTACGTTATCGATATGTGGTTTCCAACATAGTTTTGAGTCTATTACTAATCCGAGAAACTTGGTTTCATACGCTCTTTCTATTTCAATTGAGTTTACCATAATTTTAGCTTGGTGTTTGATTGGTCTTGTGCCAAAAACAATTAACTTCGATTTTTTCAGGTTAAGTGACAATTTATTTATGCCGAACCAGTTTTTTAATTTGTTTAATTCGTTTTCTACGGTTATCAGGAGCTGTTTCAGATTTATTCCAGAACAGTAGAAAGTTGTATCATCAGCAAATAGGACACATTTAAATAGTTTTGAGACCTTGCAGATATCATTTATATATAAGATGAATAGTTTTGGACCAAGCACTGACCCCTGAGGAACTCCGTGAGTGATTTTCAGTTGATTCGTTTTTTTATTGTTGAGTTGCACGTACTGATATCTGTTTTCTAAATAACTTTTTATCCATTTATAAGCTACACCTCTCATGCCATATCTTTCTAGTTTTTTCAATAATATACTGTGATCTATTGTGTCAAAAGATTTTTTTAGATCTAAGAAAACCCCAACAGTAAATTCTTTGTTGTCTATATTAGTGGCTATTGCTTCCACAAACTCCATAACTGCCATTGAGGTGGTCCGTTTTTCCCTGAAGCCATATTGATTCTCACTTAACAGCGCACGCTTTTGTATAAAGCTATCAAGTCTGCGCGAAAATAGTTTTTCTAATATTTTTGAAAATTGTGGTAGTACTGATATTGATCTATAATTTGTAAACAGATGTTTTTCTCCACTTTTATAGATTGGAATAACTAGCAATTTTCATTTTTGATGGAAAGATACCAGCTTTGAATGACAGGTTGCATATGTGCGTGAAAGGTCGCACTACATATTCTATAATCTGCTTGATTATTGTCATATCAATATTAAAGCAATCAGTTGACTTTTTATTTTTTAAAGTTTTTATAATATTTGATACTTCTTCTTGTTTTACAGCAGTAAGGAACATCGTGGAGGAGTTTTTTCCTACGTATCTATCCACTTCAAACAGGTCTGTTGGATCAGGAATTTGTTTTGCTAGGTTACTGCCGATGTTGACAAAATACTCATTAAATTCAGTTGCTATTTCTGCAGTTTTTTCCAACATAGTATTTTTACCTTTGATAAAATACTCTGGATAATCAATTTTTTTAGGACTATTTCTGATTACTTGGTTAAGTAATTCTTTTCTCCTTTTTTGTTTTCTCTATTAGTTGCAAACATTTCATAACCTTCTATTTCCATTTCAGTTGTTTTATCTTCATCAAGCCAAATTTCTGATACGGCAATTATTTTAAATTTATTGAATTTAGTCAGGTATTCTTTGATTTTTGTGAAGTTTTCATAGAGACTTCTACTGTTTAAGTGTATTACCGAAAGTGCATTTTCCAATTTTATATTAGTGTTGAATTGTTCATCCAGGTAATTGTCAGAGTTTGTTACCCTTTGTTTGTTGTTGAAGAAGTTATTGTCTGGGTCCAAATTGTTCTCGGGATCGAATGGCTTATAGTCAATATCTTCAAAGGGTTGGAAATTCATGTTTTTGGGATGTGAATTTCCCGCTCCCACGTGGTCGTCGTTGGCTCCCTCACGGCCGTCGTTGGTTCCCTCGCTGTCGTCGCTCGCTCTCTCGCCGTCATCACTGGGTCCCTCGTGGTCGCTGGCTCCCTTGCGGTCGTCGCCGACTCCCTCACGCTCGCCGGCTGGCTGCCTCCCGGCTCTCTCACGCGCGCTGGCTGGTTGTCTCCCGGCTGCCTCAGGCTCGCTGTCTCCCGGCTCCCTCGCGGTCACTGGCTCTCCTGCAGTCGTCGCTGGTTTCCTCTCGGTCGTCTCTGGCTCCCTTGCGGTCGTCGTTGGCTCCCTCACGGTGGTCGCAGGCTGGTTGTCTCGCGGCTTCATCACGGTCGCTGGCTTCCCTGCAGTCGTCGCTGGCTTCCTCGCGGGTCATCATTGGCTCCCTCACGGTCGGTCGTCGCTGGCTCCCTCGCGGTCGGTCGGTCTTGAAAAAGTTATTGTCCGGGTCCAAGTTGTTCTCGGGGTCAAACGTCTTGTGGTCAGTAGGGTTGGAAGTCATCAAAGGGTTGGAAGGGTCATCAAAGGATTCGAAGTCCATGTTTTTTGGTATGTGAATTTCCCGCTTCAGTAGGGTCAGAGTTTATTGTCGGGTGGTGAAAATTTCTCAGTATGCTGCTTGATGGTGTTGAACTCGAGCCTGTTGTGTTGGGAGTACTGGTGCGGGGGTGGACAATAAATTTGTTATGTCTTAAGTAGGCAGTTTCCCCTCAGTCACGTGCAGCTTTTAATTTTGGGAGGAGCTATTTTCTTTTTTGTCGTACAGCATCTGTAAAGTCTTCGTTGATGTAGATGTTGGAGCCTTTTAAGTATTTTGCTTTTTGTAGGATCCTTGATCTGTCCTTGTATCTTAGAAATTTCACCACAACTGGCCTTGGCCGAGGTCTTCCAGGGTCTTGCCTTCCTTGGCCAGTCGATACCAGTCGCCAGTCGATAAGGTGTCTTTCTTGCTTAGTGGGACATAGATCTGGCAGTCATCTGCATAGCAGTGGAAGGGAATACCATGTTTCCTTAAGATGGAACCAAATGGGAGCAGATACAGCGAGAACAGCAGAGGCCCCAGAATTGAGCCCTGTGGAACACCACATGACAGGGGAGCAGTGCGTGACTCAGAGCAGCCAAGGCTGACACAAAAGGTCCTGTCAACTAGATAGGACCTAAACCACTCAAGAGCACTGCCGCCAATGCCCACCAAGTGCTGCAAACGAGTCAGCAGAATACCGTGATCCACTGTATCGAATGCTGCAGTTAAGTCCAATAAGACCAGACACACATGGTCTCCAGAGTCATTTGCCAGGAGGATGTCATTAGAAACACGTAACAGGGCTGACTCCGTGCTATGCCTCGTCTTGAAACCTGACTGGAAGACCTCCAAGATGTTATGTTCAAGAAAAGTTTCAACTGCATATGCACCACTTTTTCCAGAATTTTGGAAATGAAAGGCAGTTTTGAAATGGGCTGGTAACTTGACAGAACATCTTGATCAAGACCAGGTTTCTTGATCAAGGGTTGGACCACAGCATGTTTAAACTGTTGGGGAACTACACCAGAAGAAAGGCTGCTGTTGATGATATCCAAGACCGATGCACCAACACTCGGGAGAACCTCCTGAAAGAAGCGTGGGGGAAGAGAGTCGCAAGGGGAGCCAGATGGCTTCGTCTGGCGATCTACATCCTCCAAGAACAAATCTAAGTCAGCTGAGGGGGTTTTTGAGGAGGGTTTTGAAGAAGGGCAGCGAGGAGGCTTGCCGATTGTTACGGGTCCAGAAATCAATTTCCTCTCGAGAGAGCATGATTTTAGGACGACAAGTATAACAAGGTTCCATCTCCTAGGATGCCTTGGTGATAAGGTGAAGAAGGACCTGGTCCTGTCCAGCTACGTGTCCCGCTGAGGAAATGTTCAGGCGTTTGGACAACAGATACGGGAACAAAGCAAGGATCGTCCAAACAATAGCAAATGAGGTGCAAGGCCTAGCCCCTGTAAATGGAAATCACCCTAGGAAAGCGATAGAGCTGATCTAGATGGTGGAAAAGGCCCTCAGCAACCTTCTTATCCTGGGTCAAGAGGATGTAATGAAGAACCGACTCATGGCACAGTCACTGGAGAGTAAGTTACCAAACTTTCTAAAGGAGAAATGGGTGGCTTACAAGAATAAGCCAATGAATGGCTTTGCCCAGCAGTACCACTTTGAGTGCCTTCTCCAATTCCTAAAGAGACAGGAGGTCATTCTTGAGGAACTGGACCAGTTGGAAACGAGCCTTGTAGAAAAGGCTCCATCTGAGAAGCGCCCGATAGAGAGTTAACCACAGTTAGACTGCGCTTAACCTAGACTTGTGCTCAGCACGAAAATAAGGCCCACGCTAGCTTTGGGTTTGCCCTTTGATTTAAGGCCCCCTTTCTTCACGCTGACTACCATAATGGACCTCAAGGAGAAAGGGAGTCGTGCCTCCAAGTCACCACAGTGCTAATAGAAGCCAGGTCAGACCTACAGTGGGCCAATTGAAAGCATTCTTCCCAGCGGCATCATGCTGTGGCTTGTTTACATCACCCAAGCTTACTGTCATCCAAAATGCAGAAACTTATGTACTCATTTTTGACCTCCCAACTGAATAATGCAGGGTGAAGCCCAGCATATCCGGAGGCACCCAAAAAACAAACAAACAAGTTCTTTTCAGGTGGATTGCAACATACAAGCAAAACATTACAGGATAAAGTCATCCCTTCTTAGATAGCATCATAAAGTGTCAAAGGGAGGGATTATTGTATATAATTTTTAAATTAATTCCAAAAGAGCATTTTGCACAGTATGCATTATTGTTTATCGAAATTACATTTTTATTCTCAGTTGGATTTTGCCATCATAAAACGGTGCTTACATTACAGGTGTGGTCTGTGTTAAGTAACATTTATCGTAATTCTTCTGTAAGTGCAATGAAGAAGTGACATGAAATTGTTGACGCTGACATATTATGTAAAACGGACTTTCTATACAAATATTTGGGTTTCTGTAGTGCCTGTCCACCCATTAGACAACCAAGTATATTTGAAAATGTATCTATGAGTGAGCTGTTCCACACTCCTGCCCCACTGTGATGTCACAAGGGGTGAAATATACTTAACAACCACCCTCACACAGATTTTCTCTCAGACATAAACATCTCCAATGAGGACAAAATTCAGGGGTTTCGGGAGGTTTCAAGAAACGGCCAGTTGGCAGCCAATCCAGTTTCGTGTCCCACTTTTTCCGACAACGCACATTGTGCTGGTCATTCTGGTCTGCGCACCCTGTGCAATCTAAGGGCAGTACAAGGAGATACTGGATGTAAAGTCAGCTTGTCTCTCAGCTTCACAGCACGGCAGTAGGTTTGTTCCGACATTAGTCATTCTTCTCAAAGGATAATTAAGAGATGAATATAAAGTACGCCTGTGAGTATTGTTATACTGTATCTGTCCACATAGGATTGTATTATTGTCCATATTTTACATTATATGGTCTGTTGTATTATTTTCCTTATTTTATGTTAAATGCTCTGTTAGCGCTTTGTTACAGCCGCAGCTGTTTTGTGAAAGTGCCATATAAATGAATAGGTATTGTATGGTATGTGTTTTTGTTCAGTTCCTTTTTTTTATTTTGTTCAGATATCCATTGCATGAAAGGTAACCCCCTCCACACTTGGTGCACTTTATCAGCTCATGTACCGACAGGGTTTCGCAATGTATGTCAGCATTAGTTGTTTGTGATGTTTTTTTAAGTGCACAATGGCTAATTCTCTTTGTTTTATGTTTGTCATGTTTGCCAGCTGGTGGTGGACACCAAAAAGCAGGCAAGAGGGAGGTGCACGGCGTACTTGACAAATGGTATTAAAACATCGAGAAAACTAAATCCAAAACAAACAAAGTCCAAAGTATCAAACAAAAATCATGACTGAATCTAAAACATAACAGTGACCAAAACATGACCGAAACAAACCTGACAGCAGCAAACAAACAGCAACACACAATAACCCGACACCGAGTGGTCGTGCCGGTTTGTTTAAACAAACAAACAAACGAACTGCTGAACGACCAACAGGTGTGCAGCTGCAGGGAGAACCCTACAGTGCCACCTGTTGGTCACAAACCGAAACATGACAATGTATAGTTTGACAGTAAATTTGAACTGGGAGCAGTATTTAATAGCATGACATGTATGTCATACAAAAATAAAATTAATATGTGGTCAATTGATGAATAAAATAATGAAAGGAGCCACAAGATTGCCCGTTTGTTGTTCACATTCGAATTCTACTGTTGTCTCTGTATAAAAAGAAAAAAAATAATGTGAACCAACCAGACACATGAATTTCCCCTGAGGATAAGCATATGCAATTATCAAATGTAATAGCCCGCCTGGATGCTCAAACACTGCACCCTCGCCAGCATTAGTTCTTTTGGACCTGTTCCGCTAACATGAATCAGGTGCCTGTAGCCAAGAGCATCACGGGACCTTCAATTCCATTAATGATTTTTTAAAATATATTTTTATTGACAGAAATCTATTTCCAATAGCGGCAAACAGAACACATCTGTTAATTATATTGATTAATGTGACTATTTTATGTTCATAACTTCCATGAGCCTTTCATTCAGAACACCGTGTCAGGAATTGTACTGATTTGCTAGAGGGCATACAACGCGCTTCATGGTCGAAGAAAATCTCAAAACCCTTTTTAATATTTCACACAGCGCACAGAATGATCCCCTGTTCTGACCCTGGAAGCCATGACATATTCTACAGTATGAATTTGTAATGTACTGATGAAATATACAAACAGAAAACCAATTACCACCAACAAAATATGGCAAATTCATCTGCTGTATTTCTTTGCACATGCATTTATTCGTATATTGAAATCCCAATGGTACATTCAAATCCAATAAAGCTCAAACCATTTTGTTTCCCCTTCCCTCTTGTAACTTTTCCTTTCTTATCTGCTTCATACGTGCACATTTCCCCTTAGATGATCATTTGTGTAACTGATCGATGAGATTTCTCACGTATACTGTCTATACCCTTCATATTTTGCTGCTCTAGCTCTTTTAGTTTCCTCGCATGAGTAAATTGGCTGCACAAATTGAATCGAAGCAGTTGCTCCGGTGCGCGGTAAAGATAACAGGTCCTGTTCTGGACAATCTTCCATTATTTTAAAACATGCGGTTTGCATGATGTTGCATATTTTCTCGAATAGAGAGTGAGGTACTGAATGACAAGCAGTGAGTGAAAGAGATGGACAGAGCTGTGTCAATGTTTTGATGGGTGAACTTTCTGCCACCTGAAATAAGCATAAACGATTTGCCTTGTTGGCTGACATGGAAAGAAATCTTGGACAAAAAAAAACACTGTCAGTGCAGGAGAAGAACAGACAGATTAAAAGAGAAAAGGAAAGACCGAAATGAACAAAAAAGACAGTCAGACGTGTCGAAGGCAGCCGCAAGGAAGATAGATTGTTGATGCAAATGAAACCAATTTGATGTTCTGTATTCATCTAATAACAAATTAGGAATAAGTGTCAGTCTAGAGGGCATCTGAAGGTATGCGAGACATAATTGTTGTCTCTTTCTCTCGGGCCTAATGAAGCAGTGATCGCTAGGCAAGAGCTCAATGACTTGAGCGTTTATGACATTGCCTATGTTGTCATGTTGAATTGCTTTCAGGCCCCAAACACTGCTTGGCCCAAACACTGGGGGAAAACTGTGGAAACATCTTTAATTCATATTTGTAGTTTTGGAACTGTGTTACGATATCCACAAAAATAACAAGTAACCATCCGGCTTTGAAAACTCTGTCGATCCAAGTCCTGACCTGAAATTTTACAGCCTTGCACAAGGAGGAAGTAATATCAAACCTTTAGTGTAGCTCCGATTTATTACGCACTTCTACTTCTTCCTCTCCTAACTTTGCTGTTGTGGAGTGGGAATTTCTCCATTGTGAGACTATTCAAGGTTTTCTTAATGTTCTTAGTTTTAGTCTTTATTGACATCCGCAGCTATAGCAGCATATACAGTAACATCATCATCAAGTAACAGAAAAGGTCTTCATTATACGAGTTTTTGTTGCCGTCTCAAAAAGTTTGGTCGGAGGACAATAAATGCCACAGTAAGGGGTGAGTATGTTCCTCTGTGTGGCAATCACAGAAAGATTTTTTTTTTAACTTTTCTTTTGATCGCGGCGCGGACACCCACAGCGGCTCCTCTTGTTTTATGTTGAGAGGGAAGAAATGTGAAAAGATTATAGATTAGAAGAAAATCTGTGCTGTATGTTAATAATACAGTACATTTGACAATAAAGTTGTATCCAATCCAATCCAATCCAATCCAATCCAATCCGTTTGTCCCAAAAAATTATTTGTAACAACAAATATGATACTTGAAGTGCATAGTGATTAATAGACAGTTTGTGCTTATCTGCTCAAATCAGGGTCATTGTAATTCTCGAAATCTAACGAGGTGAACTAAAATAGAAAAAAAATGTAATTACTGAAAGAAAATAAAACTTAAATTGTGTTAAAAAAAATCTAAAGTGACTTAAACTACACAAAAAATGGTGCGCTGAATTTTATTTTGTCAAGTGGTGGAACAAAATAAAATCCTTAATTCATAAATACAGTAGTACAAAATACTGTATTTTATATTGTACTATTATGAAAAGCTGATGAGCTAGAGGAAATCTGAGGGCAGATTCTGAATTAGGGTGAAGAAAACAATCTAGAAAAGTTTGCCTGCATCGCTGAATTTTTTGGACAGCGCGATTCGAGTGAAAATTCATTTTTTTCTTTGTCATTTAAGATCATACTTGGTTTACTTTAAATGTATTTATTTTGCAATTACATCCATAGAGAAAAAGGAAGGTCAGTTTAATTTAAATTAGTATACATTATTAGTTAAATTCTTACACCAAACTTTGTGACTTTTTTTATTATCTTACACTCGACAAATACACCAGATAACAACAAAAATACAAATGAAGCATTTAAAAAAAAAAAATCAAAACTAACAAAAGTGCTCGAAAAATTGAAGCCAAAGCTAATGAAAAATCCAAAACTGTTGAAATTGGATGGTAAAAATGCTTGTTGTGCTGAAGAGTGACGTTTCAGCACCTGAAAGCAGAACACCATGTTGGGTTGTTGTTTTTATTTGTTTAGTTTTTTTTACAGATTGGGCAGATTCAGGCCTCCAAGTCTGTTAATTTAAAAGCCGTGGTTTGGCTGGTTTTATCTCACAGGAAGAGTCAGCTAAGAGTATCCCTTCTGCAGACCGATGCGTTATTGCACTGGTGTCGTACATACAAAGTAGTAAAGTGTTACAGTTGTAAATTACCAGAACTGGAAAGACTAGCTCTCCAGTTTCATTCGTTAGAACCTTGGATAATTTTATTGCCGGTTTATACTCGAGTTATAAATCCAACTCCGTGATGTTGGATAAAATACGACTGAGGCCACGTGGATATTATTGTCCCTTTAATGAATCCACATTTTAGCGATCATGTAAACATGCAAGTATGTGTGTGTGTGTGTGTGTGTGTGTGTGTGTGTGTGTGTGTGTGTGTGTGTGTGAGTGAGTGAGGTGCACCTTTCAAGGATTCCCAAACTGTGGTGTGCATACCTCTGGGCTTTGGAGGCTATGGTCTCCTTGGTGCTGAATGTCTAACCAATAAAGATTTTTACAAAGTGCTTCTCTTGTGTTGAATGATATGAATGAATGGATATCAGGCTTGAACTATACGTATCATCCATCCATCCATTTTCCGACCCGCTTATCCTCACAAGGGTCGCAGGGGAGCCGATCCCAGCTGTCTTCGGGCAATAGGCAGGGGATACCCTCAACGGGTTGCCAGCCAATCGCCGGGCACACACAGACGAACAAGCATCCACGCTCACACTCACACCTCGGGACAATTTAGAGTGTTCAATCAGCATGCCACATTTTTGGAATGTGGGAGGAAACCCGGAGAAAACCGACGCAGACACGGCGAGAACATGCAAACTACACACAGGGAGGCCGGAGCTGGAATTGAACCCGGTACCTCTGCACTGTGAGGTTGACGCGCTAACCACTTGACCACCGGGCCGCCCCATATGTTCTGCTATTTCATAGACCTGGTTTTGAAGTGTGCATTGGATTATCATTTATCAGGCTTGCTACATTCCCCCTCCTTCTAAATGGTCCAGTCTATCTCTCATCTACTAACTATATATTTCCTCTGCTCCCCTAAAATTCTCTCGCGAAGGAATCCTGCTGGTGGACATAATCAGCATCAATCTGATCGTTCAGCTTTTTTCTATCATTCCATTTCATCTTTTTGTGATTCAAAGTCCTCGCCTGCTGTCCATCAGCTCAATTTAACCTCTTTTCGTTTCCATTTTATGCCCCACGGAGAGCGCTGAAAAGGTGCCTTTGAAATCCCATATCCCAGAGTGCAGTTCCATTCCCTCTAAAGGAAATAAATAAGTCACACCAACTGTTGTTTGGAGGAAGGGTTGGAACTAATGGGGTGCAAAAGATTCAGGACGCAGCAATGAAAAGTCAAAAGAACATGATTGATAGTCACAGAGGTATTGAGAGAAAGAGGCTGGAATGCATGTTCATGTGGAAAAGAGGCAACCATTCCCATGGTTAAAAACCATCTGGTTGTTGCTGCAAATGTACTTAGTTGTTGTCCCCCCAGAGATTATGTGAGTTGTTTTCTTTTCTGTCACACCATTTGACTTCCCATTATTTTCGGTCAGAATTATTGTGGTGTAATATTCCTCATGAAATCCATGGCCTCATCAGGTGTGAGTTTGATGTGAAACACGCCTCGATCAAAGACCGGTATTGATCTGAAGTGCATCATCTACAAGCCCTGTTAACTGTAAGACTCATGAGAAAACAGTCGGCAGACATTTCATCGCATGTTCCATGTCCTACGGCTCAGCTGACTTAGATGCATGTTGCAATACTGGGTACAGACTGATCGATGTCGTTTTTAATGCGTGACTATACCTCCACACTTATAGCTGGAGTACTTTCATTTGTTATCTCAAATAATCTTTCCGAATTGAAATATGCAGTTTATCCGTTCCAGCCTTAACAGAAACAACAGCAAAAAAAATACATGTGGTAAGGACACTGTTTTTAAATAAAAAAACGCTTCCAAACGGGGATACATAGAAAAGATTCAACCAAACTCGGCAACACTAATAGGAGCGGCGTTAGGTCAGGGGTACCGTATTTTTCTGCACTATAACGCGCACTTTCAAAGAATGGCCTATTTGAAAACTGATTTCATATAGAGGGCGTACCACCTTACGGCGCATATAATAGAAGCTACAATAGTGGCTGTGGTTGCATTATGCATCCACTAGATGGAGCTACGCTAAAGGGAATCAAATACAGCTTTATTTATATAGAGCAGGTGTCACCAACATTTTTGAGGGTGAGAGCAACTTCATGTGTACCGATTGTGTGAAGGGCTACCAAATTGATACACGTCTGAAATAACATATTTGTCCAAAATACCTTCAATAATATGAGGATGTGTTATTTTTAATACTTGATGATTGATCGTGTTTCGAAATGTCTCACAGTACTGCCAATGTTTGCATTTTTAAATCATAATTTCTACTAGCAAATCACAATGTCCAGGCACTGGCGGGCTACTCAAGTGGTCTTCACGGGCTACCTGGTGCCCGCGGGCACCATGTTGGTGACCACTGATATAGAGCTTTCACAAACGCTGCAGCTGTAACAAAGCACTTGACGGAAAATTTAAAATACTACATACTATTATTGATCCATATGTAAGGCGCATCGGATTATCGATGTTTGAGAAAATTGAATGTGTTTAGGTGTGCCTTGTAGTGCGGAAAATATGGTATATTATAAAGCAAGATTAAATGCAGCCACAGAACCAACAACACAACACAACGTGCTTGAACGCATGCTGAAATTTGACAACTTGAAACCCTCTCCGAATGGAATGTGAAAACATACTGACGGAAAAAAGTAAACAAGATCTCTGTCTTCGAATAGTAATTGAGAAGAACAACCCACAAGAGAACCCGGCAAGGCCTGTAAAAGATAAAGAGAGCATCTACTTGAAGAAGACTCACAGACACAAGTTTGAACAAAGGCTGCAGAAACCAAAGTACTGACTACAACATAACAAATCACACACGAAAGGATGAGGGAAAATCCAAGGGAAGGTAGGTAGCCGACTGGCTTTAGCTGCTTGTGATGCTTAACAAATTGCTTCACTTTATCCTATAACTTTCAAGGGGATCATTTTCTCTCATGGGAGGATGTTCGCGTTCTACTGAAGCAGCCACGTGTATGGCACACTTGTTCGCTTGAAAGATTTAGTGACAGTTCAAATAACAGTTAAACCACACAAGTTGCGTATAGCACGCTTTAAATAGCCGAACTCCTTTAAGTCGCTTGGAAACTAGAGAGCGTCCGATTTGTACTCCAGTGTCAGCTTTTGAGGGCTTTGGTTGCCTCCCTCCATTTAATCTCCCCAGGTGATGAGCAGCACCGTGAAACATTGTCAAATCATGATGTATTTCAACCCAGCTTGCGGTTGACATGAGGGGGAGGAGGGGGGGGGCGCTAAAAATGAGCCATGTCTCGCACCTGCAATCGTGTCAAATGTGTTCATTTCCGTTCTATGTCTTCAAAGTTAGGTAAACAACTTAATCGTTGGCGTGGTCATGCTCATATTTTAGCTTTGGAGGATTCGTATGCTTCAATTCAGCGTTGGCACAGCTACGCTGATGTATATGGAAGAAAACCGGAGGCGACAATTTGGTATGGTACACACAGATCCAGTATACTAATTGCGGTACTTGGATGCCTCCTGTGTAAGAACATAAGTGCATGTTTTTTCTCCCATTTTGCGTTCAGACTAGTTTTTAATTCACAATGAAATAAAAGAACAATGACAAGAAAGGTTTGTATGTTCAACAAATCCAATTCTTTGACTGACCACCATTTTTGGTTTTCAACTAAGAAGCACGTCTGCGCTGTCCACGCCTCTTTCACTCTGGCTCTGCATGTGTAGACTTTATATCCAGTGTAGGGAAACACCAAAAAATATCTACGGCTCCACAGTCTAGTGAGACTTTCGAGTGGGATTTTCAGGAGACTAAACAGTGTTGACATGCAAAGCCATCACACAACGTTGTGAAGCGAGTATCCCTCTGTGTATGACACCATGTCAGTGTTATTTAGGTACTGTTGTCTTGAGAGCTCGGCAGCGCAATAAAACTGACAGCACCTTCATAATTGCTTTGATAAACACGCCTGTGTTTTTTCTTGAAAAAAAAAAAAATGAATCACTTTACACTATCAATCAACTCTTTTTAATTCCCGTAATCACAGGACTCCGGGAGCCTGGCAATCAGCCGTTAGTGTTGAGTACAAGCCCTGCCAGTGAATGTTTGGCAGAAAAGATTAATTTTGGTCATTCTCAACCTTTTGTCTGTTCCCTGCCCAGATTTGGAGTCTAATGAGAATTACACGTTGTGGAGTAAGTATTCAAGCTCATTAATGGACATCATTTTCACAGACACCAGAACAACCTCTTAAACGCACAATTGTGTTAGACGAGCGTGTCACGAGGCCACAAGCGAGAAGATGTATTATGACTCATTTATGTCAAGCTAAGTCAGCCATTTTAACGTTTCTCTTTTTGGCACGGGAAGGATTGTGCTGTATCTTTCTTTAGGAGATCACAAGTGACCTTCAAATGACAGGGAAAGTGGTTTCATTGTAGTAAGGTATTAAACGACACCTAATAATGCAGACTACGGGAAGCAGATGACATTTAATTAGCATGATATGCTGATTTCATTGCAGGACAGGTGAATATAGCACAGCACGAGCTTGCGCGTCATTTACACAGTGACAGATTTCAGAGCTTGTGCAAGTTGATGGTATTTTCCTGTGCCACAACATGATAAACCATGAATGCGGTGTCAAGAATTAGTGTATGTTCACATCTCGCGTTTATCCCAGCAAAACAATAACCACAACAATATGAAGGCACGACATTATCTGCGCTAGCAATTTCTTGTACTCTTCAATCTGTTTCGATCGCAATAATTGGCTGCAATTTCACTTAAATGCCACTCAACAGGCTCACAGCTTTGAACCGCATTGTGCCTCCCTGCCCTCCATCCGAAGTTTTCCCAACCACTGAAATTGCTGTAATGAACATGACTCATCTATGGGCCTATCAGCGATTGTTTTAAACGATTTTGTGAGCCATTGTGACCGATTTGGTATAACCTCACGCCCGTTTCACTGAAATGACTGTTGATCGTGACCATTTTGCGGCTCTGCTTTATCCGGAAGGCCCTTGTTGACTTAAACCTGTGTATTAATCTGTCCATGCAATGCACAAAAGTTGGCTGAAGTTTTGAACATCAATTATAGAACGTCAAAACGGTGTGCCCCCGCCCCATAATAGATCTAAATCTGTTTGAATTAATAGAATGCTTTCACAGTAGAGTGCCGAAATGACTTTTCGAAGTAAAAGCAACAAAACATACTCTAGACTTCTATGCCAAATGTGAATGTGAATGTGAGGCTTCTTACCTCCTGTCACATCCTGCTGCTAAACAGTTCTCATAACTTGGTTTGTGAGGCCGGCCCCTCTTTGAGAGAACGATCTTAACACTGCCAGCCTGTACAGATATTTTTTCATGCGGTGGCTAATTAGCAGCCCGATATCATTACCATTGGCATGTCTGATCCATTTCGCTGTGATAAACCTGAATGTTCTTTATTAGATCAATAATAAATATATTTTATCGCTATTTATTGGGCACTTCTGTGGGATCATGCTCGTGTGAACTTGTTTCTGTTCTATCTAGCGCATGATGCATATCTGTAAACCTAATTTCGCCGCGAGGAATAAAGGCTGATGCTTGGCGGGTTATATTTACTGCTAATACACACCCCATGAGAAAGAGTAATCCTGCTTACTCCCGCGCATGAATCCATTAAAGTCATAGCGTGTGCAATTTATCGAACTACTTTGTTGAACATATGCATGACCGATCAAGTAGGACCCCACGGTTGGGTGGTCGCGATGGCTGTTTTTCACCCCCTCAAAATACATTCACACACAAACGACAGCACAAATCTCAGTCAAGTTGTGTCAGGTTGTTTAGTTTATCCCTGCAGTATGTCTCCAATATTTTCAGCATTAAAATCTGGTGAGTCATTGTTAAGCGTTTGAACGTCCGGCTGAGCCATACATTCTTCGAGCCACCCTTAAAGCACATGCAGTATTTTTTTTATTTTTGTATTTTTTTTGGGGGGGGGGGGTTGTTTTGTTTTAGTGGCAGCAATGTTTCTCATGTTTTTATTGCAACCACACAACAATGGTCGTACACAGAGGGATTGAACCCATAGAAAGAGTTCCTCAGTGCCAAACAAAAGTAGGGAGCGAAGCCTGCACGAAAACTATATTGTGCAATTGCTTGAGTCTAGACATTTAAGAGGGAGATGCACTGGAGAACAAGAGAGAATAGTGAGAAGAGGAGGGGAGAGCACTTTGGAAACTCAAATTCTTGGCGTCGATTTATTTCAAGCAAATTATGATTCCATTACAATGTCACTTAAATCTGTTGTGCTTTTGTTTAGGTTACATTTGGTTTTGTTCCCTCACATGTGCTCTTTTTGTCTCCACCCGTTCTCGTCATCCATGTCGCTTGTTTTTAACCAATCTGCTTCCTTTGTGTCTTGTCTAGGTGTTTCTCGTTGTCTCGTCACTTTGCTTGGATTTAGTTCCCTGGGTTCAGTCATTCTTTGTTGGATCATTGTGAGTGTATGTGTGCTCCTATCATGTTGTGTTTTCTGTCACAGTTTTTTTTTTTTTGCCACTTTGTTTGAGTACTTCAGTTAGTTTTTTTCCAAAATGCTGCTGTTTGTACTTTTGTGAAATACATTTTGTTCAGGCCACCCTATTCCTCCCTGCCTCACTGCTTCCCTGCTTTTTGGAGTCCTCCAACTACCATCACGCAAAATGTGACGAAAGCACCTCAATAAATGAACTCTGATGAAGTGAATGGACTATAAGACCAAACCTATCTAAACCTTAGCAAATTTTAGTTTGCCCCAAGAGCTGACCACCAAAATTTCCCTCATGTTTATATAAAACATCGTTCAAAGAGAAGTGTCATGAACATTTTATGTATGTTCTCGTGCCTTCAAGGTTGGGGTTTGAAAGACCGACACTCTTCCCTGCCCCTAATGAACTCTGTGAAACATGTTGAATGACATTGCTTCAGGCAGGAACAAGAATCAGACTTGCTCAGTTCTATGAAAGAACCCCTCCTCCTCCGTTTTGTGTTTTAGGTTATTCCCTTAATGCTATGGGTGGGACTAATTTCACATATCCAGTCCCACATTCCTCTGTGTCCCAGGTTTTAATTGCTGTGATGTCGACAGTGTCGCTAATGTAGAATTAAAGCCTTAATGGCAAACATTTATTGATTTATTTGTGCATATTGTGCCATCTTTATTCAAACAAACAGCGTTAGTAAGGCGGTTTTCCATTTGCCTCATTATTTTGTGTCACGTGTCTTTCTCATCTTGGAGCAGTCTGATTTGGTTTTACCACTTTACCATTCTCAAACAAAAGGTTACGTGTGAAAGCATTCTTGCTTTCAGACCGTCTAATAGCAGCATCATAAATGAGAGTTCAGTCAACATCAAGAAGCGTTTTTGTTCATCTTTTGTTTACGCCGCTGTTGTTTCATCCGCCAAGAATGCATTTTTTTGACTTATTTGGGAATTATACTATCCATTTTGACCATGATATGTACTTCTGTACTTCTGTTTTGGGAAATAAATAAACATATATTTTTTGTTTTTAGATGACACATGCGCTGCTTTTCCTGCTGCCCTGAGCGTGGGTCCACCTGCACTTCACTACGCTTGACCCAGAGCCCACGAAGTCCCAGCAGCAAGCCTGCAGCATCCGCCTGCTCGTCATCGGCATTAGCCTGACGACCAAGCCGCCCAACAACCAGGAACGCCTCTCTGTCACTCTCGCCGGTGTCCTCCAGTCTCCGCAGTGTTTGATCGCATAGATTTTTGGTTCCCCCTCTCATGTTACCTTACCCTCCACACATTATACATGACTCAGATAATTCCGATTTTCAAAATTACAGCCTCAATTTACGTAACCTCTTTGCTGATTTAGACTAATTTTGACTTTGCTGCATTTTAGTGCCGTTTTTTTCTTCTCAGTCAATTGACAGCTCTTTGTTGTTTTTTATGTTTTGTTTTTATTTGTATATATATATATATTTTTTCGACAGCACAGAGTTCCCCACCTGTATTCCTCAAGTCATTCCATACCTGTTTCATCATCAATTTATTCTGCACCCTTCTCTTCGTGGCATTTTGCCTTTCCACACTTGCCTCTTCCTCACCTTGGCTGTGACTTCATCTCCCATGGTACAAAACTGTTCACCCATTTCAGCTAGCTCCCTTTCTCCATTCCTCCTTTGTTTCGGGTGTCCTGAATCTCTATGAAGGTGGGCTATTCAGGCCGGGGCAGCCCAAGTACTGGCTTTGCAGCAGCTCAAGGCTCAAGGTTCCAGCTGAGCAGTGCCTCGATATACCGGTTTCCGGCTTTGTGGATGCTCAAGCTGCCTGTGCCATTAAGATGTGCACCTTTCGGATTGGGCAGTGATAATTTTACAGTTTGCCCCCAGCGAGTCCCAGGACTCGCTGATCAGAAAAGTATGAGTGCTATTATGCATTTAGAGAGTCCCAAATTTTGAATTCTGAAATGGTCTACTTATTTGAGAGGGAAGAAACGTCATCTGTGCTTTATGTTACACATATAGTACATTTGAGAATAAAGTTTATCCAATCCAAATTATTCAATTGCATATGATAATAATACAAACAACAACATATACATACAATTATAAACACATGCTGCAAAAATTTAAATAATTCAGTAGCAGGCCTGAGGACTTCGGAAATTCACGGTAACCATTCGGTCGGATTACCCAATGGGAAACCACGGTAACTAATTTTGGTTTCCGTTAACGTTCATCATGGGAACCCATTTTTCTATTTTGACTGTCGTGGATCTTCTGTCAATTTGACGAAAGAATCTACCACACATCATCGTTAGTTCTACCATTAGCTAACATTAGCATTACTACAACTTGTGACGAATGTGTTATTCCTATAGTTACCATGCTACAACCAGTAAATTATAGATTAACCAATACTGTTTCATCATATTATTCACAGCGATTAGCCTTTCCATCTAATAACCAACTTTCCTCGTAATCGTACCTCCCGTCATATCTCGCTCTCGTGTTCTGTGCATACATCGCAGGGGAGTTTTGATACGCTCTTCGTATGATTCATATGAAAAATCTGCCTGGCATTACCATTTCTTAAATGTTGTGATTTGTAGACCTTCGGGAGTTTTTTTTCCGCCGCCATCTCAAACTTTCATCCGCGCGATTCTTCAGTTTTCGGACTAAAATAACAACCCGCATGCGCATATGTGTTCCGTGCCCCCCAACACTGAAAACGAAACTAAAGTAAATTAGAAGAAATACACTCGCACACCACGCCACAAACACACATACAGGCACAGTGAAATTGCGTTGATCACACAGTCAACTCGTGTGCGGTGACTTTGATGGTTAAACGATTTTTCGGTACAGTAAAATGACGCGACGGAAACGACACACTACCAGTCACGATGGTTACTGTGAAATCTTCAGGACTGCCGGAGTTAGTTTTTTGTTTGTTTGTTTTGACTGACCCCTCCGTGAGCCGTCACCTTACTGTGGTGGAGGGGTTTGCGTGTCCCAATGATCCTAGGAGCTAAGTTGTCGAGGGCTTTATGCCCCTGGCAGGGTCACCCATGGCAAACAGGTTCTAGATGAGGGGCCAGACAAAGCACGGCTCATAGACCCTTATGATGAATACAATAGATGGACCAAGGTTTCCCTTGCCGGGACGCGGGTCACCGGGGCCCCACTCTGGAGCCAGGCCTGGAGGTGGGGCTCGTTGGCAAGCGCCTGGTGGCCGGGCCTACACCCATGGGGCCCGGCCGGGCACAGCCCGAAGAGGCAACGTGGGTCCCCCTTCCCATGGGCTCACCACCCATGACAGGGGCCAAAGGGGTCGGGTGCAATGTGAGCTGGGCGGCAGCCAAAGGCGGGGACCCTGGCGGTCCGATCCTCGGCTGCAGAAGCTAGCTCTTGGAACATGGAATGTCACCTCTCTGGCAGGGAAGGAGCCCGAGCTGGTGTGTGAGGCAGAGAATTTCCGACTGGATATAGTCGGACTTGCCTCCACACACAGCCTGGGTTCTGGTACCAGTTCTCTCGAGAGGGGTTGGACTCTCTTCCACTCTGGAGTTGCTCACGGTGAGAGGCGCAGAGCAGGTGTGGGCATACTCATTGCCGCCCGGCTCAGTGCCTGTACATTGGGGTTCACACCGGTAGACGAGAGGGTTGCCTCCCTCCGCCTTCGGGTGGGTGGACGGGTCCTGACTGTTGTTTGTGCATATGCACCAAACAACTCCCTTGTTCTGCTGGGGGACTTCAATGCTCACGTGGGCAATGACAGTGAGACCTGGAGGGGCGTGATTGGGAGGAACATAAGGGTGTCCATATGTGCACTTGGCACCAGGACACCCTAGGCCGCAGTTCGATGATCGACTTTGTAGTTGTATCATCGGATTTGCGGCCGCATGTTCTGGACACTCGGGTGAAGAGAGGGGCGGAGCTGTCAACTGATCACCACCTGGTGGTGAGTAGGCTCCGATGGTGGGGGAAAATGCCGGTCCGTCCTGGCAGACCCAAACGTATTGTGAGGGTTTGTTGGGAGCGTCTGGCGGAATCCCCTGTCAGAAGGAGTTTCAACTCCCACCTTCGACAGAGCTTTTCCCATGTTCCGGGGGAGGCGGGGGACATTGAGCCCGTGTGGACCATGTTCCGTGCCTCTATTGTTGAGGCGGCCGATCTGAGTTGTGGCCGTAAGGTGGTTAGTGCCTGTCGTGGCGGCAACCCCCGTACTCGGTGGTGGACACCAGCAGTAAGGGATGCCGTCAAGCTGAAGAAGGAGTCCTATCGAGCCTTTATGGCCTGTGGGACCCCAGAGGCAGCTGACGGGTATCGACTGGCCAAGCGGAACGCAGCTTCGGTTGTCGCCGAAGCAAAAACCCGAGCGTGGGAAGAGTTTGGTGAGGCCATGGAAGCCGACTTCGAGGAAATTCTGGTCCACCATACGACGTCTCAGGAGAGGGAAGCAGTGCACCACTAACATTGTGTACAGTGGGGATGGGGCGCTGCTGACTTCGACTCGCGACGTTGTGAACCGGTGGGCAGAGTACTTCGAAGACCTCCTCAACTCCACCAACACGTCTTCCTTGGAGGAAGCAGAGCCCGGGGACTCTGAGGTGGGCTCTCCTATCTCTGTGGCTGAAGTCACCGATGTGGTTAAAAAGCTCCTCGGTGGCAAGGCCCCAGGGGTGGATGAGATCCGCCCGGAGTTCCTCAAGGCTCTGGATGTTGTGGGGCTGTCCTGGTTGACACGCCTCTGCAACATCACGTGGTCAACAGGGAGAGTGCCTCTGGATTGGCAGACCGGGGTGGTCGTCCTTCTTTTTAAAAAGGGGGACCGGAGGATGTGTTCCAACTATAGAGGGATCACACTCCTCAGCCTCCCTGGTAAGGTCTATTCAGGGGTGCTGGAGAGGAGGGTCCGTCAGGAAGTCGAGCCTCAGATTGAGGAGGAGCAGTGTGGTTTTCGTCCCGGCCGTGGAACAGTGGACCAGCTCTACACCCTTAGCAGGGTCCTCGAGGGTATGTGGGAATTCGCCCAACCAGTCTACATGTCTTTGGTGGACTTGGAGAAGGCGTTTGACCGTGTCCCTCTGGGAGTTCTGTGGGGGGTGCTTCGAGGGTATGGGGTACCGAACCCCCTGATACGGGCTGTTCGGTCACTATACCACCGATGTCAGAGTTTGGTTCGCATTGCCGGCAGTAAGTCAGAATCGTTTCCAGTGGGGTTAGGACTCCGCCAAGGCTGCCCTTTGTCGCCGATTCTGTTCATAACCTTTATGGACAGAATTTCTAGGCGCAGCCGAAGCGTTGAGGGGGTCCGTTTTGGGGGCCTCAGTATTGCATCCCTTTTTGCACATGATGTGGTGCTGTTGGCTCCTTCAAACAGGGCTCTCCAACTCTTACTGGAGAGTTTCGCAGCCGAGTGTGAAGCGGTTGGGATGAAGATCAGCAACTCCAAATCTGAAACCATGGTCCTCAGTCGAAAAAGGGTGGAGTGCCCCCTCCGGGTCGGGGAGGAGATCTTGCCCCAAGTGGAGGAGTTCAAGTATCTTGGGGTCTTGTTCACGAGTGGGGGCGGAAGGGAGCGGGAGATCGACAGGCGGATTGGTGCAGCGTCTGCTGTGATGCGGACGTTGTATCGGTCTGTCGTGGTGAAGAAGGAGCTGAGCCAAAGGTCAAAGCTCTCAATTTACCGGTCGATCTACATTCCAACCCTCATCTAAGGTCACGAGCTACGGGTCGTGACCGAAAGAACGAGAAATGAGTTTTCTCCGCAGGGTGTCCGGGCTCTCCCTTAGAGATAAGGTGAGAAGCTCGGTCATCCGGGAGGGGCTCAGTCGAGTCGCTTCTCCTCCATATCGAGAGGAGCCAGATGAGGTGGCTTGGGCATCTGATTCGTATGCCTCCTGAGCGCGTCCCCGGTGAGGTGTTCCGGTCATGCCCCACCGGGAGGAGACTCAGAGGAAGACCCAGGACACGCTGGAGAGACTATGTCACCCAGCTTGCCTGGGAACGACTCGGGATCCCCCGGGGAGAGCTGGACGAAGTACCTAGGGAGAGGGAAGTCTGGGCTTCCCTGCTAAAGCTGTTGCCCCCGCGTCCCGGCCCCGGATAAGTGGTAGATGATGGATGGATGCATGGATGTTTTGACTGAGAAATGTCCTTGCGTCACAAAAACGCACATTATTTGGAACTGTGCGTCCTGCTGGAAAATGATGCGTCTAGGACGCGGGACGCCGAGGTAACGAGATGGCTGATTGGGTGGCCAGACTGCCACACTAGCCACTTGTTGCTCTGGTTGAGCATGTTCTCCAGCCTCCGCCAGACTATTCTGCAGCGGTGCACATCTGGCACACACCTTCCAACCCTGCGGTGGGGATGCACCATCCCATAATCCTTTTCCACCCCTCCTACGGCTGTGCACATCTTGTAGCTACCATTTGACTCTGCTATGGTGAAAACGGAACTGGTTAATGCTTATAATGCACACAAATATAAACTCAACACCTTTTGTTTTTCTATGCACACAAGACTAGTTCTCTTAAATATTGGTAGTGTGAGGTGAATGGACTTTCTCGACAAAGGAGCCGCATGCTCACTAACAGGCAGACAAATGGTTGGTATTTAAATTATAGGTGACTTCAGCATTTGATCAATTAAAATGTGATTATCTATTGCTCTGGTAAATTTGACCAAATCCCTTGATGAACAGCTGACTGAAACGAAAGATTTACTTGCAGCGTTTGGAGTTTCATCGAAACGCAGTTTAAAGTATGCTCCTTAGTAGAGAGCGGGTGAATCCTCTTTGTCCTGAATCTTGGGCAAATGAAGAGCCTGATATCTGGCATCCCATGTCCAAATTTGGGGAATCTGTCAAGGGCAAGCACATCCAAACTCTGAGCACAGCGTGTTTGTTTGTTTTTTTTGTCTCCTATTAACAGTAGTCAAAATTTGTTTGAATACTTGAGGCATACTCTAAGTAAGTAACTGAAACAAATGGTGAAAAATCACTGTTGATTCATGCAAATTTATTTAGGATTAGGAGCAGTTTAGATTAGACAAAATTCGAGTGATCATTTTTATTTCATAATTTCAGTGTTTAAATCATGTATACTATGGACCTTGGTGGGCCTTTTTAAGGGGAAAAAAACGAAATATGTTGAGGGCATTTTCTTGTGCTTATCAGCATTGCTGCCAATGAATTTGTATGCTTTTAAATTACATTCAAGAACGACTAAATAGTCAGCGTTTCCGTTCCAATTCTTTCAGCCATGTTTCACTTTCATAGCACAATAAGACTGACATGAAGCAATGTACTGAAAAATGCAACAGAATCTCTTCACTCTCTCCTCGAGCGCCGATGTGTGCCCCGTCTGCATGATTTTCACCGCGTACATCTCATATGATCTTTCATTTTGTTTGCTGTCCCCCTTTGCCCTACTCTCCTTCGATTAACACGAGGAAGAGGCCTGAGAGGGTTACTTGAAAACCACGTTATTTTACTCTACATTGCTCTCTTTCGACTCTGTCTCATGCGTTAAGTAAGCCCCTACTGGTAGGCAGCCAGTGACTGCTGATGCTTGTTAGCTCCTTGGCTCTATTGCCTGTTTAATGTGTCGCATGGAAATTCAGTTGCCAGAGTGTGAACTAGGAGATTGATACCACCATCTGACTACTGAATAGGCTAAAAGAGCAAGAAGCAACGCATTATTCCCTCAAATGGGCACACGGTTCACTCGAAGGCCAATAACGTACAAGCAGAATGCTGCGGGCGACGGCAAATGTAGTCGTGTCTGAAAGTCTTCAGGCAAAGACGCATGGCAATTGGTGATTTTGAGCTGAGCTGTTGAGCGCCTCGCTAACGCAGAGGAAGCAAATCGCCACCTACAACGCACAAGTAGCAGTTGTCATATTTTGATGTGAAAGTCTCCAGGAACCTTATTTTCCCCTGTCCAACTCAGAAACCTTTTCGAGCTGGAGATGGCACTGATCACGGCTCAGTTATACCAATCATATTTGTAAATGTGGGTGGAGACTTGTACACATGTATCTCAACTCGTGTGTGTGGGTAATCGTGTGAATGCGTGGTGAAATATGTTATGATATAAATACATCTCAAGTGTTAGAAATACAGTACAGACAATTGAATTGTTGCAAAAGTGAAATTCTGGCCACAAGTATTGAAGCAGTGTTTTAATGACTCGGACTTCATACAATCATCTTCTCCTACACTAATTTCATGTGATGATAGTGGGATGACCTTGCGCTCACGTCTTCGTTTACATTTTGCCATCCTTGCCCGCAGTTCTATTTTAACTACCACGTCCTACTTGTCATGTTGGTGTGCTGCGAACACGCAGGAGCCAGCACAAAAAAAGAATGCTGCTCTCTCAGTCAGTGGTAAGTTCATTAGCTCTGGGGTGACATACCTGCAGTTAGGAGCATGCCAATATTTTTTAATGCAAATATCCATCAACCTCTGATGTGGTTCACCCAAAACAAACAGGAACGCTCAAGTCATAGCCTGAAAAAGATTTATTTTTCTTCAACACTGCAACATGCACATGAGCCAAAAATGTTGACTGAGACTACATGATCGATAATTACACCTCATGTAACACAGGACTTCTCATGAAAGTGGTTGAATATTCACAAACAACTATTTCCTTCAATGCAGTGACGCTTTCTTTTCAGAACTTTTCTTCAAATATTCATATTTGTTTTGTAAGGGGCGTTGTATCATGTTCTCTGCATTTGTGGACTTTTGCTTTGTTTTGTTTTGGTTTTGTTACATGCTGTTCTTGATGTTCTTGCGCATTTCTCATCAAGTTCTTTTTTGTGTCCACTTGTTCGCATCAGCCTGGTTCCTTGGGTCTTCTGCTCAACTCCTCCAGCTACTTGTGCCACATCCTGGTGTTGTTCATTTTCTCATTTGTATCGGGTTTCCTGCTTCTTTTCAGTCTTTGTCAAATGATCCGCTTCTGTTCCTGCGAGCCTGTTCCCAGTTTTGGTTTGCGAGTTTGTGTCCTGATTTTTGGTCATCTATTAATTTGCTGCCACATGCTTTGTTTTATTTTATTGTTTGAAAATAAACACCTTTTTTTTTAGTACATACTCGTCCATTGTGTATTTTGTCACTTCCACTTTCTCAAAAGTCTACTCTGGACTGTTGAGTTCATATACACAAACACAACAGCCAGAACCATTGAACCAAAACCCTTTGGGAAAAAAAAAATCCTCATCAACTTCTAAACCTGATTAAGGTTGACAATATAATTAACAATTTTTAACTCAGCTTCCGTCATAAACTCTGTAATGCTACAGCACAATAAAAGTCCTTGATACCATCCTCATGCATGCCGACAAAGGTGGAGACTGCATTCTCATTCTATTTTACTCGACTGCTGCATTTGATAGCATCAACCATCCAATCCTACTTGATGGAGGGCCAAACTCAGTGAGCATTTCTGCTACAGCGTTAAACTGTCACCATTCATACTTAAAATAAGTGTGTTAATAATCCTTTCAAGTCTTTCGCTCTCCTCCAGTACAAATGCCATGCGCCATGTCTATTGTCAATAATCACGCTCCCTCATTGTTCGGTGGGTTTCATGAAATGTCATAGCACTCTACCCATGATACTCAGATCCATTTCTCTACGAAATCCGATAACTTGAACCATCTGATCTCTCTTGCTGAGTGCTTAACTGCTCCCAAAGAGAGGATTATCCCAAATTTTCTCCACCTTCAGCCTGACAAAACTGGTGTTCTTATTCGCGGTCCTGACATCTTTGTCACTTTTGCTACTTAGTTTACCAGAATGTCACCGGAACATTAAATTCTCAAATAAGAATCTCCTTATCATCTTTGACCAGTGTATTATATTTGACTCTCATATCCGCGAACTTAGAATAAGAGCTATTTTGCATCCTATGACTCTCGAACAACGAATCCACATATTTATCCAGTGCCACTTCCTCTAGACCGGACTCAGGCAATTTTCTGGAACGGCTACAGTTAATCCAAAACACAGACTTTTAATGAGAACTAATGCATTCTCCCATTCTTGCATCCCTCCATTGGCTTCCAGTACGATGATGAGTAATCCGCAGGATCTTGTACTTTCTTCATCAGGCACAACAAACCTTGCCCCAGCTGCTTAGTGCCTTGCTCCTCATTCCACTACACAATCTCTCCGATACATAAAATTGGACCTCTTACACCCCCTCCACACACACAAACACACACACAGAAGCGCACACACGCATGCACGCTTACATACACAAACATAAAAAGCGAATGATAAAGTGACCTTGTTTTTGCATTTTTACCCGCAAATCTATGAAACCATCTTCCCTAATCTGTTAGATCTGCTGAATCCTCTGACTGTTTTAAACGATGTTTAAAAACTCATTATCCTCATACGTCTCCCCCGTTGTTACCGGGTTGTTTTATTGGATTCTGGCTGATTTCTCTCTGTTTGTCCACACTTGAATATATTTCAATTCAATTTCAATTTTGCACGTGTCCATGCATCCTTTGTAAATGTTTTTTTTTTTTTTAAGCGTAAAAGCTTGACTTACTTTTGATATTTTATTACATTGGGTTGCACCTTTCCTCATGGCTCATGGCAAAAAATGACAACCGTTGGATAAATCAGGTGGCCTTTAAAACCACGGTTACATTGTAAAACATGTGATACTCGATCCAGGACTACGCACCATACCATAGCATCACAATGACTTGAAATATGCAAAATGTGCCATTTGTAATACAAACATAGATTCACTGTACACAGGGCAAGGTATTTGTTTTTTACTCATTTTGAGGATTATAATTTACAGCGAAACAAATTTACAATTCCAACAAATTCAAGTGTGATATAAAGATTGAACAAAATCATTTTTAACATCAAAATGATGTAAGGATTGGCCTTCCGAAACGTATTCTCATTTGTGTTTAACAAAAGGGCTTACCGTTATTCTGTCAATTTTACCCGAGTCAGAATGTGACCGGTCACAAAGGGAGCGTACTGGCAAACATGGTAAACCACTTACCGTACCACTTTGTGCCTTTGAGTCCCTGCGACCCAGCAGCCAGTGTGCTGTGACAGATATCGTGACAAACCATGAGATAAGCAAAACTTGAAAACAGGGGGGGGGGTCACTTTTTTGTTTTGCTCACACGGGGCTACTGTGAGCGCCGGGAGCATAGTGTAAACAAAGCGTAACATTGCTAAATGTTCCTTCGATATTTGTGTGCATGGCATGACTGGACATTAATTCTATCCCATCAACCTTAAGGCAGAGTTGTTTGAGCACAAAAGCTTCAAGATGTCATCAGTATGCTTGTGACAGACAACAAGAGTGACAACTGGGATGAGTGAGTCAGTATGCTGCACACAGCTCGACCGTATGTCAATATTTGTGCTTATTTTTCCTTTAAAGACGACAACAAATAATATGAGGCACCATACCATCCTCCCAAAACATACGGTACATCACCAGCTGAATATTGGGCCGACATTTTGGTGCCAGTAATAAGCCAAGGAGTCGTTTGTTAGAGTTTGGTCGAAGATGCATTATTTTTGTGTTTCTGGTGTCAAAGATGGTGAGTGGACTCAGACAAAACTTGACATGTTTAATGCAATGCAAAAGAGTTGGCGTGGGTGCTTAACCTTTCTTAACCGAAGAGCTACTTTTCCAGCAACCAAACTCCACCAATCGACCCTTTACCACACGTTTACGCGTACACATAGGCACGCATGCCATGATGAGCATCAGCTGTAACGGCCCCTACCATTTAGAAACAGAAAAATAAAGTAGATGCAAGAGTTTGTGAACGGGAAATCACTGCCTACCTTAGTAGAGAGCTGACGCGGAGGCATGAGCACTTTCGCAGCATGTTAAGTGCAGAAACCATCGTACATATGTGTTTTGAAATTCTTCCCCTGGTGCTCCAAATTTCCATTCGTTGCCAGTGCCATCGGTAAAAAAACGAACTTTGAATGAGAGGGAGAAAAAAAAAAAGCAACAGCTGTGATCGCAAGCTGCAATTGCAGACTGCTAACAATTCCGGTGATGCAGGGCACGCGCTGCTGTAGGTTAAAGATGACCTGCTTTTTTATTTTATTTTATTATTCTATATATTTTTACTTTTTGTGAAAGTGCTTAGGGTGCAGTGTGCACTAACACAAAAGTATATCATATTAATAACACGAACACAGAAACACAAATCCCCCCCCCCCCCCACCCCCACCCCTTACATCCCTTTCGATCGACTTGGGACCGGTCCGCGATTGACTGGTTGGGCACCCCTGTCCTGTTGCATGTTATGGGTTTTCCATGAAAACTAGGGCAAATGACAAAAATGCTCTTCTTTGTCACTGAAGCTGTCTCCAATCACCACGATGTGATTGCAGTGCACCAGAGGGCTCTGTGATTTCGGGTGGCAGATGCACCCATTTAGCATTCATACAATAGCAGACAGCAACATATGTGTGAATTTGTGAAAGTTTCAGAAAAATTACATCCTCACCGTTTTTAAGATTTTGCACAGTTGCATATGACGTGATGCAAGAAGTGAGAACAGGTGTTCCATTTATGGGTTCTATCAACAAAGCTTTGGCAGTATTGAAGTCGGGATAAGATTGATGCAGAACTTCACACACCCTGAAGGATGGGTGTTATTGTCTTCTCATGTAATTCCCGTTTGCATAGCTATGTTACACAATATATTTGGTCAGGTGTTTAAAGCATAATGTTATAAAAAGTCATCACCTATCAGTAAAGTTGAGTCTTAAATGCTGATTTAGTTGCTTTGCTGTTCAGTGGGTCAATCTTCATCATTAAGTCATCACAGATTTTCATGACGTTGAATGCAACGTTTCCACTGCGCGTCCTGATGGGATGGGCTGCCAGCTCTGTATCCCGACAGATACGAGCGGGGGCAGCAAGTCACGCACTTCCGTCGGTGGCTGTCCGCCTCTCACTCCCTTTTAATTTGCAGTGTCACCTTGTGGTTTGATTTGTCGCAAGTCTGCCCAGACTAATAAGTCCTTGCCTTGTTCCTGACAGAATAGTCTGGAGCACATTTTATATTACGGTTGTTGTTTTGGCGATCAGGTGGTGTAAACCTTTGGCGTCTTTGCGTTATTTGAAACATCAGAACACAAATTTTACAATCGCTGAGAATTCATTCATTTCACTTCCCCAGCCAAAGCGTGGCATGTTATTATTTTGAGCTGACTGCACTTGACAGTGAAATCCTGCTTGAGCGCTTTGCCTACGGGGTTGAATGCACGTCCCTCCACAGTTAACCTGCCTTACTCCCTCTGTCAAGAAGCAGAGAAGGCATGATGACGGATGAAGACCGAGAGTGGAGTCATACACTCGCGGATTGTCACGAACGGAGAAATCAGCAAAGAGCAGCAGGGCTGACTCCAAAGCATACTGTGGTCTGGACGGGCATTGTGTGGTGCTGCCATCAATCCGCTGAATGTACCCCTTTGTGTGGATTTAAAGAAGGAAAATATTCTTGAAAACAATGCTCAATGTCATCGGGGCCTATTGTGTTTGCCTTGTCGGCTGTAACTACGCTGATGGGGTCAAACAAGATGGGAATCGTCAGTCCAATTTCCCCTCCAAGCTAGAATGAGAGTGGCTGTGGATGGGAATCTGGAGGGTGACCTCTACAGCTCATCCGGGCTTGTCTTTTTGTGAGGGCGAGTAATGTGTGTCAAGAGCAAACATACACATGAAAACTAGAAATGTGGTAAATACCAATTTCTAGCTATATAGACCGAGAGAGGTGAAGATGGATTGAATGCGGTGATGGAATCTGGAGGACAAAAGGAAACCGTGTCCATCTAAAAACGGAATGAGTTTTTAATTCACTCAACCATGTGTACAAAAACAGATGGGGGTCGATATTTCAATTCATTGAAATGCAAAAAGAATAAGAGTTTTATCGACATGTTTTTCCATGTCAGTGGCAAGAGCCACTGTGAGGAAAATCGCCATTTGCGTTCATGAGGTATTTAAGTAAGGTCACTCGGTACATTTTCCAAGGCTTCCCTCAGCATTGCCATTCTCAATGATAAAAGGCTTCAAGATAGCCCTCCTCGTAGTACGGTGTCAAGATGTGCAGAAGCAAGCTGCTCCATCAGATATAATTTTACACTTTACCACCAGCGAGTCCCTGGGACTCACTGATCAGGAAAGTACGGGTCGCATTATGCATTTCGAGAGTCCCAAATTTTGAATTCTGAAATGGTCTACTTATTCAATTCATATATGATAATAACACAAACAACAACATATACATAAAATTATAAATAAACGCTGCAAAAATTTAAATAATTCAGAAGCAGGCCTGAGGATTTCGGAAATTCACGGGAATCGTTTTTCGGTTCCCTCGAATTATCCAGTGGGAAACCACGGTAACTAATTTTGGGTTGCATAAACGTTCATCTTGGGAACCCATTTTTCTATTTTGACTGATATTCAAAATCAAGAATTCTGAAACTCAAAAGTATAATGTTTCAAGGGTCAATGTTTGAAAACTATGCATTAACAATGAACATGACATCAGCAACCGTGTACTCCAGGTTTATTCAATAAAAATAAATGGATCAAAATATGCTGTACTCATATGGCATCATGAATACAACATACCAAAAAAATCTGAGTATTTTTTCCAATCTCACACTGCAAAGATGAATTTAATGGTAATCATTAATACAGGTAAGTATTGATGTGGCTTGACATCCTCTTCCCAAGACGATGCATGTGTAATTGACTATCAATTTGACGAAAGAATTTAACACACGTCATCATGAGTTCTACCAACAGTTAACATGAGCATTACTACACCTTGTGACAAATGTTTTATTCCTAAAGTTACCATGCTACAACCAGTAAATTATAGAATAACCAATACCGTTTCCATCATATTTTCATAGCGATTAGCCTATACAGTGATCCATCGCTATTTCGCGTTTCGTTTATCGCCGCTTCAGTGCATCGCGGATTTTTTCAAACATATTCGCAAAAAACTTTTTACCTTTAAGTCCGCAAACGGTCCGCGAGGAGCAACGAAAGTCAGCAAAACAACAGTGAGTCACATAGAGCAACATATACAGTACATGTGGGGTGAGGGGGTGGGGGGGCTGAGAATATGCAGCAAAGCCATGTTGATTGGCTGTGCATCTTCTTTCTGTCTTATCACGTGGGTTACTCTTTGATCTTTAATCGCTGTCTAAGTGTTGTTAAGGATGCGTGTGTGTGTGTGTGTGTGTGTGTGTGTGTGTGTGTGTGTCGTAGTTTTTTTTGTTTTGTTTTGACTGAGACATTTCCTTGCGTCCCAAAAACGCACATTATTTGGAACTGTGCGTCCCGCGGGAAAATTGCGCGTCTAGGACGCGGGACGCAGAGGGCACAAGATGGCTGCTACATATTACGAATGTGCTGGAGTGCACAAGATCAAGCCATTCAATATGCAAAAGGAGCCAAAGCTTTGCATAAATATCTTTTGTGACACAGCTGGTGGATGCCAATTGGGTTTGTACCTGAATACTTTGTGCCATCAGGGTGTTTTTGCATCTCTATGCTTGAACGGATGTAAGAGGAAAGTTGTAAAGGCTTCTGGATAAAAGGGTGACAGCAATATTGTAACAAAGGAAACGGTACCCCAGAAAGAAACTGTATCAAAACACTTGGGAATAGACGAAAATATGCAAATACATCTTTTTACTCCAAAAAGAAGGGTAACAATATTTTAGAAGGATTGTCACAATGTTGACATGTTTGCACCGTTGGCACCCTGACGATTGTTGAAGGCTGTAACAGACACCAACAGCAGGGGCATGACCCACAGCAAGTACCCCCTGCCCAGCAAGGTGGATCGGAGCTTCTGTCAAAACAGCAGTGTGGCTATGAATGTCAGTTGGCCTTGGCTGAATAGCAACAAATGGCATCTGAAGGTCGACTTTGAAAGGCTACTCAAATTCACAGAAAGCATCCACAGCCTTCTGGAATCCGGGGCCAGCGGTAAACCCAGATCAACAGGCAGCCCTGTTGGCTGACTTCCCCTTAATCTGCTTCATCTTCCCATGCCAACAACTAATCCTTTTATGCGTACTGTTGTGAAACTGAGACAGGATCATGCAGCTTCCTGTCAGGTACTTCGATCAGTTTCTGAATTGATTGCCTTGCTCGTGTGGTTTGGTTAATACTGCACGTGTTCAAATACATGCTTTTTGCAACAATCACAATTATATTAACTGTTCAAAAAAATGAAGGGAACACTTAACAGCACAATAAGTGTTTCCTTTATTATTTTGAGCAGTGTGTGCGTGTGTGTATGTATATATATATATATATATACATATATATATATATATACATATATATATATATATATTAGAGCTGTCAATAAATTAAAATATTTAATCTAATTAAAAATGCAACTGTCATAATTAACTCAAATGGACTAAAAAATTAATGGTGATTACTCACACATTTTTTATCGTTTCTGAATTTCCTTTTACATTTTTTGTCGTATTTTCCCCCCATTTTAATGCTCTCATCAACATGGAATCATGAATCCGTTTTCTATGTGCCAAATGCAAATAGTGCAATGTAAATGCAAAAATTTCGATTTTCAATTTTACATGAACATTTTTCACTTGGAGCAGTTATTCACACATAATCTCTCACACAATATTACTGTCCATCAACAGCAGTGAAAACAATATTTTGTCACACAACAGCTGCTTTAACAGCTTTTTTTTATAAAATCAAAACAGAGCAATATAACATTATAAATTGCACATCTAAGGTAAACTAGTACTCAGCCTATAGTAGATTTAAACCATGGTTGCATACTTCGTTTTTCTCAAGTTTACTTTGAACACAGCAGTCTGTTTCTGTATGTTTGTTGAAGAATAACGAGACACCGGACACCAGTGTTAATTATGTGCCGCTGTTCAAAACTGCCCGCCGTACAAAAAAGCGCACGCACTTCCCCTGTGCTGCTGGGGCAAACCATTCTGAAAGGGGGGGGGGGGGAGTCACTCCCCCTAACACAGTCAGGCTATGTTGATTGTGTTGGTCCTTCTTGTGCGGAAGTCTCTCTACAGTTTTTGTGTAGACCTCATTTCGAATGACTACACTTGGTTCGATGACAACACTGGAGACGTTTTACTTTCGCCAGGTCGCTACCACCGTAGCGCACTGTCGCTGTCAGACGAACACAGAGAAGCTCCACCCGCTCTATTTATATGGACGCGGAACACTGTAACCTTCCACACAAAATAGTTCCAAACAAGTAACAATCGTGTCAGTGGCTTACATCGTATACCTGGATGATACAGTGAGAGAGAAGAACAGATAACTTTGGTCTTGTCAATGGAGCAATCGGGCAACTTTTTAAAAGTAAACTTTCCATTCATAAACTCTTTAAGTATCCGTTTTCGGTGTCTCGCGCTGCCGTGGCTGGCAAAACAGACATGGGCGTGGACTTCTGCAGCGCGCTTGTTGTTTTGTTCTGGTGTATTTATAGAGCAACGTAACATCCGCTTGTGACGTGTGCCGCGTTAATCTGGCAAGAAAAATTTTTATCCTGTTAAAATTCATTTAAATTAATGCCAATAAAAACGCGCTAAACAGACAGCTCTAATATATATATAATTTTTTGTCCAAAACAAAGGCCTGCCCATAGCTTTGCCCCACTGCCACTGAGGGCTATTCACTCTACATGGTGACATCAGCGTACTGCTCCCCACACACAGTCTGTCATCTGCCCCTGTAGAAACCATGTCAAGCAAGATTCATCATTGAAGCTCTCCAAAGCGTCAGATGGCATTGAGAGTGAGCGTTTGCCCACTCATGTTGGTTACGGCGCCAAACTGCAGTCAGGTTGTGACTCGTAGGGTAGATTGGAATGCATGTACAGTTGTCGAAAAATACTTTCTATGTCTTGATTTGTGAAAAAAAGTTTTTATAACTCATGTTGATGTTGTGACCGTGAAATATTGCATGACCTGGCTTCCAATTTACAACGGAACTTGTGAATTTAGTGGGTACTCAACCCGGATAAATGTTGCCATGGTAATTTGGGACTTGCTTGAAACTTGAAGGGTAAAACTTTAGACTTCCTTTTTACTTACTGATCCAAACTACTAGATCCCTCCCCCCCCCCTAATGCCAATGACTTTGCCACTGCAATTAAATTCAGAACACACGGAAACACCTGCTTTTTGTCACTTTTTCTTGCAGTGTCCTCATCAACCAGCTTTTTCCTTGTACAGTAAATATTCTCTAGTACGGACTCGTGTTTGCGCTGTCCAATTTGTCCTGATAACAGAAATTCCTCATTTGGAAAATGAGCATGGTACATGGTACATGTCAACATACCTGCAGCTATGTTGACAAAATGCATGTGTAACAACACAATCAATAAAATACAAAAATATACTGTCCAAAAACTGCAATACAGGTGAATCCCCCAAAAAATCACAACAGTAAAATACAAACAGTATTTTAATGTTTATTTTTTTTCTGTCTTGGGAAAAAATGTGTATGTTGGATTGTTTTGTTGGATGCATTCTTTGGTTTATGACAATGTTTGCCTGCGTGTCATACAGTTTTCTTGCTAGTTGCAAGTAACTGTCCCGTTGATCACCGATGTCTGGTAATTCTTGTGCATACTGAAGGATTTTTGTTGCCATTTGCATTGCTTCCTTGCTGGATGGTGGCTTGTCATCAGGAGTTGAATCGATGCCTTGTTTTTTTAAGTTTTGTAAATTTGCATCTTTCCGACTCCAAGTGTCTGCTGGATCTTTTTAATTTTGTGTCTAGCCTCGCTCAAACGGATGCATTTCACACGCTCCGCTCCAGTCGTTAACAGTTCTTCTACGTTTCGATGCGATGATCTACACGACGTAAGTGAATAAAGTTAAAATCATTCACAATTACAGTAAAACGCACAACAATAAACACTCACTTACACGTCGTCGTTTAGAATCTGATGATTGAAAAACGCGAAGTGAAAACTTGTTTCAGCGTCAGTCTTATCGGTCGCATTGGGTGGGCTTTGCGTGTATTTAAGCTCCCGCGGCATTACATCTCCATCCGGGTTACGGGTAGTGGAATTTCCGCTTACGCAACTTCCGGTAACACGAAATATCGTAGTCAAAATGTTAATGCCAAGGTTTTTATTCCGGGTGAAAGATATTCCTTTTCATAGAATTCCGGGGATGGGAATATTTACTGTATCAGTTATCACACTTGTTGATATTATTTTAGCAAAGCATGAAAGAGATGAAAACACGTTACTAAGCCCGAGACTCTCATATTCCTCCCTGAATTGAGATGGAGAAAATGATCCTAATCACTACTTAACAATTGATGCAGATTCAACAGGGGAAACTGCCGTAAGGGAAGATGTCAGGGAGGTGCAATTTCATCCCCTCTCACAGGAGCATTTCTCAGATAAGTGATACATTCTCTCGGAAATCTCTGTTGATTCAAAAAAGCACAGCGAGCAGATGATACAGGTGAAGTGATGTCTTCATAGAGCAATACCCCGCATGCAGCAGAGCAGGAGGGGTTCAAAACAATAGCTTTTTGCTCAAAATCATCCAAAACAGTTCAACCTTTCAAACATAGGAAGAGAGAAGGCATATTGGTGTGCTTTAATTGTCTGATATGGAAAGGTTTCCTCGAATTCCTGTGCAGTGACAAACAGGAAAGAAGGAAAGAAAGAAGCCCACAAATGTCAATGCTTGTTTGCGTGATTCGGTCCTTGGGGAGGAAGGTTCTTTATAAGCAACCACAATCTTTGCCCAACCAGGAACTTGGGCTACGGATTCTAATGGTCTGCTTGACACTTATCTGATTTACAGGCGCTCGTGTGCCCACTACGTTCTGTATTAATGGCACTAGGAAAGGGAACCACAAATCTCCTTCTCCAATTCTGGGAAAATCATTAATCGATCGCCACGAACACACTGAAATGGGGAGAGACCAGAAGAGGAACAAGATAAGATTTCGTGCACACATTTAATCCATATGAGTTTTCTTTTTCTTTTTTTCTTTTTCTTTTTTTACTCCCGATTCAACATAACCCGCAGTTGAGGAATTTAATCTGACTTTCAGAAAGGGGTGATTGTCTGAGCGAGACTGGCAGAGGCCCCGTCAGATTGCAGAATTCCTTTTGCCAACAGTTGGACACTGCATCACAGGGCAATTGATAGATCCTGACAATCGTTTTGATTAGAACCTCTGAAGTGTCCTTTTTGGAGGGAAGCTTCAGCACCAGAATGAAGTGGGGGATCCAGGAAAACCGGTCAACTGTGGTCAGATGTTACCCTCTGAAGGAGTCACTCTCTTACTAAATACCAACAACGTCTCACCAAGAGCGATGGTGTATTTGAATTGCATCAGCAGATCAGCCGGTCAAGTGAATGTGTCTTTCGTGCCTGTACTGGTGGCACAGAAAGCCATTAACTTCTTCACATCTTTTGCCACCTTCCAATATCAGAAATGTTTCTTCGCCACAAGAATGGTCCTTCTGCCCCCTGGATGGCATGCAAATTGTTCTGTCAGTCCAGTGGGTGACAAAGCAGTGGAAAGAGAAGGGGGCAAACAGAAGATTCTGAGAATAGCTGCTAGGGGCAGAACGACTCATCTTCTCCATCGATGTATGAATATACTCTATATTCTTATAATCCAACAACATTGATATGTGCTAATGGCCTGGTTCTAGCATTTGCAGTTCTACTTTGCATAAACAAAGAAAAACATTGAAGTGTTACTCGGGATACAATTTGCAATTCTCTCACAATACTGAGTCACAAATCTCGCAAGGGCAACAAAGCATTTGAGTACATAATAACCAATTATGGTACAGTGATTAATATAATCATTAGAGTTAGATATACATTAGAGATGTGTTTAACTGAACAACAACTTAAGGTACATGTTCTTAAGCACAGTCTTCTTTGTGAAATATTAGATGTGGGCCTTTCCCTATAAACCATGTCATTTCAAACTGCCCTATCAAAAAGCTCAGTGTGCAGCAGTGGATCACTTACAAGGCTGTAAATGTTTGATACGGTTCTTGTCAGGTTGTATTAATCGTCCTGGGTGCTGTAGCTCGGCTCCCCTCGCAGACCATATGGCCAAGTGCAGAATGCCCAATCGCAATGCTGATTTATTTATCGTCGTCTCATGTCTGCAAGGCAGAGAAGCATGGCCGAAATCTGTTCCTACAGCACTGCGAAGTATTAGGTCCAGTGGCATGTTAATGGTAGCTTTCACATGCATGACATTTGATCAATACGAGTAAATCACAGATTTATTTTCAGTGATCCAAAAAGCTTTCATAAACCTGCAGGACAGTACAGTAGAGTACAACAGCGTGCACAATCACTTTCAGTGAATACGCAATCAAGTGCCAATCAATGATGTCCCAACAGTTCCACTGTAGGGAGATCTGTCTGGATTTCCGTAAGGTTCAGGACAGAATCGGACTCGATAAACGTAGACTCTGACGGAGGTCAAAAAATAAATATTGTACTGTATTACGGTGAGAAAAAAAGGCTGACAAAGTACATTAATGACGCAGGAAGGTGGTAGCTTGATGGACACAGGATGTATTATGGCCTTTATACTTCAAGCGTTCCCGTCTTAGCTTGTGTGAGGTTCCACCCAAATGGAAGTCTCGCGTCGAGAGTCAGACCTTCTGTCCCACTTGATATGCGTCAATGGTCAGCTATGAGCTGGTTGTAGGATACAGTGCATGACAAAGCAGCTCTGGCCTCTCTCCATATCTTATGAGTCTTGTCTCAGGTGGAGCTGAGCAGAGGAGATCTTGACTAGCCCCTCCTGCGACAGAACTGAGGTGGTTTATTTTCCATGAGGCGCTGAAGTATGGTTGGATCTTTGGAAAAAATTGGGATTTCATCAAGGTATACAAAAGACCATACATTGATGAAATCCCAGAGTACATCATGCATGAGGTTTTGAAAGGGGCGTTAGTTAGTCCATATGTCATTAGAAGGTACTCAAAATGTCCTGAAGGAGTCTTGAAGGCCATCTTCCACTCATCCCCCTCGCGGATTCTTACCAGGTGGTCAGCACTACAACGATCCAACTTTTAAAAAATTGTCTTTGATTGTCAGGGCGCAAAAGAGGAGTCTAAAATAGGGAGAGGGTATTTGTATTTTATGGTGATTTAATTTAGGCCTCTACAATCAACACAAGGGCGAAATGACTTATCTTTCTTTTCGACAAAAATAATCCGGCCTCCAAGGGAGATTTAGATGGCCTGATTAAACCAGGAGCAAGGAAATCAGAAATACATTCTCCTAATGCTTCCTGTTCAAGCCTGATATACCTGATCTAGTCCAGAGTAATGTAGAGATGCTCCGGGAATTAACGCTAAAGTACAATTGTACGGACGGTGCGGAGGCACAGATTGAGCCATGGTCCTTGCTAAAAACATGGCTCAGATCATGGTCTAACTTGGGGACTATCTTTAAACAAATGACATCAGTCGCTGAGCTGACTCTTGACGCACCCTCTCCGGTGACGGACTGTAAACAGTGACGGAAACAAAATGGTCCCCAGTTTTCAATGGCTAAACGGTCCAATACACTAGGCAGATCGTGAGTCTGAAGCCACGCCAAACCTAGCACGACTGGTACCTAGCGAGCTTAATTAAAAAAGAAAATCTCCTTTTTTGCATGTGGTTCCCACATAACTCAAGTGTAAGAGGATGTTAGAATAGAAAATACAATGTTGTCATGTTTTAAAGTTTAATCTTGCTACATGCTTGATTGACCTCGAAATGCTTGTGTTCAGAACATCTTGCACACAATGGAAGCAAAGAGTCAGAGAGATCAAGGGACCCGAGAAGATGGTACCTCAGAGAGAAAGATTTAACCCTCACTAGTAGGCACACTGGTGCCTGTTATCTGACAACTTGGAAAGGAAGATTTAACCTTGGACGGAAGGGAGTACTCGAACACTACATCATGAGAAAGGGTCACGAGCCAGATTACAAACACAGCTTGTTAAAATGTACACGTGTCTGTTAGTTTTTGGATGTTGGTGATACCAAGCATACCAAGAGAATGCTTTGTCTGAGGGGCCACCCAATGGGGCCGTCCAGAGGTGTGTCATGTTCATGAAGATGGGAGTGTTTTTCTGATATATTCCTTGTAATTTGCATATACAATCAATAAAAGAGCCGGCAGAGGTCGGGTGACAGTGGGAAGCGCACACCGAGTGGCTCCATGGAGAACTGCACCTCCTGCCGGCAGTAAAAGTCAATCTGTTCCTGTGTTCGGGCCTTTGTCCACCTTCCGAGTGAACATCTCTGACAGAGAACCAGTTGTATGTGTTTACCTCCGCCAGGAGTGGCTTATCAATTGAACTTCATAAAATTTTAAGTGAACAACCCATTTCTTCTACAACAATGGTGTCCAAAAAACAGTCATCAACCCCCGAATCCACAAGAGCACAAATGTGTCATGTCTGAACTTGATCGGACATCTCCCCTTCGATTTCAACTCTCTTGTAGACTATAAACCCCTCGTCGGCTGGACCATAGATAAACGTCTGGCTGTTCTCACTCGGATCCGGGTGATTGGTGGTGGTGGTGTCCGACTTACAGTTGCTGAGCTGTGAATGTGACAGACAGATTGGGCAGCTTGAGACTCGGTGTTCAGGATGACCAAAGTAGAAGCAAGCCCTGGACTGGAATCGCCGTCGTCTCTCCTCTTGATCCAGACGATCACCTCCCACCTGCAACGTTTTGATTGCATAATTTGGCTTAGAGTGAAAGAAGCCCAACATGAGTCACATATGATTCTCTAGAAGTCCGATGGCCTTCGAATTTCGGTTGGAAGAATGCCCTCTCCAGTCACGCACTCTCACACACACACACACACACACACACAAAACATTAGCCCCAACGCCTCCTCTGTGTGTTGTTGTTATTTGTGCCTAATTACTGCAATATAGTTTAGCGATCCTGGGACTGAACTGAGTTATGCTGTTTTCAATCACTGTTTTACTGTTGTATAACTAGGTACAGATCTGTCATCTGTAAATGATCAAATCTTCATGGACGACTCTCACTGAACTGGCAATATGTCCAAAAACCTCTGTAGTGTATAGTTATCATATAATTACTTTCATTTTTTTATTGGCCTACGGAATCACAGCAAGACCCAGAGAGTCCCATTTGGATGACTCTTAACATGCTAATGTTGTTTTAGACAGAGCTATGTAGCCACCAGAGAGCAAGATACACTGCAAGGTTTATTGATTAGCCTAAAACAATTTATTCCGGATTGTCCTACTCAAATCTCAATAGAACCATTGCTTCTTTTAGTAGTTTTCTGATCACCTCCCTCCTTTCCTATGTATTTGTCCTCATCTCTTAATCAAACCGATCATTGCAATGAGTACCCCCAACCTCCCCACTCTGAGTTCTGGTTCTGTCCAAAGTTCATTCCCGGGTGTTTCTTTTTTTTCTTCTTCGTCACAGTTACTGAAGTGTGTACGCATGTGAGATCGATTGGGTGTGTTGTCCTCCAAATATGAAGCCTACCTCCAGCTGACTTCAGTGGACTAAACCCTGGTCTGGTTAGCAGTCAGTCACAGGGAACAAAGACTGTCGAGTCAGACAGGCATGCTCACTTGCATTCAGACTCTTGCTGAGAGGAAACTGACGCCATGCTGCATCCACTGCAGTGAGGGGAGTCAACCATTTGGCTGTCAGCGCCTAGACTTTGTAATCATTGTAAAATGCTTTGTTGATGCAAGCAAATGTTAAACACAGTTATGAATTCTTTAAGTGTGCTTGTCATAACATATTGTTCTCAATAGTTAAAGAGGAACTGTTCTGATGGGGATGAGATAAGGATGAATCTAGCTTGACGATGATGATGATGACGACACCTACAATGACACAAGAACTTGTGTGCAAATCACTGAACATGAACCTGAGCAGTCAGACCTTGTACTGAAGTTATTCTGTGATTCTTGACAGGGACTCCATTGTGTCCTACATCTAAACTTTTGTGTGCAAAGAATTTTGGCATGAAAAGTCATCTCGGGGAACTTCCTTTGGAGATTAATTGATGTCTACTCTTTTGTCCTTGCACATAAATCACTCATTTTGTAAATCTCATCATTTGAATGTGAGTCACCTTAAGTGCAAAGAGCAAGGGAACAGTGCCAAAAATAGTCAGGTATGCGGCAAAAACATCCTCTGCTGTACAAAAGCCATTATTGCCAGTAAAACCCTCCAAAAAAATGGAAATAACATAAACTGAATTTGTTCAAGGTTCAAATTGTCAGCAACATAATCCCTGTGTTAGCTGTGAATATATTTGTAAATATACAATTAAATCTGATATGACAATAAAAAACTATATGAACTGCAAATTTTAGGGACATTCTACTTTGAATGTTTAACTGCAAATTGCATTCTACAGTTTGCCATCAAATGTATTTATTTATGTGTCTGTTGATTTATTTACGTATGTATGTATGTAGTATGTATTGATTTATTTATTTATCTCAGCTGTTCATTAACACTTGATGCCGACAAATACAGTGTTGGAAATAACTATTTTCTTTGCAACCCCCTGGGCAAATCATTTGAACTAAGTTGGTTTTACTTCGACACCACCAGGCGGTCAAAATGAATGAGTAAGGCCTCATGAATCCGTGTATCATTCGTTCTTTCAATGCCTCATGGTCTTTTTCATTTTTCGATCAAGACTGTGCTGTCATTTGTGAACCCGTGCAGCAGTGTCAGAAAGGGTCAATCAAAAAGATAAACATCTTTGCTACCCTGGAGCCCAAAAATATTTTATTTTTTGTAATTTTATTCCTAAATACTCTGAATGTATGTGTGTGTGTGCGCGCGCGCGCATGTGTGTAAAGAGACTATCTGTTTCTACATTTGCTGTACTTCACCCATGACCCTGTGTGGGTGTGAAGTGTTTCTGTCTGATATAACGTCCAGTTTTCCACTCATTTCCAGTAATAACAGCAGCAGCAGCTCGGCCAAGACATGAGGCTTCTGTTTGACTGCATTGTTCCATTTCTTTTCATCATTCACGGCACATCATTTAAAAACATCAACACTGTTAATTCTTTACCTCGTGGTTCAGTGTTTGCCAGCGTTGCATACAGATCGGATGGGCCATACAGTTTAGCTATAAATCAGGTTGATAGGTTGATTATTTTTAGTTATCATACATTCGCTTATCATTCATGTTATTATTAATGTTATATTGATATAGAGTGACTGATTGATTAATTATGCTTGCAAAGAAGAACGCTTGAGTGTTTTAATAAAGATATATTCTTCATTATATACTCACATTTATAATCCAGAATGCTTGGTGCACTGTGTGGAAGTTTAGTGGTTGGGAAGAGATAAGTGTTAAGACTAAACAGTGAGCAAGGTTGGACAGTGAATGGAGCCATCAACACCAGCTGCAACGTGATGTTTTTGTAACAATTGCACACATGTATGTAATTTACACTCACATACACACACATAGTCAAACAAGTGCCCCCACCCTTTAGGTTGGACACACCTATGTAGTAGATTTCCCAATAAACGAGGGGGTGAAGGGGGAGATTGTTCGGGTGACGTGCCGCGAACTGAAACCGAACGCTTCTCCTCGTTCCTATTTTCCTATTTTCACAACCTGGCAAGAGCAACTCTGAATTACAGGGCTGACATATGAAGAAGGGCAACTCGTCATCTATTAATTTATTCATCCCTACCGGCACATCAAAGCCTTCAGTAATCTGATGCGATGTTTTCGGACCTTGGAAGGAGACGGCAGTGTACAGAAAATTGATGCAAACACTTGCAAAATGCATACAGAAGAGGGCATGATGGAACTTGTACCCAGATCTAAACGTTCTTGCTGGGAGGCGGCAGCACCACTGTGCTGCAGTTTTCACACTCTTTCTCAAATGTCTTATTGAGAACAGCATGTTTGCATTGCAACGTTAAAATCTTTTTTTTTTTTTTAATAAAAAGGCCTCAACACAGACATTTACGATTAAACTCTGCAAATTAGTGACTGTGAGCTTACAGTTCAAGTTTAGCAGCGAAGGTTGCAATTCTAACTGGTGAACTCTCATAGAAGAGGCCAGTTTGTGTTGGAAGGAATGTGAAGGTTATGCAAATTTCAGCCTTTAAGTCAAACCTGGGCAAATTACGGCCCGCGGTCCGGATCCGGCCCGCTGGTCTTTTTAATCCAGCCCGCCGATGGTCGGCACAGTACACAATTAAGGTTTGATGTAAATTATTGTATTCATTTCATTTCATTTGGACTTGTAGGGTGGGGCAGTTACTTGAAGTTGCAGAGCACAGGGAGGGACGGGGGGAGACGATATGGAAGCCCGCAGTAGTCGCGCTCAATTAAATCCGTTGTTAAATCCAGCTTCTTTCACCTTAGACAGCTGGCCAAAATAAAACCTCTCTTCTCACGTGAACACTTTGAGACAGTAATTCATGCCTTTGTCACATCCCGGCTCGATTACTGCAATGCCCTTTACTTTGGAGTCAGCCAGTACTCCATTAAGCGCCTTCAGCTGGTCCAGAATGCCGCTGCTCGCCTCTTGACTGGTACTCGTAAGAGGGAGCACATAACTCCTACTCTGGCATCCCTTCACTGGCTCCCCATTCATTTTAGAGTTATTTTCAAGATCCTCCTCTTTGTTTTCAAATCTCTGAATAATCTCGCGCCACCTTACCTCTCTGAGCTCATCCGCCCCTACACACCTGCCCGGCGCCTCAGGTCTGCGGATCAGACATGATTAGAAGTACCAAGAACTAAACTGAGGCTCAGAGGGAATCGAGCCTTTTCTGTTGCTGGTCCCGCTCTCTGGAATGACCTCCCACTGAACATTCGGCAAGCCTCCTCGCTGCCCATCTTTAAAGCCCTCCTCAAAACTCACTTGTATTCTTTGGCAATTGTGACTCAGCATGACTTAAATTTGTTCTTGGTTTTACTGTTTGGTGCTTTCTACCGCCTTTATTACCGATTTGTCTTACTGTTTATTGGGCATGTTAAATTGCTCCATGTACAGTACTTTGTATGCAGCGATGGCTGTTTGAAAGTGCTCTATAAATACTGTTGACTTGACTTGAATGTTAAATGGGTGTCTTGACTCCGTACATCCAAATACATATAATGCTGTATGTAGAATGATGAAGCAGGCTCATACAGTAAGCCTTTTGTGTGTGTCTGTCTCTCTCTCTCTCTCTCTCTCTCTCTCTCTCTATCTCTCACACACACATAATTTTCAGTTATATCCTGTACATGAAATAGTGAGGAGCGTAGAATCAGTTGCCAAAATGTACACAGCACACGCTTGGTCAATGAACGGGGGACGCAGTAATTTGCACAGTGAGGGTAAGAAGAACGAAGACGATTCCTCAATTTAACACTTTTAAAGAAAAAATATTGGGAACCAACATGAGGATTTTAAGTGTTTTTATTAGACTTCAGGCATGAAAAAAACAATGGCAGTGGATGGCAACACAGATAAGGGTCCATTGTAGTGGTTAATGCACAACTGTGACATTAAGATGAATTAATATAAGAGAAAACAACATGTGAATAAGTGTCCATTCTAGTTATCGCTGTCCTTGAAAGGGTTAAGTGAATAAAAGTCAGAATATTGAATATTAGATATTACATAAGTGTTGATTTTATTACTTTTATTGATTAAATTTGTACTGTTTACACAAATGCTGGTATAGACCAAACTTATTTGCTTGAACAATCATTGGAGGCAATCACTGAGATCAGAAATATTTGTCTGTCATGAACTCTCGCTGTCGAATGGGTCAAAATGCGTACACCTTATATTGAGGGTAGAATCATTTTGCCCAGGCAACTTTCATTTCTTTTTACACCATCCACCCAATATCTGTTGCTGAGTAGACATTGTGGTTTATTTTCTTCTTTGTGCCTTTCCAAATGGTTGTATTGGCTATAGCCAAGTGTTTTCTGTTTTGTTTATTTAACCTGTCCTGTTCAACTGCTGAGTCATGCAGTATGATGGATCGCGTGCATTATCATGCTGGAACAGTTTTACTGTGCAACAGGAGTTTAATATACTCCCACGGCTCGAATTTGTGAGATGGATATGTATTGGAAATGCAGTCGGATAGAACCGGGTTTGCAAGTGAACTGACAGACAAAAAGGCACCCGAAAATAGAACAAAAGCTAACGGCAATAAATGACAACAATAACAATTTATTGGAGATGAGATTTCATCAACACGTGGAGTGGGAAAGCAGTGATACTGTGAGGGAGGCATGCGCGGAGAGCAAATAAGACAAGATTGGACAGGGCAGCACCGGAGCAGTGTGCAGTGTCACCGTCTCGTGGTGGGAAGTGGTGCCAATCAGCACTGTCAAAAATGAGGCCAGTTCAGGAAGATGAAATGATCTCAAGTGTGTCGCATGTGTTGAGGGAAACATGATGAATCATGTGAGTTATTAGTAGGTTTCGCTCTCTATTCCTCGATGTCAACCTAACCGGTCCAGGCAGACGGCCGCCCGCACTGAGTCTCGGATCTGTTTGAGGAGTTCTTCCTTGTGTCCGTTGCCTAGTGCTTCCTCTTGAGGGGTTCATTCAGTCTCTTACTTAATTCACTGCCAGCCCTTTTTAAAATGTCCTCCATGTTTCCAGCCATTTTTGTGCCTTTTGACTGGCCCATGGAATATTGTGCTCTATGAGGATATTGAAATTTCACCCATCAAAAGAAAAAGCCCAACCATGCAATATCTATAATTCCACGAACCTATGTAGTGCAATGTGAGGAAGGGGCTAATGACGTTTTGCAAATTTGTGTTCAGGCAGGCTAATAAAGAATGGAATGGATCACCATCACAGTCATGGACTTCATTCAGGACCATGACCACAACAAGCAGGCTGGAAATAGGATACAAAGGACAGATTATTATTCATTGAAAGTCAAACTTGAGCATTTTCAATGGCTGGATGCTAGTAGTAACTCCAGAGAGTTTTGAGCCAGCGATCGAGCGGCGTGGTGGAGTACAAGATTGCTCGAACACACCTATGCCCAAACTTGCAAGGGTGCGGAGCTCAGGAAGTGGAGTCAGTGGATCTGATGCCAAAGTATGAATGCAATACAATACATGCTGATTTATATAGCGCTGTCACAACAGCGGCAGCTGTAACAAAGCGCTTAACAAAACAGTTAACATAAAATACAATAATAAATATTATTTACGCCGATGCTCCTCTCTTCGCATCCATCCAGCCGCACCAACGCCGACTGTCCAACAGCGCCGACATCTCCACTAAACAAAATGCGGTTGTGAAAAATGCTGCCCATTACAGGCGCAAAAAACACAAGCGCCCCAGGTCTGTCCAGCACTGACAGTCAATGGCGCCGACATTCCTCCCAATCAAAATCTGTGCTGGTACAGGCGTGCTGCCGAGAAAGCGCAACCACCGAGCATAGATATTTCTCCCTTGACGAATGTCGTGGGCAAAAACGCTGAAAACAGTCCATATCAGGTCCACACGATGAAACAACAAACAACACCAAAAAAAGGCAAAAAGAACAAAAAAGCAAGGCTCTTAAAGAGCACTTGCCGAAGGCTGCCTACTCGGGCGCCATCTTGTGCAGTGCAGTGATTATGTATAAAGCCACAGATATTAATCATAATTGACAATCTTGAGTACTGTGTTTTCTGCTCCAAAACGTGTGCTGAAAAGCCTTCCATTTTCTTAGAAGCTCACAGCCGCCTTAAAATCCGGTGTGCCTTGTGTATGGTCATTACGGTAATATGTCGACCCCCGAAATTGCTCCTTGCTGGAGACATGCTTAGAATCTTATAATTTGCTGTTGATTCAGTGAACTGTGTCGCTGCTTAGGTTTTTGTTGCAGCTCCGAAAAAAAGGAGAGCTGGGGCGTTGGTTTTTTAAAACGCACACTTTATTAAGGGTTTTCACAGCAAATACAGGTACATCTTTGTCCGTCTTTATGCCTTCTCTTCTTCCGTTTGACTCGAGAGGCATTCAAAGACCGCCTCCGAAAAATGTAAATTACCGATTCCTTCAAAGAAAATTGAAAATAATGCATCAAAACAGAAAATCAAGCGAGGAAATCACAAAATAAGTTCTCTAGCCCCATGACAAAATTTATTTAGTGATTTCCTTGTTTGTGAATACACTACAAAGGAATAAATAACATAAACACTTTGTACAGTCCAGTCTCCCATATTTTACTGACATCTGATCGTTCTGTTGGTAATTCCTTGAGCATAGCTTCATCTAGTGGATGCATTGTAGATTGCGTCTTATAATGTGTTTTATTAAAAAAAAAATTACAAAATCGGCTATTCATTGAAGGTGCCCCTCATAATCCAGTGCACCTTTTAGTGTGGAAAATACGGTACCTATTTAAATATGCATTTTATTCCCAGCGGCAATAACATATAAATGAAATGACACTATAATATGATGGAGTTAGAGCAAGAAAATTCCAGTCGTGTGATCCTTGTTCTAGGTTTACAATTCCACTTCTCAGCACACAGTTCCTTCCAATAGGAGTTTGTTCAGATTGTTATCGGAGGGGGAAGGGGGGGGGGGGTGTTACATGCAAACAAAGGTTTCAATAACCATCAATACTTTCTGTCACGGATAATGAGCACAGTGGACTTCTCAGCAGGGCACAATTACATTGGCTGAGGTCGGAGTTGAGTAGATGCCTCTTTGATGTGAATTGGGACCAGAAGTTTCTTTTTTTTTGATGAGCACAGATGGGAGGGGTAAGCAGTTACGCATGGAGGAGGGAACATTGAGTAAGAGTAAAGAAAAACTCCAAATATGGATGCCTTTGTGCACTGTTCCTTCATGTGTATTGTCTTTAAGAAAAACAAAATCATGCCAGTAGGTACTAGTTAGTCCCAAGGGCAACACAAGTAGACCGTTTCTGACTGTTCTAAAAAATACCTCACCAGTGATGAGACACTGTGATTTAGGTCGAAGAATTAAAGCATGAGAAGAATATGGTTGATTTTTTTTTCTTATTATATGCCGTCAAAATATATTTTGAGCCCATGCCTAGTCACATGCACTTTTTAATTCTATTCTGTACCAGTGTCTCAGAAATTGAAAAGAAAATGCTACATAGCGTAAATCACAACCATGCAATGTTTTATGATTCCATTCCATGTGCTTCAAAGAACAAAACAATCAAAAGATACATTGTGTGTGTGGCCTTCTGTCTAAATAATAATGGCACTTAGGACAGAAGTGCCGTTATGCAATCATGGCAAAGCACAGTGTGAATGTGTCTCAGTCCGACGGGGCCTCCTGTTACGTTGCAAATGTGCTGCAATTTCATGCCTTCAACAACAACTACAACCAAACTGATTTTACATGCATTTGCATGCAATGACCGTTTGCGATCCCATCATCCTGTTTGAAAATGGCAAATTAAATACTGTGAGCATAAAAGCAGTTCACTCAGTATTGTTAGTTGAGTATTTTTAAGCGATGTCACCTTTCAAAAAAGTACAAAATCGGCTGAAACGTTTGACATGTATCAAGGTGAAAACAAGATTGATTTGACCTTTCATCAGCTCAAATGAATAGGGTTTGTTCTTTTATAGAGAACAATATTTCCTGAATAGCTCAAAAGAAACACGTACCTAACAATCTTACCCTTGAGCCCAGCCACAGCAGTGCGTTATAAATCCTTTGAAATCAATGTGGTTCATGCGTTCTTCACATTTGCAGGCACCCCGAACAATTCCAGTCTTCTTTTTTTCCAGGGATTGCCTTAACTGTGTTAGTGAGGGTATTTTATTTTTTATTTTTATTTTTTTGTAATTTGACAAGTCTCAATCTATTTTGCTCAGCAGGAAAAAAAAATCTTCAGATTTACTAAATCTGTTGAGTCTGTGTGGGATGGAAAATGAACAAAAGACAAAACGCAAGCGTGTGGGCGAGCGCACGTGTTCTTTCTTAGTCTAATGGGAACTGCAGATTTAAGTATAGGCTCACTCATCTTGGGGGATTAAAAATGAAAAGCTTCTTTGGGAAAAGGAATCAGTGTGTGTCCGCACCAATGGCAGATTATCCTGAGATGATAATTACTGATGATTTGCTCCCAAGATGTCATTGCTGGGTGTCCGTAACTAATGTCCACCACACCTTTGATTTGTTGTGCTCTTTCAACCCTGCAAGAGAAAAGTAAAGACAACTCATTTAAAAATAAGACTACTGCGGTGAAAACAAATCCTTGGGCCATTTTGAAGCCTCTCTGTTTATTACCAACATATTTTTTATGAGGGGTGCCTTAACATATGCAGACCGCAACTATGTATCTTTCTTGTTTTAACTCATTTAAAGTTTGTTGATATGGCCCCGGCATACAGGTGGGCTGACATACTACATATCCTCTGTAATGAAAAAGAATAATTTTAAAAAATAATTTTAATTGAAAGTTTCAGGTCAACCATTTCATTAAAGGCATCCGGTTTTATAGGTTTAAGTAAAGTCATAGATGGATTATATATTTTAAAACAATACTACTGTATGTGAGTCAAATAAATTCATTTTAAATCCATCCGTGTTCAACAGCTTATCCTGATTAGGGTCATGTCTGAGCCCGGGACAGGTCAACAGTCAGAGATTTGGCAAAAACTAAATTTAAACAATTACCGTATTTTCATGAGCTTCAGGCACACTTTAAAGTCCTACATTTTCTCGAATATGGACGGACCGCTGAATAATGCGGGTCGCCTTGCGTATGCACCTTGTCCCAAAATAGGTCAATGTTGTGTGACTTTGATGACGGCCGTCTTAATGGACTGATGTTGTGCCAACATGTTCCTGATATAGAAGAAAGTAGGGATGTGAATCTCAGCACTGAGGACGATTCGATACACATCACGATCACGTATTCAACACAAAACGCAAAGCAATGATGGTGCATTCATTGCGCCTAGGAAAGGGCAGATATGTGACGTTTAACATGAATAGAACGGCGATTGAATCGGATTTTACCGATACCCATCAATGCATCGTGATGAATCGCGATTTCACCCGTCAATCGCGTCGTACCCAGTGAATGAGCCGATGCACTCGGATCGCGGACGTGCGCATCGATGTATCGATTAATATCGATTATTTTCCACACCCTTAGAAGAAAGGCGATCATGACTGAGGACAGCATGCGAACGTTAAAAGGGGAAGAGGTGTGGGCGTGAACGAGGACGCTAAAGGCACGCCCCCAGCAGGTGAATATCGTGCATTGTGCTCAACAACATCAGTTTAGCTAAGGACCCCCGAAGATGGCATCGGATAGGAAGCACAGTTTAAACTGCAAGCCATCAGTTACGCGAAGGACCATGGGAATTGACCAGCCGCGAGAGAATTCAAAATCAATGAATCCATGGTGCTTGGGGCTTTCGTTTTGTGAAACAGCACCATCTATCCCTCCGACCATGGCACAGCAACATCTGGCGAGTTACAAGGAAAAGCTGGATTGTTGTTGTTGTTGTTGATGAGGGTGCAGGAGAAAGGTAAGCAGACAATCGCTAGCATTCTCACAACCATTGGGTGCAGTTACAAAAAAAACAAATGCCACATCCGCCAGCAAAGGTCCTTCTTTTCTTCCACAAACAACCATTCACACTCCGATTCCATTCCTCTGATGGCAATTTTAGTCTTTAATCAACCTACCACGCATTTTTAGGAATTGTGAGAGTGACCAAAGAATGTGAGGTCGATGCTTGAACCACATGCACGCTGTGCATGTTGTTTTTTTGTTTTTTTTTAATATGAATTTGGCCCCATCGAACGAACATGCTGAATCGGACAGCAGTGTAAGTGGAGATTTACACCAGCTCGTGTGGTAGCTGTCACTTTGTCCCCTCACTGCTGCCAGTGTGAGGCTGTCAAAGAGGCCTCTGTGGTCCTGTCTGGCTCTTTATAAGTGATTTCACACAGTCTGGCACACTCGTTCTCACATTGTCAAGTTGGCCTTTCAGTGTAGAGGATGAAGTAAGCTCACACAAAAAGGGGTTCGAGTTTGAGCCCCGACTGACGCACAATGCGCAGCAAAGGGACAAAAGCACAAGGTCAACAAATGCGGAGAGTATTCAATTTTGACGGACTCGTCAATTTGATTCTATTATGATCCAAATGATGGACTGTTTTGGCACACGTTTGAATTTAATGACAACCAATTCCGTTCAACTCAACATACTCAAAGCACACGTGGTGTTTAAGAGTACTCAGGAGAAAAAATGAAGCAGGGCAAAAACTTCACTACACAATACTAATAAAGGTGAATAAAATGCTCCCAGAGAAATCATAATTCTGAAAACTATACCAAAGCATACCGGTAATTGTTCCCCCATCATTTTAGCCAATGCGGAGGGGGAAAGCCTGAAGCAAATGTGCTGTTATATATATATATATATATATTGGGGGAACAAAACACGTCATTTCACATTGCAGATAGTTTTGACGTTCAATTTTCTTCATTGACTGATATTACTGCAGATTCGTGCAGCAATCAACACGAACCAAAACAGAGGATGTCCAAATTTGGGGTACATTTCACACTTGAAAAAGAAGATTGAATGAATGCAGTCAGGTTACTAATTATTACCACAGATACTGATATACAACTACGTCTAGGTCACTGATCTCTAATTGAGAAATTAATTAGCCAGTAAGAACGCATTCCTCTTGAAGCCCACCCACCTGGTGAGGTATGTGCCAAAAGTCGAAAGCAGAAACTTTTTTTTCTCAGTGAGAGAAAAAAAAAGCTAATAATTGAGAACAAAAAGAGAAGTTCAAACAAATATTTTCATGACGATAATTCTTACTTTTTTGGCTTCTTTTTTAAAAATCATTTTGCTTGAGTTCTCTCAAAGTTTTCCTTTTTCTTTGTGCTTTAAAGAATTTTGGCAAAAATCTGATTCCAAAGAAGTGTGGTGTGTCAACTGAAAAGCAGAATTGGCTTGCAGAACACAAACATCGAATTTAATTTATCCTACCGCTGTTAGTTCGAATTTATTGTAATGCCCCCACAAGGGGTCAAGGATTAACACGGCCCCATTTCACTTTCAAAAAACAGTGACAAAATTAAACGTATTGACACATTCATACACTAGCTTGTAGGGTCACAAGTGACACCATGGGACTTAATGCGCATATTGGCAAACCTCGGCTAAATCTCCCACATTCCACATATCCTCACAGATACAAGAGTGGAGAATGTGCGGACAGTAACCCTGAGTGGGCAAAAATAATACTTGTCATAATGAAGAATACGTGTATTGGTATTAAGCCTAGAGTTCCAATGTATATGATCACACATTTAACAAGGAATGTTGGAAACAAGTAATCGTGCAAAAGTACAAAGTGTACTGTCTGTAAATGTCTTCAACTCGGATGATTAGAGGCAATGTAGACCAAAAGGGAACCTGACGAAGTTAAATCAAAATTTACAACACATTTTGCAAATATTTCCATTTCCATAATTGCATTTCAAAGGAAGAGAACCCATCATGAATGGAGGCCTGGCCGTTGCTCTGAGCTCTTTTTGTTACCTCGACATGAGCTGAACAGAGCTATATGAAAGAAAGAAAATTGATTCTTATTTTGTTTCTAATATCAAGGAGAGGAATGTCAGATGGAAAATAAATTGGATTGTGTTGGAGGGAAGTACAAGCAGTTGGACACGACTGCTCAAGATAACCATTGGCAGATTAATGTCTGCACAACAAAACGGCCACAAGTGAGCAGTGTTCAACTATGAAAGGAGTTAAGTGTGTGTGTGTATGTGTGTAGGTGTGTGTGTGTGTGTGTGTGTGCGCGCGTGTGTGCGCATGTGTAGAATTGACTCACTTGCTCCGGCCCGAAGACATTTCATGTCAGTTCATTTTGGATCGTTTTCTTCATGTGTTGTATACCAACGCTTATTAATGTTCGAATAATTACTGATGCCAGTTGTCTTTAGAATAAGACAAGTTGTCGTATTCTAAAACGATTCTTTAGAATACGACAACTTGAGGTTTTCAAAGACGCATCTCCCATTGTTGTGTAATCTCTGGCATTCCGTCTCGACGTTCATTAATTTCCAAGGCAATTAATTTTTCCGTTGACTAAGTTTGCTTTCGTGTGCCTCTCTTTTACATACGCTTCCCCGCCTGCTTGTTTCAGAAGGAGCAGGCGCTCTGTGGGACAAGTGTTGTTTGCCTTGCTTTTCATTTGTGACCCGTGTAAGAGTTGGGCTGCTTCTTGGGTGTCAAAGGCCGTCTCTGGGAAGAAACAATGACAAGAAGACCTATCGGCAACGACAAAGAATTGACCATGCATACGGCATATCAATTAGTGATGCTCTAGATCTTGGCGGCGGACGTCCACATAGGAGATGGGAAGAAACTTTGAGAGCAGAGGAAACTCCAAAACCCAAACCCAAAGGTTTAGTTTTTTATTTATAGTGTCAGCATTGTTACTCGTCAGTTGTGTGCAACGCTTGCTGCAAGCTAAAACGTTTAGATATACAGCTACCCCTCACTAGATGGCGGATGGTTCACTTTTTGCACGTTCGCTGCTTAGCAGATTGTTGTCACTCGATTGCATAATTTTCCAATGAATATTTTTTTTTCATACAGACTGTTACCGCAGGCTGTCTGAAGGAGCAATAAATGCATGCAAGCAAGGAGGAAAGAGTGCTTGAAAGATACAGAAGATCCAAAGTTTTTCCTGGCAAGTACAAAATGCTTAAATTGCACAACTGCTTGTCCACGGTGGAGTACACATGCCTACCATCACTTGTCAGAACATATTGTCATCCATAACAGGTGGTGGAGGACGAAAAAAGCAGAAAAGATCTTTCACGTGTTTTATCGAACAGTTTCAAAATACAGTAAACACAAGTGAGCAGACCCGCCGACGGCCTCAACTGACACCGCTATATATTTCACTAAGTCTTGGTTTGAATATACAGTGTGTAACTGGCGCCAATATTGAGTCGTTGGTGGCCATTACAACGAAAATACAATTTATTTACGCTTGTTGTTTTGTAAAAGTACTTTATTTCTATGTGAACTTTCATATCTGTTTTTTCTTTAAATCCTCTTCATGTGTTATTTGGAATGTTTTGTTAAGAATCACTTCCGGGTCACGTGCCGTGGATAGCGAGGAATGAGAGAGAAAGATCGAGAAGACAACTTGAGAGAGAGAGACAGAGACAGAGCTACAATACCGTGTGGTCTACGTGATTTAATTTGATCTACTTTCGTTTTACCAAGGTGCACATGGTTTGTCATTTTGAGTTTAGTTATTTTATGTCTTGTTAAAGATATTGTAATTTTGATGCTGTTTGAAATGTGTTTTAGTTTTCACGGTGTTCCACGAGTAAACGTTTTTTGGACATCAGTACGAGGCGTCATCCTTGATCGGGGTAGATACATTTGCATATACAATGCGTTGAGTAAGAGGCGGAGTCAAATTTCATCTTGCAGCTTCTTGTCTTATGATTCCCGATGTAGAATTTCCGACTTGCGACCCCAATAAAATGTGCCATTAATCTACCATTTGCTACCTTGAAATTACAATCAACTTCTTCTTGCGGTTGCACTGGAAGCACGTGATTTTTCTGCCATGTTTCACTGGCACTTCTTTCACTTCACTTCTTATTCCTCAAAATGCATCTCGTAGTCCTCAGTATCATTTGCTTTCTTTCCTGTCCGCATGTCAGCTTCTGCGTGTATGTCACAGTTTCCCCCGCTACGGAAAAATCGAAAGCACCAGTCCAAGGCTCATTAAACCATGTCCAAAACCTCTGGAAGTGTTTCACAGCATCACTAATTTATCCATAGTCAATTTGAGACTACTGCAGAAGTTCTCACCTAAACATTTTTTGATTACGATAAAAAAGTCCTTCTGAGATGTCTGTGATATTACACTGTGTTGCATGATGGACGATGCTTTGCTAAAGAAATCACGCTGTTCCCATACATACCACCTGTTCAACTTTAGAATGGGACCATTCATTTGAACACCAATTCCTTGAACTTTTGATATATTACAGGGAAACCCCCCCCCCCACCACCACCGTTAGATTAGACAAATTATTAGACCACAAAATAAGATTTATGCCACAGCTGTCCTCCTTTAAACATCATTTCTTTCTTCTATAATGGTTAATAGGCCAGGATGACTGATATAATATTTTTAATTCTTCAATCAATTTTTTAAATTCTTCAATCAATGTTAGCGGTTTACATGTTTTTTTTGTTTTTGTTTTTTTTCTATGACTCATAAAAGCCCAGTGACGTTATTCAGTTTTGGTCTACAGTATCCTGGAATTATTCTTGTCATTTTGTTGACAGGTGGTCTCATATATAAAAAAAGCAACAAAATATACAAAGCACTGTATTGTTTTGTATGTCATATTTCCTGTCTACGGGGATACCGCAAAGCACTATCAGTAAAAGAAGAACATTTTATTGCATACCTTCAAGTTTTACTACAAATACGTTTGTGTCTTAATTACCATGAAAATAAGTTGCAGAACAAAAGATGTACAGTCATGAGCAAGAATGGATCATTTTTAACGAATCAATCTTGTTTTGTTCCCCTGCTTCACTCTACCTTCCAGAAATGTATTATTCAATGCTGGTTATAAATCCATAAATCTGTGGGACAGCATCTCCCCAAACTGGAAAATAGTCAACAGATATGACCTACCAAACTGCAGAACACAAAAGTGTGTCTCAGAAAGTTTTTGGGGTGATCCTTTTAGGCTGAGCAAATGAGTCATAGGATTACAGATCACAATAATCCGTTTTTATTGTATGATGTTTTGTTTATTCTTTGTTTAACCAGATAAGCGGACTGAGAACAGCTTCTTGTTTACAATTCAAGCCTACGGGCGGTTTCGGGTTCAAGAAACGGACCCCCCACACACGCTTGCTACCTGGTAAATGGGCTGTCACTTACATAGTGCTTTAATACCTCGAGTACTCAAAGCGCTTTATACTATTACCACGGTCACCTACCGATGATGCCGCAGCAGGAGCAACTGAGGCTTCAGTATCTTGATCAAGCGCAAGTTGACATGGTCCCAATGCCAAGGGATTGAACGACCAACTGCTGTGTTGGGAAACGACCACTGACACCATAACATGAATGTCAGTCTGTGTGGGTATGCATGCCAAAATGCTCTGCGATCTTCTCTTTGTATGCGGCCCGGTGGTCCAGTGGTTGGACGTCACAATGCGGAGGGACGGGGTTCAATTCTAGGTCTAGACTCCCTGTGTGGAGTTTTCTGCGGGTACTCCGGTTTCCTCCCACATTCCAAAACACTCCAGATTGTCCTTCCGTGTGAGCGTGGATGGTTATTCGTTTCTGTGTGCCCTGCGATTGGCTGGCAATCAGGTGTACCCCACCTCCTGCCCGAAGCCATCTGAAATAGACTCCGGCAGGCCCTTGACCCCTCGTCAGGATAAAAGGATTAGAAAATGGATGGATGGATGGACGGATGGATGATTTGAGTGTGGTCAACTGACAACTGACGTGTGACCAGTACTCATCACTCTATGAAAAATAATCATAAATCTGCAGATTTTTTTAAAATTGATTGACAAATCAGATGTTTAAAAAACATTATTTCTTGATTAGTCAAAAAAAACTGTCTAATTGATGATGATTGTTACTATTTTGGTAAAAAATGCCAGAAAACGGGGAAGTAAAAACAGCTGTTTGCAATTGTCCCGTACGGATTTAAGAGAATGATAATCACTAATCAGTTTACGTGGAGCATTGTTGGGCATGCAACACGTGTCATAAGATAATAGTGTGCAAAGGTGATTGCAATTGAACGTTGAAAAAAAACACCTGCGGCTTCAACTTTACGGAGTGTCAAGTCAAGTCAACAGTATTTATAGAGCACTTTCAAACAGCCATCACTGCATACAAAGTGCTGTACATGGAGCAATTTAACATGCCCAATAAACAGTAAGACAAAATGGTAATAAAGGCGGTAGAAAGCACCAAACAGTAAAACCAAGAACAAATCTAAGTCATGCTGAGTCACAATTGCCAAAGAATACAAGTGAGTTTTGAGGAGGGCTTTAAAGATGGGCAGCGAGGAGGCTTGCCGAATGTTCAGTGGGAGGTCATTCCAGAGAGAGGCACCAGCAACAGAAAAGGCTTGATCCCCTCTGAGCCTCAGTTTAGTTCTTGGTACTTCTAACAAAGACTGTTCCACAGACCTGAGGCGCCGGGCAGGTGTGAAGGGGTGGATGAGCTCAGAGAGTGGCGCGAGATTATTCAGAGATTTGAAAACAAAGAGGAGGATCTTGAAAATAACTCTAAAATGAATGGGGAGCCAGTGAAGGGATGCCAGAGTAGGAGTTATGTGCTCCCTCTTACGAGTACCAGTCAAGAGGCGAGCAGCGGCATTCTGGACCAGCTGAACAACAACGATCGGCGATCATAAACCAACCGAGACGTTGTTAGGGAGGTAACAAGCATTGCGAAAAGTAAAAAAAAACGAAATGGCAGGAGCGTCGCCGAACACACTGGCGCACAAGCGTGTACACAAGTGTGCCGCGTCTCTGACTTTCTTGTGCTGCCAAATCGGGTAAGTAAACCAGTCAAATCCTTCTTTTGCCAAAGTTGAGCCAACAAGTTCAACTGGAACCAAGGCAGCGGGTCAACACCAATGCAAATGGCCAGCTAATAGCTTTAGCATAGCATACACAACATATACCATTAGGGCTGAACGATACGCCATTTTGGGATTGATCGTCAAAGCTGCAGTTTTGGCACCCACACATCGCCTCCAAGCTCCCCAGTTCTACAAAGTTGGAGTTTTGAGATATATACCCCCTCCCCCCTCCCAATGAACTCTTCTGCTATGTGACTGTTGTGGTCAGTCAAACAACAAACTAAAATACCGTATTTTCACGACTATAAGGCGCCATTAAAAGTCTTAAATTTTCTCCAAAATGGACAGGACGCCTTATGGTGCGGAGCGTCCTTTGTATGCGCTGAGTTCCAAAATCTGACTGACAACCGACACGCTGTTTATATAGAGAAAAGGTGGAAGTGACTGTGGCCAGGCATGCGTGAAAGAAGTCGGCCAATCATGGAAGGCTGGGCGTGTATATATACATATATGGAGAGGGAGAGAGAGAGAGAGAGAGAGAGGACAGGCAAGCTGGGGAGCAGTCCACCAATGGTGAAGGGTGGGCGTGTAAGTGGACGCTAAAGGGACGCCGCGAGCAGGTACCAACACCTGTATAGAGTGTGGCAATGTGCATTGTTGCAAAACAACTCCGGTTTTGGTTTCTAAGAACCCCTGAAAATAAATTCGACAAAAAGACACGCCTACGAAGCTCAGTTCAAACTTAGAGCCACCGGTTATGCTTTTGGCATGCGTGCCCATCTCACAGCAGCGGTGAAAAAACAAGTCAAGCAAATGAACTCTGAGCTTGCCGTTATTCCCGGAGGCTTGACTGAAGAACTCCAACCGCAGGACATCGGCATTAACCGGGCGTTCAAAGTAAAGTTGCGAATGGCATGGGAACAATGGATGATCGATGGCAAACACAACTTTACAAAGAGTGAGAGGCAGCGCTGGGCGAGTTACGCCACAATACGCAACAACGAGAGGGAACGCGGCGTTTTTGATGGATTACGGTACTTGCACAATTGTTCAATTCTTTCTACACACACACGCGCTGCCACCATGTTTCGCTCTGTTCTTTACTTTCAAATGTGGGAAAACTTCACACGAGAGAAATGTTGACTTTGCTGTTGCTGCTCCTTCTTTCCGCTCGGCAATGCGTAGCAACTCACGCTAGCATGTGATGCGTTCATTGACAACTGGGATGTGCAGTCCTCTGCTTCTGATACAGAGGATGAGGACTTTGATGGATTTCTGGGTGCTGATTGATCGAAAAACGTGAGAACATTGTACGATGGCTAAATAAAATACACCCGAACTCAGTTCTGCTTTCGTTGCCTTTTTACGTGTTTTTAGCTTGTATCTGTATGTCTTGGCATGCTACCGTATGCTTCAAGCTAACGTGTTAGCGTGCGCTCATGCATGCCATATGTTTAAGCTGGCGTATGTTTTACCACTGTAAAACTGCGCCTATTGGTACAGTGCGGTCTGTCTATGTGTAAAATACAGAAATGCCACCCATTAATGAGACTGCGCCCAACCGTACGGTGCGTCGAATAGTCGTGAAAATACGGTACTGTAAGAAAATCTATTCAAGACGGGCTCAAACCGGTCTAATTACAGTTTGAGTCAGTATACTGTCAGACTACTACCAACGATGTGCCACACTCATATCCATAATTGACGCATCCGTCTGTTATCATTAGGTCGATGAACGAATGAGGGCAATGAATTTCGACGATGCACGGCCAGTTGTTTTCTTGTCAGATTGTCACATATTCACAAAAAAGAAGGAAAAACGTTTTGACTATAACCTGAAAGCTTTTATATCGATGTAAACGGGAGTCACGTCAGCGTTGGCTGTCAATTTCTGTCCGTGAACGTCCTTTCATGTAGACCTGTAAGTTTTGTGCAGATGAGCAAACGAAGGCTTTTGGGAGCTTTTCTGTCTCTCCTAAATTCCAGCAGCAATGATTGAACTAAGACAAAAGCGAGCGGCCCAGTAATAATTCTGTCTGGCCTGTCAAGTCATGTCTCAAGGAGATAAGAGCTTCTGATGGCATTTTGTCTGTGCTGTCTGTTGACGTGAATGTTTCCAAGGTCGCAGATTTATGGAATTTGGTCGACTCCATCAGAGAAAAAGGTGCAAATTTGTTTGTGCCGCCATCGCTTTTCTTCTATCTGAAATTGTTCTTCACTTCAGCCATTTCCATCTGGAAACCCCCTCTTAAAACCAGATCTGTTTTCACGTAACCCCCCACCCCCACCCACACACTCCCCATATCTTGACAATCACTTCCTCTGTTGTGGGTGACTGTATGTACGTGTGTGTGTGTGTGTGTGTGTGTGTGTCTGCGCGTGTGCGTGTGTGTTTCTTTGAGGGTAAGCAAGTCGAGGTGACTTCTATGAAGATTTGCAGCAAATATGAAGCCATATGCAATTGACTGGAGCTTAACTTACTTTACATAATTGTTACCTTCCACCGCATTGCCAACGTCACACACAGGGTTTAATCCCCTGATACGCTTAAAGGGAAGAGAAAGGAGTAAGAGGATGACAGAGAAGAAGAGGCAATCACAGGTTGCTTGGGAAGACCGAGCAAGAGAAATTAGATGGCAAGCGTCAGTTTGCGTCAAACGCAAAAAGAAAAATGGTGGGTCATGTTTGATATGTTCCATTTTGTTGTGGTTTTTGTTGATTGGAATATTGTCACTGTCAGATGGAAACCTCCGATGTCCAAATGGTCAATTTTTACTTTTGGAGATGCAAAGATGTCCAACGTCAGTGATATATACAGTACTGTATGTCAGTGGAACTCAAAGACAATACTTAAAGGGCTAAAATAAAAATAAATAAATAAATAAATAAAATCGGTGATCACATTTATTGAGTGTTATTATCTGTGTTTTGAAAATATTAATCTGACTTATGTTTTCCCAGTGTCCCTTATTTGTGTCTTTTTAGGGTTTCATCTCCACCTGTTCTCATCAGCCACTTCCTTATGTCAGCCAATCAGCTCCCTCCATCCACTCGAGGCTTGTCCAGGTGGAGCTCCTTGTCTCGTGAGTTATTTATGTACCGGTATTTAGTTCCCTGGTTTCTTACAGTCTTGGTTGGTTCGTTGTTGCTGGGGGGAGGGAGGTGGGGGGCTATTGACTCAGTTTATCGCATGTGCTTTTTATGCTGCTGTTTTCACAATTAAATTTGACCACAAGAAACTTTGCATTCAATGTAGTACATAAGGAATATATTTAACCATATACACATTAACAAGGCACTCCAAATAAAGTATGCGCTGCCGACAGTGAAGGATGGCGGAATGCAGGGGGGATGGGTTTGGAATAGTCAAACCTTCTAGCGTCTGCAAAGTGATGAAACATAAGAGTTTTATATCCCACAGGAAACATAAAGCAAAAAGTAGACATTTGTGGTCACAGTAATAGGCCAGTCACTGATACGGTTCATTTGTGACACGTGTCAATGCTGTGCCATCATCTTTAGTTGACGTCTCCATGAAAGGATTTCCACAAAACATTTCTACCTCCTCTCAGAAAAGACAGCTTGGTAGGCACAAATCAGTGGTCGGCAGGCTTATTGAAGGCCACTACTGTACAGGTGCCTGCTAAAAAAAAAGGTTATTGAGCCAATGTCCATTTATTTCAATAATTTGTTTCCAAAAGTGAAACTTGTATGTTTTATTAGCTCATGACAGAGAAGGTAAGCTTTCTCGCACCTTTCTCTGTTTTTTTGTTTTTTTTAATGATCATGGGACAGAAATACATTTTAAACTGTGTTTATTTCATGTGACCAAAAAGGAAGGATCTTAAACAGAAATGCTGGCCTTCTGAAAAGTGAATTGAAGTCATGAGCCCTCACTACTTTGTTGGGCCTCCTTTTGCATTCATGACAACACCAGCCTTTGGTACAGTTCTGATGTTATTGTAGCCCAAGAATCTTTGATATTAGTCTTCAGATCGTCTCCATTCCAGGGTGTCTGTTCCCTCATCTTCCTCTTGACTATACCGCATATATTCTCAACACGGTTATAGTCAGGTGAGTTTGCTGGCCAATCAAGTGTTTTTCAGCAGCTGGAAACATCAAGTGCTCTCAAATTTTTTTCTTGGAAGACAGCTGTGTTGCTCGTCAACTTGGTAAAAGACAATGGATCCACACCAGCAAATAACATGCCTTTTCAAACCATTAATTAGTCCCCCCCCCCCAATCCAAGTCTCCCTTCCCCACTCTTAATGATTACCTTTCAGCGCGTCAACCGCATCTCGTCGACGACTATGCTCCAGTACATGACAGGCTGTTGACAACAACTTTTTAACGCAAGACAGCCACCAATGACGTCTGTTGCCGGGCCAAACTTTGGTCCCAGTATGTCCCTTGTGCTGTTGAATAGGTGAAGCAGGTTTCATCATCAATGTTGCTTTTCCATCCTTAGTAGAGGATCCAACCATGAAATGTATGCTTTAATTAATAGACTCTTGGCGCTCCATTATAACGCCATGTCATTAACAAAGCATTTGTGTCAATTAGGAGCAAAATCTGAGCCACTTGTCAACGCCTTAGCCCAGGGGTGTCCAAACTTTTTGCCAAGGGGGCCAGATTTTATGTGGTAAAATGTATGGGGGCCGACCTTGGCTGACATTCTTTACATTGAACAACAATATTGTTCAACAAATTTTAGTAAGCCAGTCTGTTTCACATTTCCATTTTTATTTTAATTTCAACAATCTTAAGAATTTCTTTTGGTTCATTTGAAACAGGAATTTGAAATATGACATATCAGTCAATATAAACACGGAGTGATGTCTTGTTAACTCGTGAGTGATGCCCTCTAGTGTCTAAATGCTATTACTCATTTAGTGAATGCTATTACTCATTTAGCCACTAGAGGGAAGCAGTACTCTATGAAACATCACTCACCAGTCTACGAGACCTCAGTCAATGCAACACGTGTTCCATTGCGCCCAACCTGCGGGCCAGGCGGCACTGATTTTATGACGGGGGCCGAGGGCCGGATGAAATTCGACCGCGGGCCGGATTTGGCCCGCGGGCCGGACTTTGGACATGCCTGCCTTAGCCTAATGGTGGTTGATTGGTCACAGGGTATTCACTGCTCAGTGCAAAATGAACTGTTCTCTATTGCAGAAAGGTTCGTGAACTTATTTTGACCTTTGGCAATGTTATCAAGGCCAATGTATGACCAGACTTAATACAGATGCCCGCCTGCTCCTCGCGCCTCCCACAATGATCGGGTGTCAATTGTGAAATCGCAGTTTGCAGAGCATATGCTTCTCAATAGGCCATAAAGCCTGAGCCACTCTGCATTCTCTTGGTTTGTTACAGACTGCTGCTTGGTTTTTATCCAGAGTACGCTGCTTTGTTGGCCAACTGTAAACTCATCAGTGCAAGCAGCATTTTCTCCTCTGGCTGTTAGCCTTGTCCAAATCCCGACTGCTTCCTTGCTTCTGGCCTCAATGCAGGCCAGAAAAGAGGATTTTCCCAAACCGCATTTTTGTACCTATGATGCCAGCTGCTGACACTGCTCGGTTGGTTAAACATAGTTTCACCACTATGTCATGTCATGTCTCATCAGGGGGTGCCGTTTCTGTCGCACAGTTTCTGGGGGGGTTAAAATAATGATGACGGAGTGATGGACTGATGACGACAGTTTTTGTCGGCTTGATATAATGGCAGACGGACGGGTGGTCGGGTCGTTGGCGACTGACGATAGACGGACAGGCAAAATTTACTGACTTGCCCACCGATGGCAATTATCAAATAGCTGCTGGCTGCTCAAAAATTCTGGCTTGATTCAGCATCATGTCAAGTTCCTTTTGTACATCTCCCACCCCAGGTTCTTCAATTTAGTGGCCTGCTTCTTTTCATGGATGCTGGCTTTTGTCTCCTTTGTTACAAGCGGTTTATTGTTGGGATAGTATACAGCAACCTTTTGGAGAACAATGCTGCCAACACAAAATTGAATGTAATCTGTAATCGTCTACGTAGCCTCATTTATTTTCAACTGAGCAAAGATGCTCCAGTCTCAACATTTCAAGGCTGTCCTCTGTTCATTGCATCACTTCTAATGTGTTTAGGTATGCTAGATTTTTAATATGCAACCAAAATGAAGAAGGCTACTGTCATGTCATGTCAATGCATAGGTATGAAAAGTCTAACCCCGATGCATCTTGAAGCTGTTTTACAGGATTCAGGATTTATAACTCTCTCCCCCTCTCTCTATTTCATTTTCTTCTTCTTCTTTTTTTTAACCAAACAGATGCATTGCTTTATCTTAATATGCGAACAGCAACTTATTCATTGGGAGTAGAGGCCAACATATTCTGTGAATGCTTAAAAAATGTAAAAAAGGAACGAAACCAACCGCCTCAACACTGCAGTTAGTGAGGAAATCTAAGCACAGCAGGAGTCATGACAGTTCATGAATTTGTGTGATTTCACAAAATGTTCCTCACAGGCACATATTAAGCCAAGTGAAAATTTGCCTCTCTCCCACTACCCTTGGAAAGAAAATGTAACCACTTTAAAATAGTTAGTCAACGGCTTGGACATTTTTTATGTGGTGGGAAATATTTAATTGAAAATGCAAATGATCAGAACCAAGGCAACATTTTTATTACAATTTTCCAACCATCCATTTTCTATAGCGCTTGTCCTCATTAAGGTCAGATGTGAGGTGCAACCTATCATGATTTTAAATATTCATTTTTCTCAAACAATAGCTCATCAAAACAAATGGGCCACAAATTAGATGGGGAAAAAAAAATATCTACATTCGGAAGTTCAGATTCGCTTGCAGTTCAAACACTGAATAGCGTCCAGACAAGCGATTCTGCTGCAACGCTGTAAGGATTACCAGCGTTTGATGGCCAGTTGACAAGTACATACCTTGACAAAACTGCAAAACTGAGGTCATGATATCACATAGGAACAGCAGTGTTGGTTGGGAATATCGGATTAAACCTCACACTGCAATATATTTTCAGTATTGTGGTGTGTCTTGTTTAAGAGGAAAGAGCAAATCCAACACCATTGATTTAAGCGCTCCTTCCGCAGGGCCAAACAGAGAAAAAGACGTTCCGGACCGAAGATTCGGAATCCAGAGGCGTTAGTATCAGATGGAATTTTAGCCCGCCAACTATGTGCATCTGAAGAAGTAAAAATAAGCTGCTTCATTACTGGACTAATATTTTTCTGCTGTTGTTTTTTTGTTTGTTTGTTTGTTTGTTTGTATCGTACTGTGTTTTACCATCTTAGTATCACTACAGTAAATATGAATGGCAAAATAAGTGTTCATGCATGTTTCTTCTTTTTGCCTGCCTTCCACTGTATCTTTTCTAACACGATTTAACATTTCTCACAAAACATTTTTTTTCTTTCTTTTGTTACGACAGACCCTGTTAATTCATGCCTTGGCAAAAAGCAGACTCTAATCCACAAAGTGAAACTAATTGGAAGACAATCAACACTCTATATAATCACCCACTTGATTTGAATCCCAATTGGAGCAGATGCTTTGGGAGCATAATGTCTTCCTGTGGTTCAGGACGATTACGTACATTTTTCACACCCTACTTCCCGTGCGTCTCCCTGTGCCTAACACCATACAACTACTATCTTAAATTACAACATGGTCGTGTATTAAGTGGGGTTCTTGTTTTCGCCCAACGATGAATTATTATCCCATCTGCTCTTCCATGCCTTCGCGCTTTAGAGTGTTGTAGCACTTTGCAAGGCATTATTTAGCATTGCAAGTACTGTATTGTTTTAGCGCATTCACTGTTGGGCCGGCATCCAAAATCCATGTTGCTACATTTGTGCAGACTGTGTATAAAGGTAGCTAAAACATTCATCATTCCGACTTGGATGATAAAACGTCTTTGCTATGTTTAGCTGGTCGCATCGCCTCAGAGTCCTTAAATGCGGTAAACAACGGGGTCCGATCAACGGGTTTTTTGGCAGGGCGTCCGTGCGCAGTACATATGTACTCTGGACGACAGCCTCAACTATTATCAACTACTATCTTTCAGATGTCACTTTGATGCATGTTTCATTCCATTAGCACTCCAAATTCGTCCAAGACAAGTCGGTCCTGGCAATTCTGGCCAAACTTACCTCCGTGACACTTGTTCAGTCCTTTCTTATATCCTCCACTTCCCTTCCTTTAATCTACCCATCATTCAATGATTCAGCGAGCCGTAGGGAGTCTGGCAGGCTGTCTATCCCTTCATCACTGACCTTCCTGTTTCATTTTTCCATCCTCCTACACTGTCTTCTTCCCTTCTGCATTGCTGTGCTCCATTCGCTCATTTGCCCGCAGTCTCTTTTCAACTGCTTATGTCTTCTTTTCCTCCCCTTTTTTGTCATTTGGATTTATTTTTCCGTACCCTTTACCTCTCCATCTTGATGGTGGTCTCTGTCATCTTCCTCCTACTCTCTTTGTAGGCTTGTGGGTGAATGTTGTTTGCATGCCGGCAAAATCCCAGATACATATGTGCTTAAAGCTTAGAAAAGAGTATTGGACAATGATGAATATTGTACCGTTTTTAGGTATTCCAACCAAAATTCAAAGGTGTTGATTCTCATTCGAACTGCTTCACACTTGAGCTATGGCTCGTGACCGAAAGAACGAGATCCCAGATACAAGCGGCCGAAATGAGGGGCTCAGAGTCGAGCCGCTTCTCCTCCACACCGAGAGGAGCCAGATGAGGTGGCTCGGGCATCTGATTCGGATGCCTCCTGAACGCCTCCGTGGTGAGGTGTTCCGAGCATGTCCCACTGGGAGGTGACCCTGAGGAAGACCCAGGACACGCTGGAGCGACTATTTCACCCAGCTGGCCTGGGAACGCCTCGGGATCCCCCAGGGAGAGCTGGAAGAAGTAGCTAGGGAGAGGGAAGTCTGGGCTTCCCTGCTAAAACTATTGCCCCCGCGACCCGGCCCCAGATAAGCGGTAGAAGATGGATGGATGGTACCCCATACACCAAGAGCACATCAAACATGATCTCCCAACCCAAGGGACAAGGTCAAACATCTTCTCCTAGTTCACAAAGCACATTCAAAGCCTTTAGGAACTGCAGGCAGATCTCACCCGCCACCAAGGCTCTGTCAATCCCAGAAATAGGAGAGCCCACCTCAGAGTGCCCAGACTCTGCTTCCTCATAGCAAGGCGTTTGCGTGGAATTGAGAAGGTCTCTCAAAGTATTCTACCCACCTTGTCACAACATCCAGAATTGAGGTCAGAAGCGCCCGATCCCGACTATACACCGTATTGATGGTGTACTGCTTGCCACTCCTGAGACGCTAGATACCGCATTTTCCTTCAAAGTCATCACCCAATTCCTCCCACGCCTGGGTTTTTGCCTCAGCAACTACCAGAGGCCAGGATGGATTACTACAAATCTTAGGAATGATTTTGATGCGATTTCATGCTCTCAGAAGAAGACTTTCAGCCGAGTCAAGCACTAAATTACATTTGAACAGAACTATTTTCCGCAAACACGAGCATCACGGTCTGTGCAGAAAAACTGTGAGGATCTTAAAAACATAGTGAACATGCACATATGCGCTAAGCATCTGTGTCCTTAGAATTACAGTGCATTTGTTTGTCAAGAGAGCAAGTTCGAGATGCAAGTCGACATCGCCATATTCCCTCAGTTTCACGTGAGCATTCAAATGTGCAACTCTCAGCATACTCAATGAAATGCACTTTATAAGAAGAGAGAAAGAAAGAGCTGCGACTTCTAACGAATATCAGGTCTTTTGCAGTCGGGGGAACGTTTGAAGACCTTTTAATGACATTGTAGAGGGTTTTGTCATTCTTTGTGGAGTGGTCCACTCCAGCGACTCCAGGGTCTTGACTGCTCATAGGAAGAGACTGAACGGAATGATTAGGGATGACATTTCTAGCTGGGGTGTGCCCTCAGACCTGTGTAAGCGGAGTGAGAATCGTGGTTAAAGGACCATCTCTGCTAAATGCCACACCTCCTTCAGTGACATGTCACGTCCTATTTTCGGAAGAGCAATGTTGCAGGTTCATCCCGACTTCAGCACCGCACCCAGTCGACTGCACTGTACTTTTATAATGGAGCACCTTAACTTTTAATTACAACACTTGTACAGAATAAGTACAGGAGTTGTCCATATTAAACAGTTTTAACTAATGCCCATACTGATCATATTAAACACCGCAATAAATACACTCTATATAAGGTTGCAAATAAATGCAAAAAAGTAGACACTTTCAATTTAGAATGTGTGTTTTTACAGATTTCAAATATCTAACCACGGATGAAAAGGTCTGATGGAGTGCAAGCACAATGTGACCATTAAGCAGTTTCCTTTTTTGTCTCGTTTCTCTTTTTGAATTATTTATTATTTGCTTAAGCGATTATTCATTAAGCAAATTAGGTGGTAAAGAAAAAGGTTCATTCAGCAGTGACAGGAGATTTTGTCTGGTGCCAGTCTGTCTATTGATATTTTATGGTTGTTGTCCACTCAGTGATTATCTCTGATCTTAATAATAATGATAATAATAATTATTATATTTCCATTGTACTGTACATACATTTGAAACTGATTTTTTTAAGTTTCTGGCACAAGTGAATTTTTACATGCTTTATAAATGTTAGTTTAATTATAAAAGAAATAGATGTTTTTTTTTTATGTATTATATATCAGGAAATGATAGTAACTTGCATTTTACATTTTTATCAATTTTGGGGGGAAAAATCACTCAACTAGTCTTAAAATGCCATTCTGCAGGCCGCCCCCTTTTGATTGTACAGGGTGTTTGGAGTTTGTGGTTATCTTCTGAAAGATAAATGCTTTTGTGAGCAACAATGATGTCATACAACCTCAGGAGTGACACTATCCAATTTACATTTGTAATTTCTGGCTTTTGTGGAAATTTTCAACACAGTTGCCAGTAAGTTGCTGGAATTCAAGTTGACAGTAACTTTTGCAGGAACATTGATCACTTTAATATCCAAATACAGTTACAATGAAAGAAATGTACACTTACAGTGTATAAGAGTTGCTTACTGTAAAAATCCGGATCGTCATTCAATCATTGACCTCCATTCAAGATGACCAAAATGGTCGCAGATTTGGGAAAAAAAAATCCACAGATCGACACGGAAATGGATAATAGCGAATCAGGCTGGCCAGAATCCAACTCATCTAAATCACATTAGATTGTAATCGCACATCCTACCCATTGGGTCATGTCGTGTGCAACAATACATTGTGAATACACAATTTCTATGAGGGCACACATAATATCTGCTAAAGTTGACTTGGAGCCAAACTAGAAAATGTTTTTTTATCCATACCAAAAACAGTAAGCAAAGTCTGTGGAAGCTGCCTAGCAGCAGGGACGCCTCTAATAAGTTTGGGCTCGGCAATACAACTGTGTCACCGAGTATGGGACTTTTGAATGACTGCTGAGTGTGTGCTAACGGCCGACATCATACGGCCACCTAGCTCAATGAAATAATGTTATATTTTGAACATTGGGGGTTGCCACATTGTGTGAGTACAATTAATGGATCCCAAATTTTCATTCTTGGTCCAGACAAATCCCCACAGAATATTTTAATTAAAAAAACAAACAAAGAAAATATAAACCCCCCCAAAAAACGCAAACCATAACAAACAAGGCTGGCATTCTATTTTCCTGCAGGCCGTGGAGGAGGGAAGAGGACTGTTTAAGATTCTTTTTATTGTAGCGGTTCCTGCAAGATGCTAGATTGCTACACTTGTCCGGATTCTAGGGTCTTGTAAACAGAGGTTTCATTCTCACAAGCGAAACCCAAAACATTTATGGACACGGTGCGACTTTATGATGTCCTCGGCTGTGCTGCCAACGCGCTGCAAAACTGTTGAATGAAGCCTTTTCCAGGCAATGGACAAGTTGCACAGCAGCAGCCTTTGTACAAGCAGAAAACCAGCATCGCCAAAGCAGTTGTTGGCAATACAATTGGAAGACGAGAGGGCAGATGGAGGTGCATATTAAAATGTAATGACTGCAGTATAGAGAGGTTTGAATCTCTGGTGATAATGTGCAGTGTTTTGCACAGCCTCTGTGAAACAAATGGTGATGAGTTCAGAGCAGAATGGGGTTCCGGGCCTTTCAACCTAGCCTGAGGGGCCGCCTGATGTGTTCAGTCTGTCCCGCCATAGGTATCTGCATAATGTGGTTTTAGAGCTGATGATTTGGATGCTGGGCGCATCTGTATCTCACATCCATTTCCCCATGAGGGTTGGCTCTTTCGCTTTCTTTCAAAATAAGCCAAGACACCACCACAAATAACTTTATTACGTAGCATACAATTTCATTGTAGCCTCCTTCAGAGAGGATTGGCCGGGAATGTGTGTTCTCCCTGCACGTACAATACTGTAGCCAGTAAAGCTACCACGTACGCTAAAAATTACATTTGAAAATCACAAGAACTGTACTCTTTCAAGGTGTAAGACGAAAGACCAAGCCCGAAACTTTGGTGTGCTGATTGATTCTGCTCTGTCTTTCTCCATATCAAATCCCTGACTTAAAAGGGCCTTTCACCATCTGAAAAACAAATTTGGTTGCAGGCTCCAAGCAGACCAAGCATATCCATGGTTTTATCACCTGTAGACTTTGTCACGTTTCGGTTTTGCGGTCTGGCCAGCAGGTGGCATGAGCGGACTTTCTGGCACACATGCTGCCAATCTGTAATCTTCAGACTCAGCATTTAAGGACTCCTCCGCCATTCACCTGTTGTGGGAGTATTGTCTATGGCATTGCTATCTTCACTGTTCTTTGACTTATTTGCTTTTGACCTTGTCGTGATTTCGCGATATAGATCTTGGTACCCATTTTTGAGTAAGTACTGTTTTGTTTTGATGATCTGGCTTTTTGTGCGTGTATTGGTGTTACATCGTATTTTGCGGTCTTTGTTTTTCTTCCTTGCTCTTTTGTGCAAGCACTTTTTGTTACTCGTTTGGATTTGCCTCCTGGTCCTTATTGTGGACCAGCGCTTTATGTTCTCACCTTATTTTCGGTGCGATTGAGACATTAAATTGTCTTTTTCCCTACGGAGACCTTGTTGTTGTCTACGTTATTGGATCCCCCCAAACTCGGTTTATCCGAGACTTAACAGACTTGATTATTGTCTGACTGGACTCCCTCAAGAGAGAATCAGCTAGTTGCAAATTTACATAGCCCTGAATCACGGAACGGCTTTCAGAATGGCTTCTGACAAGAACAAAAAGATCAGAACACATAAGTCCGAATGACTTGATGCTGACTCTCAGTTGGCTCTAAAATAAATTCTGGAATGGAGCCGGTGGTCTAAAAATCACTAAATGGCTTAGCAAGGTTCTGAGGTCAGCAGACTTGGATCAATTCGCGGATCCCAGAATTCAAAGCAATCATGGTGACTCAGCATTTAGCTATGATGCTGCACGCCAATGCAATTAGATGTCACAAGTGTCATTGCTTTTAAATTCAAGTTAAAACTATACAGTACTTTCCCCCATACCTATGCTTAATGTCCTTTCGAGCATTTCATTCATCAATTCTCCAAAGTCAATTTCCGGCGCTGTACGTTGCTCTTGTAATTTTAATCATCAATTTCTCTACTTGGTTTTCAGTATCTTAAATGCTTCTGTTTTCAATTCTCTGTCCATTAATTGTTGTTTTGCACATTTGAGTTACCTTGTGCGCTACATCAGTAAGGCTGCATTGCCTTGCCTTGCCAAACTATATTGGCATACTGGGTCAAATATATTTAAATAATTGACTTTCACCTTAAGTTATTGGGTCGTCCTGTAAATGTTGCAAATCCACTCCAGTCATGCAAAGGCTGAGTTCTTTGGGTCACCACCTATCTGGTTCTTGTAGACCTGTCTTAGTTTCTCACTTGCTTGACTGTGTGGGCTCATCAAATTAACTTCTTTTTCAGCTGGATGCATGCATTTTTTGTATCTTGTAGATTGGCGCGTTGAGGCAAAAAAATGTTCAAAAGTAGGTGAGTGAGGGGGAGGAAAAACATTTGAGGCTTTTTAAAATGGTAGCTTTTGAAATGGAATGGAGTCATCCAGTCGGATATTTTCAACGTTGCAGACTGAAGTCCAAAAGTTCCTGGGTCTCTCAAGAGTACTACCCTGTGGTAGAGTCTTCCTTCATATCGGAATATTTTCTCAGCATTTATCAATTTCAGGAGTGGAGCCACGCTCGTTAGTAGTTAGCGCATCCGCATCACCCTTCAATGGTAAGGTGTTCGAAAGCTTCCATTTCTCTGTGCGCTTAAACTTCCCTCCACATTCCTAAAACATGTTCCTTCATTTAATCCAAGACCTTAAATTATCCATAGGTGTGAATGTGTGTGGGTTGTTGTTTGCCTGTATGTGCCCTGCAATTGTCCGGCATGAACCCCGCCTACGGCGCAAAGTAAGTGGTAATTGGCTCCGGCTCACCCAAGACCTAGTTATGGAAAAGCGATACAGAAAATGAATAAATCAATCTCAGTATTTGTACCTGCTGTCCAAACATTCCAGTGTTCCTGGTCCAGGGGTCGGAGTGATCCTCTGCGTTTTAGGGAGTGGTTGAATATCAATAGAAAGGTCAAATCATTTCATGATGATATCCAGAATGATACTTGCATACATGCTGAAGGCAGTCAGTTTTTTTTAATCACATTTCAAAAACTTAATGAGCAACTGTTTGCTGTTTATTCATTCATTCATCTTCCTAACCGCTTGATCCTCACTAGGGTCGCGGGGGGTGCTGGAGCCTATCCCAGCTGTCTCCGGGCAGTAGGCGGGGGACACCCTGAATTGGTTGCCAGCCAATCGCAGGGCACACAGAGACGAACAACCATTCGCACTCACACTCACACCTAGGGACAATTTAGAGTGTTCAATCAGCCTGCCATGCATATTTTTGGAATGGGGGAGGAAACCGGAGCACCCGGAGAAAACCCACGCAGGCCCGGGGAGAACATGCAAACTCCTGTTTAATTATAGTTTATAATATTTTTTTTCCATCACTATTCCGTAATAAACACAAGCCTTCCTATATAGAATTTGTATCGGCATGACTATGAGTGCGAACGGTTGGATAGAGTTTAACTCAGTCAGTAGGACTTGTTCAGAAGTGTCTTTCAGTGTGTGACGTTCCACTGTGTTTTAGTATCCACTCGTGATGTTTCGAAATACAGCGCAGCAAAACGTCTGTTCACCAGCTCAATTCGTGCTGACACTTTGTTCACAACTCCAAAATGTTTGGGACAAAAGCAATTAACAGAAATATGAACGGTGTTCGCCTGTGTCAGACATCGCCCAACGGAGCTTTCCACATGGGTGCTGTGACTGATCCCGACTTGACGTGGACCCAAAGACAGTTTGTGAATGGAAGCTTGGAAGGACGGAAAGCTTCAGTGGTTTCAGCTTCTACTTCCTGTGGCAGTGCAATGAATGTGTAGTTTATTTTTCAAAGAGCAAATCGACATTGTTCAATTCACATTTGAATGGAAAAAGGACTAAAACGAATACATCTGTGAGCTTCCAGTTTTGTTTTGTTTTTAATGCCGTTAAATAAATGTCATGTAATACGCTAACTGGGCCTCAATCTGATGCACAAATGAGGCGGTTTTAAGTTTGTCTTGAGACTACTCGTCACACTCCTGGCACGTATTTCCTCCCGTCCACTCTCTCACCACCCCCTTTTATCCTTCTGCCCCTTTCCTCAACCACACTTGATTAGAGCAGCTTGGGGATGAGTCCCACATTCTTCCTCCGACGACTTTGATCCTGCAATTCTTTCATCATAATATTGTGTCTTCTTTGTCTAATTAGAATATATGATTTCACTTTGTTTTGTCATTTACCTTTTATCCACAAAGAAAGGCTAGAAGGAGTGTAATTTGTCAAATAATTCACAATGACAGAAAAACAAGCTTGTTTCATTAATCATTCGACCAACTGATGCTGCACTGAAACGGGGTGGACTATGAAACCACAATTAATGTCTGGCATATTTTTTAAAGTCACATTGTTGCAATTAAATAGAGGTGTAAGACCAAATTCTTTTTGGTTTTACTATCTCTCCAATTACATCGTAAAAAATCAAGGTATTTATTCCTGAGCTCCCGTGAAGAGAGTAAACCATCATCTTTGTGTGGTGCGAATACAAGTATAACACCACATTTATATATTACCTGTAATAGATATCATAGATGGTTTGCACGGTTCACTCATTTTCACTTTACTCTTACAATCTGACAGCTGATGAGTTTTGTTTTTTTATTTGATTTAAGTTACATTTGAAGAGAGTGACACATTTTCTCTGGGGCAGATAATAGTCATGCTTTTTAAACCCAATACGTAAACAGTGTCTCACAAAGTATTCCCTTTCCTTTCACAAAATATGACACAACCAAAATAAGCACTTGTCATGCAACTTGAAATGCCCCATATTTCGGAATTGTGTGTACGTCAAGGATTGTTTAGTTTGCGATACTAAAAAAAAAAAAAGCCACATTTCATGTCTGGAGTGTCAAACCTAGCTTTATCCTAAGCCATTTCATTTGTTTGGACTCAAAAGGTTGTGTGCAAATACACAACTGGATAAATCTATGTTTGTAAGTCCTGTGTTACACAAATGCAGCTGTATTTAGGCATAATTTTTTTCAAGAAATTAATGTTCAGAACAAAAATAAAGAATAAAATAGAGATTAGAAGGATCTTAAATATTGTGAAAATTCATTTATTAAGCATTGCATATATTTGAATGGCAAGTTTTATCATCTGTCCTTGAATTATATTGCACCACAGGGAATAAGGACTAGGGCCTGACCAACACAACTCATGGGGCCCTATTGCCGTAGACAGGTGCACATGCTCCCGGTGCAAAAACGTACATATCGTTTTTTTTTTTTCATTCTGGGGCACATTTAGTTTACCGTGTTTGGGAATGTTGCGCCCTGCTGGGCAGACCGAGGTAATTCTTTGACGACGCACCGCATGTGAACATGGCAATTGATGACAGAAAGTAGCCTAGACCTTACACAAGCTGAAAACAGGTCTAAGGTGCGGTGCAAGTTTTGTTGGATATAATCAAGGCTCACGCAAACAGATTCTGAGCTTCGCTGGCTTGTGTGTGATTGATATCATATTTCATTCATACATAGGACAAATGTGTGGGGCAATCTTTCTGAATCATTGAAAAAAAATCTGGATTAATACAATAATCTTCACTGCGGCAAAAATTTGTGGGATGGTGCTGTCATACAAGGACGCATGATTGGGCATGGATTATTGTCTCCAAGTGACAACTAAGCATTGGCAAACATCACCCGCAAGTGGAAATTGTTTGCATTTCATTTACATATAGTTTACGGGTGCCGATCTCATGGTGGGATGTAAGCGGGTCCTGCAGCCTTGTCGACCTCGTGCATTTAATTTAAAAGGAATGAGGGGAGCCGCTTCTATTGGATGGCAAACAAGTCGGTTCTCTCAGTGGCGGAAATCCCCCTTTCTATCCACGTCCGTCTACTAAAATATCAAAAGGAGGAAAACTCCATTTTGTGCCAGATTGGCGCTGGGCACGAAAATAGGGTCCAAAAGGTGCAGTTTGAGTTTGGAGTCTATGTATTTTGTGAAAACAGTCCTGGAACTTTTTTGACACACTTTATCAGTCATTAAACTCAAACGTTGGCATTTACACACAGGGACATTGGTTAGGCAAGACAGGAAAGTTGGAACAACAAAGTGGTTACACAGCCTAATAGTAGTTGCCTGGGGAGAGAAGCGGAATAACAACAACTTTGACTTTGCACAAGATGCATTCGAGCACCACCAAAGCAAAAGGCCAAGCAGATGTAAAAGAAAAAAAAACCCCAAAACAAATCAATAAAAACTTGCAACAACGCCCCCAAGATTCAACGAGATGGTGCCAAAGAAATACTTGTCCCAGAGAGCAAAAACAGCGAATAACCACGTTTTTCAGCAAATAATGGCAGATATGTGCCCCACCCCAAAACAACACCGTACTCTTAAACCTACAAGTTCTTTGAATAAATTAGGAGAAGATATGTTTCAATTATTTTCATTTTACGCACCACACGCTTGATTAAAAGCCCACATTGTCAGAAATGGAAAAACTGCCTCCAGTGATGAATGCCACCATTGCACAGATAGACTTTTTTTTGTGTAGGATGTGCAGTTTAAGACCACTGTTGTCTGTAAAATGGTAAATAATATGATGAAGTCGTCTTTGTTCAAGCTGTCGTGGGCCATAACAGGAGGTTGCAGGCATTAGATGTGCTTGTCTGATTGTTTTTAGCACTCAGGTTTTTCCTTGATGAATGGGTTCATGGTTGTCAGCTCAGCTAGTTTCCCATTCAACTTGGATATCCAGAATTAAAATGCTGTTCGCTGTGAAGGAATACTGGGTCAAAGCATGAGGTAAGGTCTGTCTGTGACCTGTTAACAGAACATATCAGTCATACGGTGTTGGGTTGATTCGTCATCTGAAAGAGCTTTCGCCTCATTGCCTATCGGTGCAGCGGGGCAGCAGGCCAGGGGCCTGTCAGCATATCATCTTTCTCCTGTGTCATTTTTTGTGGTCCTCCACCCCCGCGTATCTCCATAAAATGAACACTTTGTCTGCTACTATACATGAAGGTCAGTCTTTATTTCAGCTTGTTGAGGTTATATAATAGAGGGCTACTGTAATGCTCTCCATGCGATACTAAACGGGAAGTCTGCATACCTGTCTGTCAATCAGTTTTCAGTATTTTTCGTTTAACCTTGTCAGGGACAGCGGTTACTACAGTGGAAAGCTTATCATGTTATCATGTGACAGGATGCATGAAAGGGTGAAGTACAGTGGTGCCTCTACTTATGAAATTAATTGGTTCCGGAAAAAAATTCTTAACGAGAAAATGTTGTAAGTAGAAACGTGTTTTCTATGTAAATGCCCTAATCCGTTCCAAGCCCCCCCTCCACCAAAATTCAGATGGAAATGTTATCTAAAGCATAGAAATGCCTCAAAATATGTAACAAACACAGGTTACAAATTACATTATTGCACAATAAATGAGAGTTGTGCATAATGTAAAAAAACAAAGAATATTATTTATATAGTATTTAACTTTTAACTGCGTCCTCATCTCTTTTTTTTTTTTGCCCTCTTTAGTTAATGTCCTCTCTCAGGAGTGGGTTTTGCCTTGCCTTTTGTAAAGAAGTGAGCAAAGGACGTCTACTTTTGTCGGTTTTTGACAATCCTTCCAAGGCAAACATCAGCAGAGTGAGTGGTTGCCCGACTGGTGAACACTTTTTCTGGGGATTCACATTTACGTCAAACTAACGGAACACCTCATGGCCCGAGGTGCGAATGACAAGGATGCTGCATAAACACATATCTATTTATCCATCTACACACAGACATATACGGTAGAAGTCCCTCTTAGCTAGGGGTGGGCAATTATTTTCCCGCGGGGCCAAATGAGAAGCAGAAAATATTGTGGAGGGCCGGGCCAAAAGTTAGAAATAGAAAATAAAGAATATAGCAAAATGTCTTTGTATGCCAGTAATAATGTAACATTCTCCTACACCATCACACTCAGCACCTGTTCTCCTCAAGGATGTGTACTGAGCCCCCTGTTGTTCACGCTCTACACATTTGACTGCTCTCCGACTCTTATTAGCGGTCCAGTTTGCAGAAAGTTTTTAACATGATAACAATCAAACCATTCTGGGAAATGTTCATTTACTCGAGCCACTAGATATTCACTCTGAGCATGGAAATTGCCAGAATCGGACTGAGTAAGAATCGCTTCCTTATTTTTCAAAGTCTCGTAGATTTGAGTCTTTCTGACTCCAGGTGTCTCCTGGATGTTTCGTACTTTGTTACCCCCTTCGTTTAATCAGATATATATCACTTTCCCTTCCATGGTCATTACTCTCTCCCGCTTTCTTCGTCTTCCCCTCCCTCCCTGTGCTCTGCAACTTGAAGTAACTGCGCCACCTGCTGTTGAAATACCTGTCATTACAAGTCCAAACGAAATGAATGCAATCAAACCTTAATTGTGCACCAATCTTCGGTGGGCCGGATTAAAAAGACCAGCGGGCCAGATCCGGCCCGCCGGCCGTAGTTTGCCCACCCCTATCTAAGATTTAGCCAATAGGATGCCAGGATGATGCTCGGTACTAGCCAATGGCAGAGCAGATATAAGTATATTGAGTTCAGGAAACTCTGGAAGCTGCGATGATCAACCCATATTGTATTTTTACCTTTCGTATCTTGAAATTTCTTTCGTAACTAGAGGCAATATTTTCCTGTTGAAGCGTTTCAAAACTGAAAAATTTCGTATGAAGAGACGTTCATAAGTGGAGGTACCACAGTAATTGCACTTTGTAAACCCTGTTGTTTTTATGAGGTTGCATGGACACTACTGTGCATAAATGTTGGGTGTTTGCAACGTCAGCGCTATATGAGTGTCACTGTGGACTTGCACCATTTGACCCACCGTTCGATAAGTGTAAAGTGTTGTCATTTGCAAGGGAAATAGTGTTTCTTCTTTATTGTGGACTTAACAGTGACTACAAGCAATATACAACTGTTAGTGTTCATCCCCCTTGAATGTTATTCAAATTATGAAATTAAGACAGAACTCTCTCACAAAAGCCAAAGGAAAAATACAAACACAAAAAATATATTACTAACATGCACAAAGACACGCAAATGGTTGGTTGTTTTTTTTCTCTTCGACTTGGGGCCAGTCCGCGATCTACCGGTCACTCGCGATCGACGTAATGGGCACCCCTGATTTAGGGCAGTTGCACAGTACTTTAAAGGTATGACTTTATGTTGACAGAGATTGCACTTTTCAGAGTAATAAACACATCAGGTGCATCCATTGCATTCTAAGATACTTCAGACCATCCAAAAACATTGAAGTCAAATAGCAAATGTGATTACAACAGGCCTAAACTAGACTGTTTAATCAATTTTTGACAGCGGCTCCTCTCCCTCCTGTGGTTGATAGGAAAGAAATCTGTGCTGTCTGTATGCAGCACATGTGGCACATTTGACAATAAATTTGACTTGAACTTTAACATGAATACCGTGCGGTGAACGAAACATTTGAGTGGGAGCGATGTTGACTCCTGTATGCACAGCAATGGACAATATTTCGTGTTTTAACCGTCAAAGGCCTCACTTCAATGTCATAGTCTCTTTTATACCGCAAACACCGATTGCTATCAAACAGCAGAGTGCTGTCAAGAAAACGTCTCAACTTTATTTGTCACAAAGGTGGAGAAGTGAGGCAGGCGAGCAGGAATCAGATGAAAAACGTACTCATTTAGGAAAAAGTAAACAAGATACTCGGTAGCATCAAAATTCAAAATTAACAAAATCCAAAAGCAAAATTCAGATGCAGGTTGGTTGCCTCAGGGATCCGCTCTCAGCTCCTTCCTCTTTGCAACTGGGATGGTTAGGCTGACAGGTGAGACGAGATAGTGAGGAGGCCTTTAAATACTTGGTGTCAACAGTCCAGAGCAATGTTGACTCGGGTAAGGACGTTGGAATGGGTGCTGTAAAGTGTCAGGGGTGTTATGTGATATAAGAGTCTGTGCTAGGATGAAGTGGGGAAACTGTGGTGAGGCCGACCATGATGTATGAATTAGAGACAGGTGCACTGATAAAATTACAGGAGCTGGAAGTGGCGGAAATTAAGATGTTGAGATTTTTTTTTTCACCAAGTCACCAAAATGTATAAGATTAGAAATGTGCACATCAGAGGTACAACCAACGTCAGTCGTTTCGGGGGAAAAAAGTTAGAGATCGCAGATTTAGATTGGTCTGGACACGTGCAGAGGACAAATGGTGAGTATATCTGTAGAAATGCGATGAGTATGGCACTGCTGGGAAAGAGAGCAAGAGGAAGAGGCAAGAGAAGTTGATGGATGTCGTGAGAGAAGGTTGCAGACAATAGAGTTCGATGGAAAAGGATGTCACGCTGTGGTGACCCCTAAGGGGACAAGCCAAACAGCAAAGAAGAAAAGCAAGATTCAAAGTAACAACGAAGCAGAAGGAAACCAATCGACTCTACGAATTACGGGCAGCCAGACATACCAAAGTACACTCGGCATTTGATAAACAGACTGAAAGAAAGCACTGAAGTAAAAAAATAAGAAGAAACTGATGAGACACAGGCATACCTGACCATGTCAAACATTCCACTTGTCTGTGATTTTTTTTCAACGCAATTATAATTGATTACATTTAATATTCTATTTCTGAAAAGAACATATTGGGTTTGCTTGACAGATCAATTTAAGGGTCGATCTACCACCAACCTACGCCAATCACAAGCTCCGGGCTGTGAACAAAAGTCCAAGATCACTAATCCAAGCAGCAGAAATAAGTTTCCTCTGCAGATTATCTGGCCTGATACTTGAAGATGGGGTGAGGAGCACGGCCATTCGGGAGGGAGACTTCTTTTCCAGTCTACTGAACTTGAGCATGTTTGCCGGGCTAGTTCAGGGGCCGAGTTGAGGCCGTTCATATCCAGTTAGTCACACACCTATTTTACAAGAGCTCATAGGTTATGCCTTGGAGGTGTAACCAATTAAGAAGCAACACCAGGCAACTTGAATCACTGATACTGCTTTGTGTGCAATTGATACAAAACTGCAGCAAGTCTGCAACAATCAGAGTCCAAAAAATAAGGAGGTTACTTAAATAGCATCAATGACGACTTTCTGACATCTGACATTGCATCTGAAATTAAATAATTACATTCACAGTGTATTTTCCTGTGTCATAGCTGAAGCATATCAATTTTTCCTCCGTTCACGCAATTTTGCAAATCTATTCATCCCAAATCTTAAATAGCTTTCGCTCTTTTTTTTAAATATATTTTTTAAATACATACAGACAAAAACATCCATTACGGTATTTGGATGGGCAGACCAGAATTCTGTTGCCTCTGTCACCTCTCTGTTACTGAAGTCAAGCTTGTTTACGTGTGTGTGTGTGTGTGTGTGTGTGTGTGTGTGTGTGTGTGTGTGTGTGTGTGTGTGTGTGTGTGTGTGTGTGTGTGTGTGTGTGTGTGTGTGTGTGTCATGATGATATATTGGTGTACAGAGTCAGCAATCCCTGTCATCTGTTTTAGGTGTCTGTGTCTTGATTACCTGGCATATTCACAAGTTTGATTTTGGAAAGCATCATAAAGACTTTCAGATCCTTCTGTTTGCCATACGTCCTACGCGTCATATGTCCTACGTCTACGTCCCTGCTGCATACATTTTCATGTGTTTTTCAGTGAAAAGACGGGGCTACATGGACCTGAATGGGTAGACATGCTTTGTTCTTCAGGGGCGATGTCAGCAAGAGGCAATAACACAAATGTAGCCATTCATCAATCCATTTTCTGTACTGCTCGTTAGGGTGGTGGGTGAGCTGCAGGCTGCCCTTGTTGACTTTGGCCAATCGATGAGGTCCAGCCCAAACTGGTTGCCAGGCATTTGGAGCACAATCTAATTGTGCCTTGGGTACCTTGGGATGCAAGTTTAACCCTTTCATGCCCCATGTAACCTGGTAACATGATAACCTGTCCACTGTAGTAACCACTGTCACTGAATTAGTTCCGTGACCATACCCTGAACACTTGTATCCTAAATCATCTTTCCTCATTGAAATCTCCTGTGGTTGAAAGAAAGAAATTTCATCTTTGCTGTATGTTGCACATAGAGCACATTTGACAATAAAGTTGACTTGAACTTGATAATGCCACCACTCTGTTCCTGCCTCCCACCAAAAAGCACCAAGCATTGCAAATAGTTTTCAAGAATACGGAAAATTATCATAAATTGTACTACTATCAGACTTTATAAAATCATAGAGCAATGAAAGTATTAGATAGAATGCAAAGAATTAAACAGTTTTTGCATGATATTTGAAAGTGTCAATTATATCTGATGGGGGGGAAGGGGCAGTTTAATGCAGTCATATACAGTAGTTCCAAACACACAAGAGTCACCATTACTCGCGGGGATACTGTCAGTTGCAATGATCTATCTGTCAATATTCTAGTATTATTTGTCTGCATGTGTCACACCACCATTTGTGTTCAAATATCTGTTGCTTGTAGTGTAAAGTGCCGCTCCAGGAGATTAGATGCAAATGTTGGAATGAGACTCACCTGCCATTTTTAGAAGAAAAGACAACAATTCATCAGCATGCACGGTCATGTTGTGCCTCTCAAAATAGTGAGAAAGTTGCTCTGCTACCAGTGGAAAAGTTTATGTAAAGCCCTATGCAACATTCCGGATTCGTGTCTGTGAGAATCGTTTTTCCATTTATCCAGAAGAGAAATGTCTTAAGTCGGGAGCTGATGTTGAGTAAGAGGTCCTGCCTCACAATCTATTCTAGTGCATTCCAGAGGTGTTTGATGTTTGGGAAAGTGGGTCAGGGTCAACGCCTTGTATTCACCTTGTGCACGATGATGTGTAGTCGAGAAACTGAGCTTTGACAAACTTCCCGCTGTGCTTTTTTTTTTCTGAGCTAAGTCAGGAACATTTCATCTCCATCAAATCTTGCAATGGATTATACCATTTCAAAGTAAGAATCCAATTTAGCTTCATTGCATACTAATGTACTTGACAGCACCCGCCTTTACATTCAGAGCAATGATTGCAGATGCAGGTATGGTGAAGGGCGGCAGTGGGGTGGGGAGAGGAAATTGAGAAAGAGCTGTTGAATTTGACAATATACAAATGACAAATTGCGAGGCCAGCAACAGTGATATTGGAAGAAATGAAATAAGCGTGGAGCTTAAATAATGCCGCTAAGCTGTGCTGTGACTTGAAGGGCACAAAGAGAGACTCTTATTTTGGCAATCTTTGCCAAACGACAGCACATTTAAAGCTCTCCTCCTTCAGAGAAATTGAAGTGGACCCATCATCATTCTCTTTAGTGACTTTATAGTATCATTGTAATGAGTACCTTTAAGAGGATGATTTTCACAAGATCTTGTGATTTACTAGAGCATCAAAGAGCACTCTTGGATCGGAGAGGTTATCATTACTCAACAAGCATACTGTATATTGGAGATCTGCTATTTAAAAGGAAAATACTGAAGAAATAGGTAGGAAGAAGTGTGCTGCAAAAATAAACTTCATCTTCAGCGCTGTGATTGTAATTGTACGTCATGTGGTTCGCTTGTCCAATCAGGCATTTGGGTATTTTTCATTTTGATTCTTTTTTTCCTGCACGTTTTACTTTTGAAAATTTCATGTACAACTAAAAATAAATAAATAAATAAACACACGGTGTGAACTTGTTTGCAAGAATAAGGCATGAGAGATTCAATGTGAAATATGGTTGCAGACTCTTCAACCATGACATAATTCACTCCTGGTTATTGTGGTGATGTCCGTGCAGCTCAAAGTTCTCAGCAAATTGGCAAGTATAAAGTTTGTTTTGGACACGGAAAGAAAATGCTTTAAACTCCTATTTGTCTTTCACTGGTACTATCGTCATCGCTCCAACATGTTTGGCCCCCTTTGTTACAGATTGGAAGACTGTTGGTGTCATCCTTTTGAGGAGACTTGGAGGTCAAAGCCAAATGCTGTTCTGCAATGTGTCCAGAGGTGGACAGCATCCATCGAGATCTAACGAAGAATTTTTATAAGATAAAATGTCAACGTACGTTCATAGAATTTTTATGTTCTGTTGCTTCGGCTTACCTCATCTCCAGTATTTTTGCGCCTGAGCGATCATGTGTGATACTTTGTTCAGTGAAATGGAAGTTGGAAACGATATAAGCATGTACAGTAAATGTAAATGCCATCTGCATTGTTCTGCTCAGTTCAACATTTCGTGCACAAATCATGATAACCCGTAACCCGATAACCTGATTAGCTGGCCACTGTAGTAACCGCCGTCCCTGAAAAGCTTCGAGGCTCTGTCAACATCATCAAGGAGGGTTGGGCGTCCGGTTGTGATGACACTTTGCACGTGGACAACAATTCTGTTACGACCTGATCTGCCATTTGTTGCTGAGGACGCGGGAACGCACACGAGGACTTCAGACTTTCATTTGTAGATATATACAAGAATCAATGTTCATTCATTCATTAGTTTTCTGATCCGCTTTATTTTCACAAAGGTCGCAGAGGGTGCCGGAGCCTATCCCAGCCGTCTACGGGCAGTAGGCGGGGGACACCCTGAACCGGTGGCCAGCCAATCGCAGGGCACGTAGACAAACACCCATCCGCGCTCACGCTCGCAACGAGGGACAATTTCGAGTGTCCAATCAGCCTGCCATGCATGTTTTTGGGATGTGGGAGAAAAGCGGAGTACCCGAAGAAAACCCACGCAAGCACGGGGAGAACATGCAAACTCCACACTGGGAGGCCGGAGCTGGAATTGAACCCATGAACTTTGCGCTGTGAGGTCGACGCGCTAACCACTGGATCACTGGGCCGCCCAGGATAAATGTGTGAATCAGTAAAAACCATAAATGTGCCTGTTTAGTTTCTTTTGTAATCTGTTGTTTTGGCGTAATTATCTTGAGATGAACATGGTTATGAGGCTCGTACTATTCGGAACGATATCGATCATCCTTTTCAGAGGACGTGCCTTTCAGTTAATTCTCCTCCTTAGCATTGAAGTAATTACCGCCATCAAGTGAGAAAGGCGCATTGAAGTAATTACTTGCACCAAACGGAAAAGCCCAAGGTAAGAGGAATTGGTCTCACCCCATTTAGTTGGCTTCTGTGTTCATTTGTTAGTTAGCAGGATTATGCCCCAAATACACAGCTGCTTCGAATGCTGTGTTGTTCTTCCCAATGGACACCAACAAGTGTTTGACAGTGACATTGTCACTGATACCTTCATCAGTTAAGCAGTCCCTCTCCTTCGATCAAAAAAAAAGCTTGAATAACAAAGTCCTTCCAAACACAAGGAAACAACACTTCTGTTCCAAGCAAACAAGCTTACACAAGCGATTCGACAGAAGCAACAATTAAGGCATGAGCTATGAGCATCGGGCAGTCCCCACCTTTGACTCCAAATCATCTGATCAGATTTGCTCACGAGCAGTCGGTATCCAAGAACTGAGACGTTTGAGAAATCTTTCCGCTCCTTAGCAGCGTTACAGGCAACATTGAGAAGCAGAATGTTTGCATTGTGGGATCATGCCATGTAAGAGAGGCTGTGTGCAGGCTTTGAGCCTTTGAGGTCACAACAAGTTTGCACGATCGAGTGATCTTCGACTTGAAACTTTGTGACTGTCAACCTTCTGTTGCCATGGTAACTGTGGTCGCACCTCATTCGTTTTATGGTCGCACCGCATTCGTTTTATGGTCGTGTAACCCAGCCTTGATAAGACTGTTATTTTATTGTTAGTTCTGTAGGGTGATATTCGTTGTGATACTGCTGTTTCCGAGGGACATTGAACGCATCGCAGCGCTTGGAGCTAGGACCCGTTAGCGAGAGAGACAGAACATTCTCGCACTTTCCCAGGCGGGTCGAAATGAAGAACGATAAATGAAAACTTGTCCTTGATCCTCTACCTGTACTGTACAATATAGTAAAGTTAAATCATGTGGCAATCTTTTTTTTCTTCCCAAGTCAAAAGAAAGGTTTAGAAGAGATAACGTTCCTGGTGAGTGTTTTTTGTTGAATATGTCCGGTTAGCATTTCTAGCATTCGATTGTAACATAAAAAAAGTCAGGAATGAAGTTGGTGAAAATGGAGATTGTTGTTCCGTTGATATAAGATATAACTGTGTCGTTATAAAAGAAAGAAAAGGGGATAAACCATTGTACCGACACGTGTGCTCCATAGGAAGTATATTAGCATCAAGCTAAGCTAACGTGCTCACGGCGAATAGCGCTGTGGCCTTCTTTCGAGCCAATTTTTGAAAATCGTTATTTTCCATTGCCGATTATTGCCACGTTTAGCGAATGCCTTGCGCATTTTGTGCAGGCTGTTTTTTTTTACTCATAGACCATCAAAAGGTTGGACTACTAGTCTAGACATCTTGGACTTCAAAGCCACCCTGGGTGGTAGGACAGTTGAAAGGATTTCCCTCTTTTTTTATTAAATCTGAGATCTCAGTCATTTTTTTTATGGGTCAGATCTGATACCAAAACAACAACTGATAAGAACCGATAACAATTTAGCTTACTGTATGTTTTTTTTCCTTGTTATTCTTTATGCAGTCTGTTGCGGTTTCCCATCTACACCTATTGTAAATATTCACTCACTATATTTTTTTTTATAAAAACCTCAGTCAGTGTGTCTTCTTCCTGTTGGAGGTTTCTCCTTGACTCTAACTAGAGTCTGCTGTTGTCAATCTCACTGTGACCTTATGTAGTGCACCCTAACTCAAATAGATTTTATAAATTGACAACTTAATAGAAGGGTGCCACTAGTAGCTGCACCTAGGGTGGCTACAGTCGCATCGTGGATACACTGATAGATGGAAGCGAGCCCATCGCAACTGCACGAAGGTAACCTTTCGCCGGGTACCGCTCAGTGAGATTTCGGGAATACCAGTCCATACTAATATCAGCGACGTTATGCTTTATTTTGTTTTTAAACAAGTTCCAAGCAAACAAGCTTGCTTGGCTCTCGACGAAGGCAGACGATTTTTGCTCAGCTCCTCCCCTCACCCCACCCTCTCCTTGCTCGCCACTTAGTCTTTGTGCTGTCTTTGTCTAACTTTTCTCCTAGCCTCCGACCGTATTTTCATCCGAAGAACTAACCACGGAATTAGTTGGCTGGTCTCTCGATGCAATCGACAACATTTTTTTCGACGAAAAGAGCAGGCAGTGGGGAGCCTGCTTGCCCTCTGGGGACACGTGCTGCCGGATACGCCCTTGATCCATGGAGAAAGTGGAGAATTGTGTGCCTGTCAATACTGTCCGTTGAGGAGGTGGAAGACATCTACATTATCGGCCTTTTGATTACAGGTATGCTGCTGTTTGGTGTTGGCAGCTTGCTGTTCTATCGCAAAATTCACCCGACAGGAGCGGCTTTATTGGAAGTGAAAAAGCTGCTGGTCATTCTGGATGGTTTGGCGTGAATGTCCAACACTCAGACTCAAGCGGTGACTGATCTCAACCGCAATATTGTTGCGGTTTTGGAGCGACTCCACGCGATCGACAACAACATGGAGAAGTTGGAATCCACACCGCGGAAAGAGTTTTCTGATTCGGGCTGATCGGCGCCAGTGAAGAGATACAGACCACGGACTCAAGGCTGTCTGAAATTGTTGGCGGCCGTGCCTTCAAAACAAACAACGCTATCTGGCCCTTTCCCCTGGATGGAAGTTTGTATGGAATCTAGAGCCCCCACCATCACCCCCCTCCTTCTCGGCCATGGACTGATAAGCCGGGACTGTCTTCGTGAGCAGACCTCGACGAAGCAGCTATGACCTGTACACGCATACACAACTGGAAAATCACACGCGCATACACATCCTTATTATCACCGTCTTCATCGCTCCGATTCTTTTTTCCCCCGTGGCGAAGTATTATCTGCAGAGTGCACAGTGACCGTGCAGCTGGTCAGTTAAGCTGCGTCGCGGTCGCCCCCCCCCCCTCCTTCCCATCCATCCACCCTCTCATTACATGTTATGTCTTGTGACTTGTTGTAACTGTCATATGCTTATTTATGTGCTTGGGTCTTTTTTTTAATCCTGGACTTAAATTATCCTCAGAAGAGAATAGTTCAAGCGTGTTTTTTTCCCTCTCCCTAACCAGTGTTTTCCTTTCTGAACTCTGACTGTAAATGTCCCCATTGCGCGACAAATAAAGGATATCTTAATTTCTTAAATATATAATATACAGTCATGGCGTACGGAAACAATTGGGGTACGGCTTCTCATCAAGCATTGAGTCGAAACACATTGGCATCTTCTAGTTTCAAAGACGCATTCGAATTCCAAAGAGAACTATTCACTAATGATGTTGCATAATGGCATTGGCAAGGACAACCCATAACATATAATTGCTTTTATTCTTCCGAGCCTGTATCTTTGCGTTCCTTCCCCGGTGTCGTTTATTTGCGACCCGTTGTTAGGTATGCAGCTCTGATTTTGCCTTCATTTTGCTGCTGGATTGTCACACCTCATTCTTTTCCAATTTCTCCATTACGGTCCATGTAATTGACAATTTGGTGAATAATATGGCAGTGACTGTTTGGGCATTGTTGTTAACTCTCTGCTGCAATTTTAGCTTTCGGAGCTCGTTGACTTATTTATTTAGTATTACTTCTCTGTTATTGATCTCGTTTCTGCTCCAAAGTTTACACCAGCATTCAAGCAGGATCTCTTGCGTTGTCTTAAAATAATTTTGCCTCACATTTGACTAATACCGAACATGTTAAAGAAGATGATGTTTACCACACAAACTCATTCACCATGATGAAAGATGTTGGATTTGATTTCATTTTCAGTCTTTTGCATGGGTTGCTTTATTTATTTAACTCTTGGCATTTCGCCAGTGTTCATGACGCCAGCAATGCCCAAACAACCATGATCAATTTACCCTAGTCATGAATTAATTAAAAAAACATTTTGACGGGATAATTGATTTCAAAAGATTTGTTAGTCAAGACCCTCGATGGTGACAAATCACTTCGACACAAGTTCAGTCAATCATTTAAAGTATTTTCCGCACGATAGGGCGCACCAAAAAGTCACACAAAAAAAAAACACTTAGCAAAGTCAAAAAAAGTACAGTCCGGTCTTCTGGCAGTTCGACACCACTGTTGTCATTGTTTTTCCAAAATGCGTCGAAAAAAACCGTTTTTTTCTGTAAATCCCAGCTTTTCTGTATTCATTTTACATGAATGTTGTTGCAGTTGCCAGACAAGTTAATTAACTGCCCACGCAAAAAAAAAAAATTGTCGATTCTAATATTGTTCTGTGTTTTTCCTCAACAAATAATTACGGAGAAGAATATTGAATATATAAGAAAAAACAAACAAAAAAGTGGGCCAATACCATCATCGTTAAGAGTATCATAGTAGTATTGTTAAAAGCCTCACACTCGCATTTATTTCGGTAGTTAAGCGCTGCCCGTCTTGAAAAAGTTTGCCTTGGGCGGTGACTTGTGTGCACTTTGCTTTGCTTGCTGTCACAGAAGGCATGTCTGCTTCGGTTCCATGATGTCTACATTACCATCATGTCTTCTGTTGCTGTCAAAGATCATTTCTCATGTGTAATCATGACAAATGTTATCCAATCTGTGCCCAACGGAATTATGACGACAGAAACAATGTCTGATTTTTAATCCCTACTCTTCCATGAAACATGGATCAAACAACGCATTTGAGATCTCCATGTTACATGTTTGTTCACCGGTTAGGATTGTTCTGCCCCCAGATGATGTAACTGTGATCAAGTTGCAGAGTGTGAGAAATTGCGCGCAGATGCGCTGATGTCAGACATGTTTCTTAGAAAGGAGTACCAGATGATTTGAATTATATAATAATAATTTGTTTTAATTTTCATAAAAAGAGAAAAGATAATCAATTAGCTTGCCCCTCCTCTGCACAGAAAATAAATTGGGTTTAATTGGGCGCATGATATATGATGGAGAAAAAAAGAACAATCTACTACCTCAAAGGCAATGGAGATTAATGGCACAATATATTTGGCAGTTGGCAATTACAAAAAAAACCTACAAGATTTAGTTTGAAGATTGTTTTCATGCATTATACCCCCAAAAAAGTGGAATTGTACAGTAGCACGGAATGAACACACATGGGGATTTTTTTTAACCTCAAACAGCCTTGTCTGCTGTGAATCATAAAGTCGACTGCTGTTCACAATCTCAAAAATTGTGGCACCGTGGTACAAAAGTTTGATTTGCAATCAAACATCTGCCTGATAGCTCTTGAGGGGCATTCCAAAGATGTGGGGCAGACACAAAATGAGAAATGAAACGAGGGCATGTCTAGTCTGTTGAAAAGTTGGCTTCATCGTCATCTTTTACACAGATGGCGTCTTGTTCCACATTAAAGTACAAGATAGTTTTTGCGTGTGAGACAACCAGTCAACAGCTCAAAGCGTCCTGATAGCTTTGCCTTTTTGTATACTGTGGTACCACAATATACTAAATATTTGACAGTCTTTATTGATGCTATATATATAAATGTCAAAAATATAATCACGATATGAAAAAATGAAAACATCACATTAGGACTGCTTGAATGTTCTCACTCAATTTGCACATACGAAGGGTGACAAACGAGACATGTATCCAATTCTGCGAGATCAAATTATAAATGGGAACACATGCGGAACCGTAGCCTCCCTATTTTTATGAAATATACAAAATCATGTTTCTGACATTTCCGGAATAAAAATACCTATGGCGAAAATAATTTTTCTGAGTGCAAAGTGTCAAGTTTCTTCCATCTGTACTGTAACTTTGGAGTGCGGCTAGAGCAGTAGATCAATGTTGTGTCAAAATAAACACAAACATTCTGTTGTACAGAATCGAGATTTTACTGCAAAACTCGCAAAATTAATCCAAATGCCGTGTTTGGACAATTCGGGCTGCATAGAACATCCATCCATCCCAAATTCTGATCCGCTTGATCCTCACAAGGGTCGCTGGGGTGCTGTAGCCTATCCCAGCCGTCTTCGGGCAGTAGGCGAGGGACACCCTGAACCGGTTGCCAGACACGTAGAGATGAACAACCATCCACGCTCACACTCACACCTCGGGACAATTTAGAGTGTTCAATCAGCCTGCCACGCATGTTTTTGGAATGTGGGAGGAAACCGGAGCACCCGGAGAAAACCCACACAGGCCTGGGGAGAGCATGTATTTTCACACAGGAAGGTCGGAGGATCAAACCCACAATCTCTGCACTGTGAGGTCGACGCGCTAACCACTGGACCACCGGGCCGCCCTGCATAGAACACATTAATGTAAAAAAAAAATGTGGTGGGGGGAGTTGACTTTCCCTTTAAAGAAGAATCGGAGAAACGCTTGCCATTTTGATACTGAGCACTACAAATGAGAGGCACAGTCAATATATCAATGGAAAGAACATGAAGCCCCCCCAAAAAAGTACCGTAACAAACGTGAATGCTTCAGGACCAGTATGGTGTCCATAGAGAGAGTGATCGTATTCATCGAAACATTCGGCTCAATTCCAACATCATTCGTTCATCTTCTTCTTGACCCCAGGATATCCTGTTCTGACTCAAAGGGCTGACTCATCGAGTCAATTGTGAACACCAGTCAATGTTTTGGGACTACCGGAGCAACCCACAATAGCAACAGAGGGAATGTGTCCAAGTGCTGCCCTCCAACAAAAGTTTTCAGCGCAAAAAGTGCCATAAGTGTCTTCTGCTTAAAAATGAGCCCCCTGTTGTTTATGAGCAGCGAGGTCAGGTCAGCTCACCAGAAGGCTTGTCAGGCAGGTTAAAGTGTTCACTCCCACAGTCAAACAAAGTATTTAACCAACAATGTGACCCCGGTTTGTTGGCCATACGGTTTTCAAATCAGTTAGTTGTCACCTGTCAGGGGACGGTGCACCTGCAAGAGGGAGCATCTGGCTCGGTGACACGCGTGCACGCACACCAGCGGGATGTCATTACTGTGCTGCATGAATATGAAACTAATTAATTGTCTCCCAACTTATAAAGGGGCTGTTTGAAATAAAAGGGATAATCAACATCCGAAACTAAGAAAGGGTAGGAGAAAGAGTAAAATACAAACTTTTCAAGGGCTTCACTGAAGTTATAACTTTGGAAAAAGTACTTTCACACCTGTCCGAAAGACATGTTGTGTGTAAGGAACCATTTTCAGGAAGTAGTCAAGATAATGCATTATATAGCCTGAAAAACTGTCATGGTCAACAACATCTGGAACAAATCGGATTTAATGTACCCCTCACCTTGCAGGGCCTTGGGGATGACTGATTTACCAAAAAAATGGCAGAGTCACTCAAAACAACCTACCAGCTGCGAATTGCAGAATCGGAATGTTTTTTTTTTCCTTTATTAGTACCTGAAAGAACAATCACAACTAACATCCTTTAGAATGAGGTCATGCACTACTGCAGATGAAATGAGAAAATTGCTGAAGGAAATGGAGACACAGATAAAAACGATCATACCCACAGCTTCTGTTGCTTTTCAGGACACACAAAGACACTTTTTGAGTTGATGGGCACGCTACAGCGCCCAAGGGGCTTTACAAAGCCTCGCATTCACCTGTTACGCCAATGAGAGGCTGCTGCCATGTCCACTTGGAGCAAATTAGCTCAAGGACACTGACGTGGTCACAAGGGTTGAGGATCGAACCCACACACCTTTGGGTTGGGAGACGACCGCTCGACCACTGAGCCATGCCGCTTAAAATTAAACCGAGGTGAGAGAAGTTCCTTAATTTCTGGTTTGGAATTAGGTCAGAGTGATGACACCTGACATTTAATCGAATCCTAATAGGTAGCAGGATGACTGGAGAGCTATGAAGCTCTGTCTTTGAAAAATTTGATGAAGGCACAGCAGGATTGTGAATTGAATGAAGAGGCACGCTGACTCGCAGAGAAAAGGAATTCTCCAAGTGAAATGATATGATTTGACGACTTTCAATTTTTTCAAGTCAGAGTGAAGACAATAGGACATCAGGTTTGGGAGACAAGTCAAATTGGGCCCCATTACATTTCTGGCAAGCGGGTTAAAGTGTGAAGCAGGGAAAAAAAAAACATTTTGTTGGGCTGTGACACAGGGAAAAGGGCACACGTTATTGGGAGCGTTAAAAGCATCGCTTTACCAGGACCTTTATTGTTTTGCTGTAAGACTGACAGTCATTTGTGATGATTCCAAAAATGCTAGAAGGTAAAACAACATTCACGCATATCTGATCAGAATATTTCTTCTCCCAACAGGCTTCAATACGTGGTACACATTAAAATAGTGCTCGGTAGTGTACTCTTGTACTTATTAATCTTGAGGACCAGCCTTTTTTCTTTTTTTTTTTAATTAAGGAAGGGGCGTATTCTTCTTCTTAAGCTATCAGCACCTTATTCCCACTTGGAGTATTTCCGAAGATTGCTGGGATAGGCTCCAGCACGGCCGTGACCCTCGTGAGAATCAGCTCATGGATGGAGGGATGGATCCAACAGTACTCCCGTTATCCAGAAGGCTTGGGAGGCCGTTATCCAAAAAGACTTTTTGCAGGTTCATCATTTGTCATTGAACACGTGCCAGGCCACCTGTCTGTCATTATTTTAAGCCAAACCAAAACTGTTAATCGGCAGTCCGTCATTGTTATTTTTAACCGCGATTCCATGATCACTAAATTCCAGGTTGTCATTACAATTCTAGAACCATCAGATTGTTTTCTTGTTTGTTTTGTTTTGTTTAGAACTATCAGATCCTTCTTCTGCAGTGGCCAATCGACATTGAAACGTGCTACTTATTACGTTGTACGCCAGTTGACATGGGTGGACATTGAGCACCAGATGAGTGCCCACTCGCTGGGGAATTTATTTCTATCTCCAAGCACAAATTCTGCACAACTGAAAGTCTGGTGGCTTAGTGGTTAGAGACACCGGAGGCATTTATTTCATCGCCTCATGGGTTCAAGTACACTCCTGTCCCATATCAATTTTTACCCTTTACAATTTCTTGCAGCCGGTTGGGAGTTGGAAACGAGCTGTTTTGTTTCACTTGTTGGTTGAAGAATCCGACAGTGTTTGTGACGAATCTGCGGACAGGAAAAACAAAATGACTGCTGGAATTGCCAAATTGAAAAAAGACATTCTTGTGGGCTCAACAGAACCGGCCCATTGTGTGGAAGCCCATACACCAGTTCCCGAGTTGCATAAGCTGTATGGATTGGTCCTGGTAATTGGTGTCCGTTCAGAATCGTGTGGTAATTCTTTCTGTATGTCGGTACGGGTCCGAACCACCTGCAGCTGCTTTGTGTCATACATGAGACAGAGGGACTGAGCATATTGTTCTATGAGCACAAGAAAGAAATGTCCCTCCATGCGGTACCAGTGAGTCTGTCTAACTCCCACCCCGTTTTTCCATAACTCACGAACAAGACCCAAAGATACTTGAACTCTTCCACTTGGGTAAGGATCTCATTCTCGACCCGACTGGGGTTTCTGGACTCATATTTCCCATTCCAACCACTTCACATTCAACAAGAGCTTGATGAAGCCATCAGAACCGCATCTTTTACGAACAGCACATACTGTATGTCATACTCAGGCCACCAAAGTGGACCCACTCAATTCCTCAGCTCTGATTATAAATTTTGTCCGTACAGAATATATGAGCAGAATCGGTGACGAACGAAAGCCTTGGCAGAGAGTCCAACTCTCAACACTACAAGGAATCACATCAATTGTACCCGCAAGTGCGTTGCGTCAGATCAAGTCCTCTATGGGCACAAGTATTGACCCGTGTGTCCACAGTCTCTCCACCATCGCCGTTTTTCTCAAGACCTGGTCTCAGCGCAGTTATCGTTTGACCTTTTTTTAATTTTTATTACATTTTATTTTTTTAATAAATCCCTCGGCTGCTGCCCTCATGACTTCTGTGAAGATCAAATTGAATCAGACATCTCAATCGGTGACTGACAGATCGATCGCTGCTTTTCGCAAAGACATCAGCGTTAGTTGGGAGCACATCGCCCTGAGCTCAGACTAGCCAGGATATAGCGTCTCTACCTTCAAGGGGAAGTTATCCCTCGTTTCCATCTGCGCTGACAAGAGCCTTGACTCTCACACGTTATTTATGCTGTTCTGCACCGATCACATTGGAGAGAATTCCAGCAGCTGAAAAACATCTTACGAGAGAAGCGGCCCATCTCAAGTCACACCTTCCCCTCTCGACATCTTCCAAGTTCTTTTGGCAAGCCTCTTTCATCACACCGTCACATTAGTCATGTCTTTCGACAAAACTTTTTTCTCTTTTGACTTTGCTTTTTATTTATTTATTTTTTATGTTGATCACACTGGTACGGATCCCCTTACCCATTTGTCATATCTGTACACATGATTTAGTGGCTATTTTAATCTGAAGGATGATTCGCTCCCAACATTGGGAAAGTTAAAAGAAAAGTTAAAGCCTCCATTATTTGCTCAAGCATTCAAGAATCACTTTTGCCTGTAATGCAAAATGTAGGAGTTGTCAGCTTTTCAATGTGAGTGACAGGAAACTCCTCAAACTTTACAGGATTGTATTGGACGGCATTACATTATCATATAGACATGACAAGTGTGTTGCGACACTATTTTTCACGGTGACACCCAAAGACTGTCACGTCGCGTGTCCGCCAGCAGGTGGCGGGTTTTCTCCCCCGCCATCCGCGCACCTGTCCGTAATTTCGGGCTGATTACCCTCTTTTATTAAGAGACTCCGACAGTCATCTCGCTGCCGGAGAATTCCACGCCGTGCCATTGCTCTCTCGTGCTAATTCCTCGATTATAGATTACTCGTTGCCTTCTTGCCTTGCGGCCTTTACTCTTGCCATTCGCGATTAGTCACTAAATTGTACTCTCTTATATTGCCTATTCAGTAGTTCCTCGCACTTTGTTTTTTCGGCGAGCGTTTTCGGTTGTTTCCTTATTTCTCCCCTGGTCCTTATTTGACCAGCGTTTTGTGTTACCGTTTTTTCCCTGTCGGGCTCTTTCTGTTTTTGTCATTAAAGACACTCTTTGTTTTGACAAGGTTCTTTCGTGTCTGTTTTCCGGGGATCCAACTCTTTATTTTCATTGTTCTGCACGAAGCGATAGTTATCGCTTCGGACAGAACGTGACAGAATTCTCCGGCCACCATGGATCCCGCAGACATCGAAAGAATTTTGTCCGCTCTTTCCCGACAAGAGCAACAGATGAGTCAGCAGGGCCAAGCCATTAGGGAACTCCGTGGCGCGGTCTCCATGCTGGCTCATCGGTCCGATGATTTAGAACCTCGGTTGGTCCGGGTGGAAGAGCGGAGACCATCTCCCCCCGGGGTTCGTTCTATCATTCCCGAAGCGCCCCCCTCATATCCCATTATGACGAGGGAGCCATCGCTTCCACACCCCCCTCGCTACGGGGGCGAGCACGGGCAGTGTGGACACTTCCTCCACCAGTGCTCTCTCATTTTTGATCAACAGCCGTCTGCCTATGCTAATGACGCCGCCAAGGTGGCTTATGTCATGAGTCTGTTAACAGGTCCGGCAGCATCGTGGGCGATTGCGACAAGTGACGCCAAGCCGAATCTCCGTACTTCGTTCCCCGACTTCGTGGCTGCGTTCCGCCGGGTGTTCCATCATCCCGTGCGGGGCAGAGAGGCAGAGGGCCGGTTACTCGCCATCCACCAGGGGGAGCGATCGGTAGCGGACTACTCCATCGAGTTCCGGATCCTGGCCGCCCAGAGTGGATACGATGATCGGGCGCTGTGTGGCCTATTTCGCCGTGGACTAAACCCTCAACTCAAGGACGAGCTGGCGACCCGCGACCACAGCACCAACCTGGAGGAATTAATCGACCTCTCCCTCCTCATGGACAATCGCCTGAGGGAGCGAAGCCGGGAGCGTGGGGGTGAGCGGCCCCAGTTCCGACGAACACCCACGGAGGAACAGGTGCAGCTGGGAGGCAGGGACGCTGGTGCGGAGGAAGGAAAGCGTCGTTTCAGCGATCGAGCGACGACTGACGGCGTTCCACCATCTCCTCACGCCGCAACCAGCCATCCGGGGCCGTCACTCCCTGCCCACCAGGAGTACTGTGAGTCACGACCGCGCGCGCCTCCCTTCGAGTCTAGGCGAGTCGACTCGCGGCCTGGTCACCCCAACAGACTCGAACTCGAGGGGGAGATATTAGGGGGGTCCCGGTCGTGGCGGGTTCGGGCTCTGGTAGACTCGGGGGCAGATGACTGCATAATGGACACCGATCTCGCTTCCGAGCTGGGTTGTTCCGTGGAGAAGCTGATAGATAGGAAGCGGGTTTGTGATCTTGATGGGCGTCTCCTGGCGGTAGTTACGCATAGGACGGAGCCGTTGAAACTTCTACTGTCCGGCAACCATGTCGAACATCGTCGTTTTTACTTAATGCGGTCTCGCAACGCCCCGATCGTTCTCGGGTTACCCTGGCTCAAGACACACAATCCCGTGATTTCCTGGGCGCGCCCAGCGATAGACAGCTGGAGCCAGTACTGTTACCAGCACTGTCTGCAATCGGCCGTCGGGAGGCATGAACGTGTCACACCCCCCGAGGAGATCTGCCTTGACGGAGTGCCGGATTGCTATCGGGATCTAAAGGAGGTGTTCAGCGAGGATCGTGCCCACTCTTTGCCTCCACACCGCCCCTACGATTGTGCTATAGACCTGCAGGCGGGCGCTCCGTTGCCGACCTCGCGGCTGTATCAGGTGTCCCAACCCGAGCGCGAGGCATTGACGGAGTACATCAACAGCTCGCTCGCCGCAGGTCTTATTAGACCATCGCGTTCACCGTTAGGGGCGGGTTTTTTCTTCGTAGGGAAAAAAGACAAGACCCTGCGACCCTGCGTAGATTATCGGGGTTTAAACGAGATAACTATTAAGAATAGATACCCGCTACCCTTGCTGGACTCCGCCTTCGCCCCATTACAGTCAGCCACCATTTTCTCCAAATTAGACTTGCGCAGCGCTTACCACTTGGTTCGCATCCGGGAGGGTGACGAGTGGAAGACGGCTTTTAAGACCCCTCTGGGTCATTTTGAATACTTGGTTATGCCTTTTGGGCTCACCAACGCCCCTGCCGTTTTCCAAAACCTAATCAATGATGTGCTAAGGGACATGATTAACATCTTTTGTTTCGTTTACCTTGACGATATTTTAATTTTTTCCCGGTCATTACACGAGCACCAGCAACACGTTAGGCTGGTGCTACAACGTCTACTGGAGAACCGGCTCTTCGTCAAGGCAGAAAAGTGTGAATTCCATGTTCCCGTCATCTCCTTCCTAGGGTTCATTATTGAACAGGGCAGGTTAAGGGCGGACCCCATTAAGACGCGTGCCGTCACTAACTGGCCGGTTCCAACCAATCGCAAGGAACTGCAGCGCTTTCTGGGGTTCGCCAACTTCTACCGACGCTTCATCCGCGGTTATAGTCAGAAGGCGCTCCCCTTAACCCGCCTTACGTCCATTAAAACCCCATTTAAGTGGGATCCGACCGCGGATGCGGCGTTCGCAAACCTGAAGGCGGCGTTCACCAGTCCCCCCGTACTACAGCACCCTGATCCTGATCTCCCCTTTATCGTGGAGGTGGACGCCTCGGATTCGGGGGTGGGGGCTGTGCTGTCCCAGCGCTCTCCGGTCGACCAGAAGTTGCACCCCTGCGCCTTTTTCTCCCGTCGACTCAGTGCCGCCGAGTCCAATTACGACGTGGGCAACCGTGAACTGTTGGCAGTTGTGACCGCCTTGCAGGAGTGGCGGCACTGGCTCGAGGGGGCAAAGGAACCCTTCACGGTCTACACAGATCATAAGAACCTCGCCTACCTTCGCTCCGCCAAAAGACTGAACGCCCGTCAGGCCCGGTGGGCCCTCTTCCTCACCAGGTTTGACTTCATCCTCACCTACTCTCCCGGGTCTAAGAACACCAAGCCCGACGCCCTCTCCCGTCTCCACGAGCCTGCGGGGAGGGATCGATCCCCGGAGACCATCCTCCCGACCCGGTGCGTCGTGGGGGCCGTCCAGTGGGAGGTTGAGCAGCGGATCCAGGCAGCCCTGGAGGGGGTTCAGGTGCCGACGGAGTGCCCAGCAGGGAGGCTATTCGTACCTCCCTCCTTACGATCTGAAGTTCTGCAGTGGGGACATGGGTCCAAGGTGGCGTGTCATCCCGGGGTGAACCGGACTGTGCAACTCGTCGCCCAGCGTTTCTGGTGGCCGGAGCTCCGCAACGACGTGACGGAGTTCATCAAGGCCTGCACCTCCTGCGCCTGCGGCAAGTCGTCCCATCAGCCGCCGGCGGGACTGCTCCAGCCGTTGCCCATTCCTCCTCGCCCGTGGTCCCACATCGCCCTGGACTTCGTCACGGGTCTCCCGCCTTCCCGGGGTCGAACTGTCGTACTCACGATCGTGGACCGCTTCTCCAAGGCGGCTCATTTTGTTCCTTTGTCCAGGTTGCCGTCGGCGCTGGAGACCGCCGACCTCCTTGTCGAACACGTCTTCCGTCTCCACGGCATTCCACTGGACATTGTCTCGGACCGGGGGCCCCAGTTCGTATCCCGCGTCTGGAAGCAGTTCTGCCGGTCCCTCGGGGCCACTGCCAGTCTGACCTCGGGGTACCACCCCCAGTCCAATGGACAAGCAGAGCGTGCCAACCAGGATCTGGGGGCGGCCCTCCGCTGTGTGTGCCTTCACCGTCCCTCGTCCTGGGTCGACCACTTACCCTGGGTGGAGTACGCGCACAACACCCTCGTCTCTTCTGCCACCGGTAGGTCCCCCTTCATGGCCGCCTACGGGTACCAGCCGCCGCTGTTCCCGTCCCAGGAGGGGCAGGTGGAGGTCCCCTCTGTGCAGCACCACCTCAAGCGGGCCCATCGCGTGTGGAAGGAGGCCCGGGCTGCGTTGTCCCGCACGGCGGCCAGGAACCAGCGGATCGCGGATCGTCGCCGGCGCCCGGCTCCTTCATACGTGGTAGGACAGAAGGTGTGGTTGGCGACGAGGGATCTTCGGCTGGCCGGCACGTCTGCGAAACTGGGACCCCGATTTACTGGACCATTCGAGGTCGAGGCCGTCATCAGTCCAGCTGCAGTCAGGCTCCGGCTACCGCCCACCATGAAGGTTCACCCCGTCTTCCACGTCTCCCTTCTCAAACCCGTGTCTCCCAGTGACTTGGCTCCTCCTCCCACGCCGCCGCCACCTCCGCGGGTCGTCGACGGTGACCCGGTGTACACGGTTCGTGCCATCCTGGACTCTCGGCGCAGGGGAAAGGGGTTCCAGTATCTGGTCGACTGGGAGGGCTACGGGCCTGAGGAGCGGCAGTGGGTGCCTCGCTCCTGGGTCCTTGATCCGTCCCTTTTGCGCGACTTCCACGCTGCACATCCATCCAAGCCGGGTAGTCCGCCGGGAGGCGTCCATTGAGGGGGGGGTACTGTCACGTCGCGTGTCCGCCAGCAGGTGGCGGGTTTTCTCCCCCGCCATCCGCGCACCTGTCCGTAATTTCGGGCTGATTACCCTCTTTTATTAAGAGACTCCGACAGTCATCTCGCTGCCGGAGAATTCCACGCCGTGCCATTGCTCTCTCGTGCTAATTCCTCGATTATAGATTACTCGTTGCCTTCTTGCCTTGCGGCCTTTACTCTTGCCATTCGCGATTAGTCACTAAATTGTACTCTCTTATATTGCCTATTCAGTAGTTCCTCGCACTTTGTTTTTTCGGCGAGCGTTTTCGGTTGTTTCCTTATTTCTCCCCTGGTCCTTATTTGACCAGCGTTTTGTGTTACCGTTTTTTCCCTGTCGGGCTCTTTCTGTTTTTGTCATTAAAGACACTCTTTGTTTTGACAAGGTTCTTTCGTGTCTGTTTTCCGGGGATCCAACTCTTTATTTTCATTGTTCTGCACGAAGCGATAGTTATCGCTTCGGACAGAACGTGACAAAGACGAGTTTTGGTTTTGGATCGGGGGCAATTGGTAGCAGCTTTGAAAGACTTTAGACTGGTCAGATTGAGTTTGAAAGGTTAGAGTTTATTATTTATTATTATCATTTTTCTCATTTTTAAGGCTGCGGTGGAACCTGAGAAGCCTTCAGGCCAACAACAAACTTAAAAAAAAAAAGTCTGCTGGCTGCCACAGCCCCACCTTTCAAAAAAAGAAGTACAGTAAACCCTTGTATATCGCGGTTAATGGGGACCAAAACTACCCGCGATAAACGAACCGCGAAATAGCGAGGAATCGCTGTACTCCAATCAAAGCAGCAAAACAGATGTGGTTGTGTTTCCGTATTTGATTCAGGTTGTCTATATCTGCTGGGGCACACTTTTTTGGGGGCTCGTGGGGGGTGTTTAGTGCCTTGACGTTACAGCACAAAACCACCTCCACCCACCCAGACATGTGGATGGTTGAGCTGGTGTAAGATGAATTTGCTGTCTGCTGGATAAAGTTCTCACTGCGAGTATTACAACAGCATACTTCAATGCAGTTCCCATACGAGACTTTACACAGATCTTCATGGCTTTATGTCAAATCGGTGATTGGTTGTAATTTGTTGATCCATCAGTAACATCATTTGTTGGATCCAATGCATTTCAATGGATGTGAATTCTCAGCACATTCTAGCTATTCGTGGAACGGGCTGGTCCCAAACCCGTGCATAGGAGGGGTCGACTCTATACCGGTGGTAAATAAACGAGCTGTTTAAAAAGATTGGTCCATCTTCTGATTGGATCAGTGATCGGTTATCTTTTTTTTCCTTTACTGAACAGTGCTTGGCTTCAAACTCCTGTCGTGTAAGGCCTATTCATGTTGCTTCTGCCGCTGAGGATCATGGTAGTTGCAGTCGACCCCTACTACACCCGACACAACTGCGCCCCCCTCTCCCAAAAAAGAAATCAATGTGTCCTTTAACAAGTTACTAAATCTTCAACGTGCAAAGCAAAGATTTGCACCCGTCCCGATCCATACGTTGTTGCTGTGAGTGCTGGCCACGGCGTCACCGTCTTGCTATGTTTGAACTCCAAGAAATTAAACTTCAACCGTCAAATTCATAGAAGCAATGAATAATAACATGAAGCACGTCTAGGGAAAACATCTCCACTGTGACCAATCTTCGAACCACAAAGCCTTTGAGAAAATGCAAGAAAGCAAGTAGACCGTGCAGCCGGCACGCGAAGAGTAAATCCGTACAATCCATTCAACAAATCCAAAAATGCTTATACACGACTGAATGAGCAGAGGCTGCGGCGTGACCATTAAACCATACACAAAGCCAAAGCTGAGAGTCTGTGCCGTTTAGGGGACACATAAAGTGTGTGAAGGTTTTGGGGTGATCATGCAGTGATAAAAGGTTTTCTCTTGTGTTTGGAACGAGTGAAGGGGCAGAACTCCTGGGAGGAGGGGCAGATGGGGGGCTTTTTCTCCTATTCAAACACCCAAATAGTGGGTACAGAAAAACGTCATACTGTATTGTCATGCCATAGTGCGCAGCCATTGGACAGTGACAAATCTGAAAGCAGGAGCGTGTGTCCTCATTCGGGCCATGGGTGATGCCAGCTGATTTTGGGCAAGAGGCGGAGTTCACTCTAGACCGGTCACCAGTCTCGCCAAACAACCATTCACACACATGCGTACTAATTTTCATACTTTTTCCATACTCGTCTTTTTCAAACTACATCACACCCCTTGTTATGATTGCAGGTTTTGGACAGGTGATTGGACCGATTCCGGTTCGGCCGCCGTGTACATGTCTGATGTTGCTCAACGCAGTCCTAGGAATGCTCAGGGAGTTTGTGTGAATGCTCAGATGGATGGAAAATTCGTGGGAATATTGCTCATGAGGTCATCCATATGGCTTGTCAAGTATAAAATCTAGTAGGCTATTTTTCCAGAATGTTTCATGCAGAGTTGCATACCGATATAGTTTGCTCGAAACAAAATTTGTTTTTAATGCACTTTTCGGCAAAGAGATCTTGGGATGCTGTTTACTGTCACTGTTTTGCATAAACCGCACTGAAACACATCGTCAAAACACAACAGGCAGAAACACTGATGTATCTGTGGCCAGCGATGAAGTACTTAGAATGCATGTATTTGCAATTACTTGGGGAAAAAATGCATTTTTCTGACTCAGCGTTGTGACTAAATCACAGAACCTTTGGGCCAGACTTTAAGGTTTGTAGGTGTGTTCAAAGTTGCCACAAATCCCACAGTTTTTTCTCAGATTATTTTTAGGTGTCAAAAATTGTCTGAAGACCTCCTACTGACCAGTCAGCACAAAACAATAGCTCGATCCTTCATTGCAGTATCTGGCAAAATGAAAAACAGAATAATTGAGCGATCAACTAAAAAATATAGAAAGTATAACAAACCGAATCACTTCCTTTTTGGCCCCACAATGCCTACAGGCAGAACATTTGACTCCCGTACTTGACATGACTTTGTCCTTTTGCATTTGTTTAACGTTACAACAAAGAGGAAAAAGCACCATGCCATTTCCTGATGTACTTTGTTGGTGCAAAACCGGAAAGTCTTACTTGTGGCTTATTCTTTTCATTTGTCACATTCAGCAAAACATACAGAACATGCACACCCCCGATTGAACCACAATCAACAATTAAAGTGCATCAGACTGCAGGGGATCACTTGAAAGTGTGTTGATGAGGCAGTCCTGGAATTTTCCTGACACATTTTGTATTTGTGTGTGTGTGTGTGTGTGTGTGGGGCACCACTTTCTTATCACCTGAAGCAATGCTGCGAAATGCTCGATCCCCTCTGAGCCTCAGTTTAGTTCTTGGTACTTCTAATAATGTCTGGTCCACAGACCTGAGGCGCCGGGCAGGTGTGTAGGGGCGGATGAGCTCAGAGCGGTAAGGTGGTTTGAGGTCATTGAGAGATTTGAAAACAAATAAGAGGATTTTGAAAATAACTCTAAAATGTATGGGGAGCCAGTGAAGGGATGCCAGACTAGGAGTTATGTGCTCTCTCTTACGAGTACCAGTCAAGAGGCGAGCAACGGCATTCTGGACCAGCTGATGGCGCTTAATGGAGGACTGGCTGACTCCAAAGTAAAGGGCATTGCAGTAATCGAGTCGGGATGTGACAAAGGCATGAATTACTGTCTCAAAGTGTTCATGAGAGAAGAGATGTTTTACTTTTCTATGATCATTGTGGCAATTAGGTCATTTTGTATTTTAAAATTTAAAATGGTTTAACGACATTACGCGTGCAGCTAGGCAGGAGTGTCGCAAAGCTGAACACAAGTGGAAAAAAGACAAATTGCACGTCTCTTATCAAATTTGGAAAGACTGCTGGCGTAACTACCAGCTCACAGTAAAAGAGGCCAAAAGAGAATATCTGTCGGATCTTATTCTAGCTAACCGTCACAACCCACGCGCACTATTTAAAATGATTCTGTACTGAAACCCCCTCTGCCTACTTGCTCGGATTCTTCACCCGAGATGTGCAACAGATTCCTTCAGTTTTTCATTGATAAGGTCTCTACAGCTAGGACTCCAGTCTCAAATACCGCATCTGACCCCTCTGTCCATGTTCCATGTTCTGCTGTACTTACCGGTAATTCTTTTGATACTGTGTCCTTGGCGCTTTCGGAGGATGTAGTTCGCCAGACGAAGCCATCTGGCTCCCCTTGCGACTCTCTTCCCCCACGCTTCTTTCAGGAGGTTCTCCCGAGTGTTGGTGCATCGGTCTTGGATATCATCAACAGCAGCCTTTCTTCTGGTGTAGTTCCCCAACAGTTTAAACATGCTGTGGTCCAACCCTTGATCAAGAAACCTGGTCTTGATCCAGATGTGCTGTCAAGTTACAGGCCCATTTCCAAACTGCCTTTCATTTCCAAAATTCTGGAAAAAGTGGTGCACATGCAGTTGAAACTTTTCTTGGATGAACATAACATCTTGGAGGTCTTCCAGTCAGGTTTCAAGACGATGCATAGCACGGAATCAGCCCTGTTACGCGTTTCTAATGACATCCTCCTGGCAAATGACTCTGGAGACCACGTGTGTCTGGTCTAATTGGACTTAACTGCAGCATTTGATACAGTGGATCACAGTATTCTGCTGACTCGTTTGCAGCACTTTGTGGGCATTGGCGGCAGTGTTCTTGAGTGGTTTAGGTCCTATCTAGCTGACGGGACCTTTTGTGTCAGCCGTGGCTGCTCTGAGTCACGGCACTGCTCCCCTGTCATGTGGTGTTCCACAGGGCTCAGTTCTGGGGCCTCTGCTGTTCTCGCTGTATCTGCTCCCATTGGGTTCCATCTTAAGAAAACATGGTATTCCCTTCCACTGCTATGCAGATGACTGCCAGATCTATGTCCCACTGAGCAAGAAAGACTCCTTCTCATTAAGGCCACTCCTATCCTGTCTGGAAGAAATCAAAACCTGGATGGCAGAAAATTTCTTGAAATTCAATGAAAAGAAGACGGAGGTGATATTGTTTGGTCCCAGTGGCCCTTGTACATTCCATCCTGTAGACTCGGGCCCCCTGTCTCCTTATTTGAAATCAACGGTCTCAAACTTGGGCCTTAAACTGTACAGTGATTTCAAACTCGATCGGCAAATTGGTGCTGTTGTTAAATCCAGCTTCTTTCACCTTAGACAGCTGGCCAAAATAAAACCTCTCTTCTCACGTGAACACTTTGAGACAGTAATTCATGCCTTTGTCACATCCCGGCTCGATTACTGCAATGCCCTTTACTTTGGAGTCAGCCAGTACTCCATTAAGCGCCTTCAGCTGGTCCAGAATGCTGCTGCTCGCCTCTTGACTGGTACTCGTAAGAGGGAGCATATAACTCCTACTCTGGCATCCCTTCATTGGCTCCCCATTCATTTTAGAGTTATTTTCAAGATCCTCCTCTTTGTTTTCAAATCTCTGAATAATCTCACGCCATCTTACCTCTCTGAGCTCATCCGCCCCTACACACCTGCCCGGCGCCTCAGGTCTGCGGATCAGACATGATTAGAAGTACCAAGAACTAAACTGAGGCTCAGAGGGGATCGAGCCTTTTCTGTTGCTGGTCCCTCTCTCTGGAATGACCTCCCACTGAACATTCGGCAAGCCTCCTCGCTGCCCATCTTTAAAGCCCTCCTCAAAACTCACTTGTATTCTTTGGCGTTCGACTCAGCATGATTTTACGGCTTGGGGCTTTCTACCGCCTTTATTACCATTTTGTCTTACTGTTTATTGTGTATGTTAAATCGCTCCATGTACAGCACTTTGTATGCAGCGATGGCTGTTTGAAAGTGCTCTACAAATACTGTTGACTTGACTTGACTTGATTTAAAAAAACGCTTTCAGTATCGTCAAGGTAGAAGTGTGCCAATTTAACCTTCTTAAAGTATGATTAAAGCCTTACAATGCATTATCATCAGAAAATGGAGCCGGGGTCACAAAGGTTAATGTCAGGTCATTCTGAATGCATATATGTCATGGGATTTGTCCTGGAAAAGATGACACAAGGTCAATGTTTTTTTTTCCCTCTGCACCACGGCTGAAAAGCAGAATTTTAAACCGCCTCACCGTCAAGCATTTCACCTCAATTATCCTGGTTTGAATGACAACTTGCCGATGCGGTCGTTCCACCTGAAAATGCTCCCACCCTTGCAATTCATTTGCTGCGGCTGTGCCAGAAGGAAGACGGATAGCATATCGAAAAAAGAATGAAGTTAAGCATTAATTTTCAGCATGAACACACTGATGTTATCTACCAAGGACCACATCAATAAATAAATGGAACATGTTTATTTGTGTGCGGGTGTGTGTTCAAGCAACCACTGTCAACGCGGCACAGCCAGGCAGCCCACCATACATACATCTCGCCATCCATCTCTCTCAGGCTAATCTCACACATACATCTCTACCCTCTCTCCGAATCAGCCATTTGATTTGGACGCCACCTGTTACTCTCCACATGATTAAAACAGAGAAGCTAGGAAAGCAATTACAATCAGCAGTACCGCATTGTGTGTGGATTAGTTTGTTGTTTTGATCGACACAAGCAGACTAGCGTGCACACAACACACGTATGTGTGGTACTTTATCGCTCGGAATGGGGCGAAGAGTTACTGAATGCATTATTTATTGTTTTATTTTTTAAGCGATGGACCACATCAGATGCTTTTGGCCATGGCACTTCATTGAAAAGGTTTCTATGTACTGGAAAATTTCGTGAATAACACTCATTGTTTTGCCCCGCACCCCAAAAAAAAAATGATCCCAAATTGAGGGTGGGTGTTAAACAGAAGAATAAGTCTGTTTAGACCAGGGGTGCCCATTACGTCGATTCCGATCGACCAGAAGATCGCGGACTGCTCCCAAGTCGATCACGAGGGGTGTAGAGGAGAAAAAAAACAAACAACCATTTGTATGTCTTTGAGCATGTTAGTAATATATTTGTTTGTGTTAATGTACACTGCACCCTAATCATCCCATTAGTCTCATTTACACAAAAAGTATTAAAAAAAAATAAAAGCAAATATTATCGATCGGTCTGCAATTGCGGCTTGTGATCGGAGTTGCTGCATATTATATCTTTTATCATTATCATTCTTCTCATTCAGTTTGCTTCGTGGACAATTCACCGAGGGCACGGGCAAATAGGAATCTGGAGGGCCGAGAGAAGCAGTTTAAAACGGCACACGTGAGCTATGATAGTTAACAGGCTGCCAAAGTGCGTCTCATGCCTCCGTGTCAGGGTGTTCCTCATCCTGGTGTGAGTGTGGCTGTGCGTGCTCGGTAACGGGTCGATCGCGGTCCAAAAGGTTCTAGATGTCCATGTTCTTCCTCCCCATTCGTAGTCATGTATTGGATTTTTGCATTTTGCTCTTGTGAGTTGCTTTATTTTTTTTTGGGGGGGGGGGGGGGGGGTTGTTGTCATAGTGCAATTCCCGTAATTGGCTTTCCGTTGTCCTTTTGTGATTTTGCATTATTTTCTCTTATTTTTCCTTGCATGCTGCAAGCACTTTTCATTGGTCCCCTTCTTTTTTAGTTTTTTGTCATCAGCATTTTACGTAGTACTTTTTCGGTGTACGTTTTTCCTTAAAAATATGCATTAACGATCTTGTCCTTGTCTGTGGCTGCGGGATCCAATTCTGTTCCGGATTTATTGTATTGTGAACGTGTAAGAGGGTGGGTAAAAAAAATATTTTTAAAGGGGAAGTTCATCAAACATTCTTCTCAATATGTTCTATCTATGTACCCCCCCCCCCCCCCCCCCACAAGTCATTGTGATTCATATTGTGTTTGTGGAATATCAATGAAGCAGCAAAATCCTGCCATTTTTATTCATCTCAGGGGGCAGCCATTTTGGCACTTGCTGTCGACTGAAAGTGACATTTCAGTTGCTCAGGGCTCAGGTAAGGTGGCTCACCTGTTTTCTGAATTTGATCATGTGACGTTTGCAAGCTGAACCGTGACTGGTTGTTACCTCAGCCCTGAGCAAGAGTAACTCAGAAGCTACAAGAAGAATTACACAACTAAAAGCTTTAGAAATGTTCCTCTTCTCCGTCGTGTCGCTGCTGTATTCTTGCTCGCCCTGGATTTGAAGATTTTCTGACCATCAACAGCCAACAAATCCTCTCATCAATGTTCTAGATTTCCAAACTGGTAAAATCATTTCCCTCCCATCTTACCTACCTTCCAGCTCAGCTCTGACTAGTGCTACTCAGATTTTTTTTTAAGGATACCACCACTCAGAGGGTGATTTCATCCTTCAGTGGGCCATGAAAGCTTTTTGAAAGTACATTGCCACCGCCAGCGCATTAATCGTCTCAGATATATTGATTTGGCTGTTCTGTTGTGCAAAGAAGCAGATGGAAGGGTAGGCAGGAAGAGACAACAGGACAGCAATACAGGCAGGGGGAAATCGAGTGGAGGGAGAACCAAAGCAGTAGAATCTGGTCAGTAGACTTCTATAAAGAGGTACTTTGAATGCCATTCAAGCATGCCGCTGTCTTGGAGGAAAGCAGGTAAGTATATATCAGATATCAATTAATCAAAGAAAGTGCTTTTTTAATGCAAGAACTGGAGCAAGAAATGAAGTTCATGAATGGGACTCAAAACATTTATCACTGTCAGCTATCACAAAGTACAGAAGATAAAAAGTCAAATGTGCTCTGACAAAATTCCTATTCATTTCTACAGGACCGGTGGGACTAAATGCTTCAACGCACCAACGACTGAAGAGAACGATTGATGTAAAGTGAAGCGACACAGACGTACCAATAGCCTTATACTGCGCCCCCCAGTCAGCCACACGATAGATAATGTATACATAAGGGGTGCTCAAGTCCAATGCTCGAGAGCCCCTAACCTCCCTGTTTTCGATGCACAGTGAAGCTGCAGGAATGAATGAGTAGGGAGTCACGTTAGAATCGGTAATAAGAAGCTGATTTGGAACAAAAGTTGAGTGTGTTGTAGCGCGTATTTAGTCAATGACATGTCCACACAATTGTACGTACACACATATATTTAATCACTTACTTTTTGACATTTTAGGGAATGCTGAGCTTCCTTTGCAGTTTTAGAGCAATCGCCTCTGGTGTAGTGGACGAGGGAGACATCGAAAACAGGCTAGATATGGGCTCTGAAGAAGCTGACTTGGCCACCCCCTGACGTATATGGTCTCACAAACAAACGTAATTGGAAGTAGTGAAATGTGTAATATACAGAAAGTCATTTCACAGCAACTCTTTATTCTCCAGAAAAATCCATTTCAAATTGCGAGTCTCGCCTATGCTTTTTATCAATAGTAGCATAGATTATGCCTCTAATGGCCTGTGAACAGGTTCTTTCCAAGAAGACCATTCAACAACCGTAGCTCATTTAGCTTCACCTGCTGGGAAGACCAATCACATTTGTGCACTTCCTTCTACGGTACACGGACTCCTTCGAGTTACTTAAGAGAACGTGTTGCTTCATCTCTCATTTTAGGAGTGGTTCGTGAAGAATACATGAGAGATCAATTCACAGAGGGTCCAGACTATAAAATGTAAGCTTTTGTTTCATATTCATTGTGTGGCTGAGTGGTTAGCACGTCCGCCTCAAATGACCTCAATTCTTTCTCAATGTCCTATTGATTCTGGCCTTTTATTAACAGACAATCAATCGCAGGTGTACCCCACAAAGACTTTGCCCCCCGCCCCCCTCCCTTTTGACCCTGAACGGTACAAGAGGTCCAATACAGAAAATTGACGGATGGCCTTTCTTTTTCTGTTTTATCCAGCCATCTTTCAACGACACTTTCTAGCTCTCAGACATGCACGTATTGGCCTTGAAAAGCTTGAAAGTAGGTGTGCGTCGGCGGAGAAGGGAACGGGAAAACCGATCGATTCAAATGATGTAACCCTTACCGCATATTTGAAGGCGTTGCAGCAGAGTGGAAATTAGAGTTCACGTACTTGGACTTGTTCACAACAAATCTTCCTGACGTGAAGATTCCTGGCTTTAAAACTGCACAATTGTCGATCCGCCAAATCAGTTCAAAGCAGCAGTCCAAACAATTCACACATCAGAAAACACGTATGAGTCAAAGGTTTAGCTGTTTGTTTGTTTTGCTTATATGGTATCCCAAACATTGAATTATCCATAAAGCATCATTTCCTGAAACAGTCATTTTCATGTACACTGAAAAAAGTTTTTTGTTGAATATACTCCGTTTTAGTTCCAAGTAGTTGCACGGAATTAAATTATCTGGATCCAGTTCCATTTCTCAAGTAGACTATACATCAACTTCAAAATATATCTGGATCCGGATGATTTATTTTGTGTGGCCACTTGACAAAATGTCAGTCAATTAGACACACCATTTTTTTTTTCTGCGCATGATGTTCACTTATCACCTTGTGGACGTTCTTTCAAAGAGTCAGAAAGTAGAATTTGAACCATCAACCTTTTATGGAGGCGTAATAAAGGTGGGGAGGCCAAGGAATACTGTAACATGCCTCATAAGCAAAACGGAATTTCTGCAGCCATTCGAATGCAACGCAATGCGATGTGAGTGATCAGAACGAAGGTCAAGGGCCTGGAAGGGGCACGTTTAATATGCTTGAGCAAAGTCCTCCAGGATACTCTTGGTTCTCAGTGGACACAATCTCACTGGCCACCGCACTGCTTGCGATGGAGTTCCATGGAGTCACTTCAGTTCAACATCCGCAAATGAATGCTGTCCCATAACATCAGTTGGAGGGCCTGGCAGAAGCAAGTGGCTTCAAGCGTGATGGGAAGAAGACTGCCACAGCATCACCCTGATGACGAGTCAGGATGAAACACGTGCGACTGGCACGAACAGAATGCGTGACTTTGTTCGGAAAAAAAAATCATCAGCAAACACAACCATCGTGCCAAAATTTCAGTGAGAGAGATGTTTGGAAGTCGAAGGAGAAGAGGAAGTTGAAAAACAATCAAACATACGGTAATTAAAATGCAGCGCTGGTGTATTTACTTCTGTTTTTCTCGAGCGAAACTCAAATCAAACTATTTGTTATGTGCCTTTCATACGTAAAAATGGCTGTCAATTATAGACGGCTTTTTTCGCCCAGTCCTTTTCCCTCGTGAGTAGCAGGGGTTGACTCTCTCCTATTTTTTTTAATGTAAATAAACAGTTGCAAGAAGAAAAAAAACGACATGAACCACTTAGAGCTACATGGATTTCTGCATAAATCACTGACCAAATGTCATTTTGTCATCATCTGCTCCAAAAGACAAACACACATTTCATTCACCAAGTAGTCACTGCGTGAATGCACACTCTCACCAATCCTGAGGTGAGCTCAACTGCAGGCTTCCGGCTAACAATGCACAACAAAGAAGAGGTCCGACCTTTTTCTTGCCCCGTGTGTGTTCCAAACTCATTAATGAAGGACATATTATCACAACTTCAGTTATGTGGGTTCATTTGAATATTTCTAATGGCAACGTAAGGTAATTGCATGCTAATGTAGGCAAAGGTGCCTGGAGGGTAATTTAGTACACAGAAGTGTCAGGAGGTGAGAGTTGGGGAGTCAGCTCCCATCTGTGCGGCACTTCAGGCCATGGACTTTACCACTGTGGACAAGAAAGGACAGGTGCTGGAGGTTAGAGAGGACCGGCCCAGCGCATCAAAACCATATGTGTGTGTGTGTGTGTGTGTGTGTGTGTGTGTGTGTGTGTGTGTGTGTGTGTGTGTGTGTGTGTGTGTCAAACAGACAGATGCCGGCCTGGCAGGTGCACCATCCCCATGACTGGTGACCGCTTTAACTGCGTTGAAAGCCTTATGGCCAACAGGCCAGGGTCACACTGTTAGCTAAGTACTTTTTGATTCTTCGAAGGAGCCCTGCTTTGACCTGTCTGAACGCTGAAGGCAGAACGCTGGCTGCATTTGCACTCCATCTGTGATGAATGCACCCAATTTTAAGGCTTAATCGCACTTCACGGCTAAATGAAGAGGTAAAACACGTCTCCAAATTAAAGCTTGTGTCTACACTGATTGTGTCATCTACTGGTCTCCATTCAGATTTATTTATTTTTTGTTAACAAGTGTGTGTTTGTCTTTGACCTAAGCAAATCAAATGTTTGTTGGTCTTAAATGGGTTACTCAGATATACGATCGAAAGTGATGCACATAATCAAGTGAAGAGTAAACTGCGCAAAACCTGACTGACCAGAACTTGAGTGTCGAAAGATCAGTTTATTGCTTTTTGAATAATGCTTCAAAAGAAGAAAATTTGGATTAAATGACGTACTTTTACTTACTTTAATGTAAAAGAGAACACTATACTTCACTGCATTTTTCAAGGTTTGTCTTTGACAGGAATAAATTGTGTGGGCGCTCATTTCACAGATGGATGAGCCGGACAGACGAACACATTATTGGCTTGTAATCATTCTGTAAGATTTGGTGCAAATCAAGAAGTAGTCTCAAAATATATTCCTGACCATATTTTTTTTAAGTGCCTTGTAATGATTCCTTACTTGCTCTGTACAAGACACGGCCCCCCCCCCCCCTCCCCACCCTTACCCCGGACTTGACCACACACGATAAATGTGACTCACTATGTTTTGGGCTGAATTGTGCAGCAGTAACCTGTTAACATCCATCCATCCATTTTACAATCTGCTTATCCTCACCAAGGTCGCAGGCGTGCTGCAGCCTATCCCGGGCAGTAGGTGGAGGACACCCTGAAATGGTTGCCACCAGGTCACAAGGGCACACACAGACGAACAACCATCCTCACTCACACTCACACCTGGGGACAATTTAGAGTGTTCAATCAAACTACGCTACATGTTTTTGGAATTTGGTAGGAAACCGGAGTACCCACACAGGCACTAGAACAGGGGTGCCCAAACTTTTCGGATCGAAGATCTACTTTTCGATCACTAACCTCCCGGGATCTACCCTTACCGGCACAATCGCGCGCGTGCACACACACACACACACACATATACACACGCACGCCATGATGAGAAACAGCCTGAAACTGAGGCATGCGACGCACTATTGCAGCTTGTTAACTATCGTAGCTCACACGTACCGTTTTAAAGTGCTTCCCTGGACCCTCCTAGATTCCTTTGCCCGTGCCCTATTTACCTGCTTTATTTTATTTTTTTAAATATTTTTGGGTGAAAATGAGACTGATAAGATAATTAGGGTTCAGCGTACATGAACACCAAAAAAATATGTTACTAACATGTACAAAGACACACAAATGTTAGTTTGTTTTTTTTTTCTCCTCGACACTCTTCGGATCTACTCACGACCTGTCTCAGATCTACCGGTAGATCAGGATCTACCTAATGGGCACCCCTGCACTAGAAGAACATGCAAACTCCATACAGGAAGGCCAATTGAACCCCACAACTGTGTACTGTGAGGCCGGGTCGCCCAAACTGTTAACATTTGGTTTGAAATTAATTAAGTGACTGAAATCAGTGAAATCTGCAACACACTACTTTATTTACAGTTACTTGGGCAAACAGATTTTAATTTGTATTTTCGTGCATGTATTGCTTATTTCCTTATGTTACAGATGCTACTCAGGAGGCCCACCGATGAGTTGTGCACAGATATGAACAACAATCCTAATACAGAGATTTTTCAAACAAATTTAACAGCACAGTGTCTTTCTGCACGAGAAACACATACAAAAACGTTTTTAGATGCCTCACTCAGCTCACCTGAATTCCCTCCCACAAGGAGTCCTCGGTTTATGACGGTCCAGATATTTGAGGTGTTGTGGTTCTAGCACGCAATGGAATAGTTTGCATAGTGGCTTCCCAATATGTCATCACGGGGTACAAGAAGGCACACTCAGTTACTGCCATGTTCAAAGGTTGTATATTTGGGCTTGTATGTTTTTCATTGAATTCTTTTCTGTAATTGATTCAGTGCTGCGTTAGCGTAGCTTTGTTAGATACTCCCTTACAAACTTGGAACTGGTTGTTATATCTACCTTCGTCATAAGACTACGACAGACCCTAACTATTCATGAATACACAATATCGATAACTAATCCTTTTCACTTGCACTTTCATCTTATTTAGGCGCAGCACCAAGTCGGAGGCATACCAAGTATCATCCAACCATCCATTTTCTCCATCTCAAAACTGATACATATTTGGCTTTTTAGGGAGGTTGGTAACATCTCTGTGTAAATACGCTTACTCATCCTAACACGTGAACCTCCAGCGAAAAATATTGCAGAGGGGGGTACAGTATCTGGGTTAGAGGTGACTGGCCCTTATTTTGTCCCACTCCTAACAAGAGTTTTAGGTCAGTTAATATCTGAGACTGCAAGTCATTCATCAAACAAAAGTGGCTTCAAGTGAGTCCAGCAGACCGCAGGTGTGCTACTTATTTGTCTGAGCACTCTACAGCATAGGTTATAGGTGTCAAGTGTTTGGTGTGAAATGTTTATATTGCATTTTTTGTTATATGACAGGTGTATTTAATTGGTCCTAATGGGTTCGGGCATTCTGCTTATGAACAAGAAGAACCATTTCTAACTTAGTGCCAGGATTACTTAAATAGTGTGACCTTGATTTCATGGACTAATTGGGGGAATTCGCTGACTGCCCGTTACTTCAAACCACTTATTTGTGGGCTAAAAACACATGGTGCAGAACAAAGTTATTATTTTGAAAAATTTTCGTGGCCTAAAAATAACATTTTAAAAAATCAAGAGCTTGAAACGGAAATGTTTTCATGTGCATTCAAACTTACTGTGTTGGTGCTTGGGGGATGTGGGGGTGGCGTGGGGGGTGATGGAGTATATCAGTTCACATTCATGAGCCACGATGTTAGCGTTTCCTTTTTTCCCTCTATTACAATTGGTTGTCATAAATATGGGCTTTACGAAAAAAAAAGTGTACTGTACCAAAAATATCATGGGCAAGAGACATTACTAAATCCAGTAACAAAACAAACAAACAAAAAAGACCCAAATACAAAGTTGTCTATACGACATGCTCCCGGAGAGACGCAGACCTAGGGTGATGCGAAGCTAATGTCAATATTTTCCATTACATTTTTGGGGGTTCCCTCCTCTGCTAACATAACTGCCACAAAGGTCCATGAAACATTCCCTTCCAACATGGCCAGCACAATGGTGTGGGTTTTTTTCTACTTACCTGGGAGAAGAGAGCAGTGCAACTTGGACAGTCTGCGTCTGTTGATGGCGCCACAGCACCAGTAAATTGCCGCCAATTCTGAGACTAACAGCCTTGAACTGCTACTTCAGAAAGAGCATTTTGAGTGGCCTGGACACTATTTTCTCAATGTTGAATGCAGAGTCTATTGGGCCATTGTTTCCTTGGCAACATTTGACAACCCATGAAAAAAAAAAACTTCCAGCAGGAGCCGTGTCATTTTGACTACCGTATTTTCACGACCATTCGGCGCACCGTATGGTTGGGCGCAGTCTCATTAATGGGTGCTATTTCTGTATTTTACAATAACACTGTATTATTGGACGCAGTTTTAAAGTGGTAAAACATACGCCAGCTTAAACATACGGCATGCGTGCGCGCACGCTAAAAACACGTTAGCTTGAAGCACACGGTAGCATGCCAAGACATACAGATACAAGCTAAAAACACGTTTTTTAAAAAGGCAACGGAAGCAAAACTCTCTCCGGCTCTTTGAAGTGAACGATGGGAGCCGGCTCCTCATTGGGGGGCCGGAAGGGGAGGGTTACACACGCGCGCGCGCACACACACACACACACACACACACACACACACACGCGCTGCAGTTTAGAGTAGTGATGGGTCCAGCGACACCGATGCGTTGATGCATGCGCCGGGCTCACAGAGCAAACCACATGTCGGTGCATGTGCCGCTTCATTGCGTCACGTGATTGACACATGAACTGCATGGGCGTAGTTTAGACTGCATCGGCTGCGTTGACACTGTCCAGGCTGCTAATTGACACGTGAACTGCACAGGTGCAGTTTAGACTGCATCTGCTGCATGGCACAGTCCAAGCTGCGGCACTTAGTCCAGGGGGCGTCGACTCAGTGCAGGGGGCGTTGACGCAGCAAAAGCCCGCACAGTGTATCCTAAGCAAGTGCGTCTGGCGACATGATGCCGATTGCCGAAACAAGCTAGACCCCACCCTCGCTCAAAGAAAAATATGTTTGGGCAATACGGAAAACACACTGATTATCAGAAAAAATGTGTCCGTCTGACTTCTAGCGTCATGCCGGCTGTCATATAATAGGCTATTATTATATGAGAAGAGTTTTATGAACGGTTGTACTGTATGTCATACTCCAGTTGATTGAGAGGTCCCGCCTCTAAGGGGGAGTTCCAGAAAGTGACTGCGAGTGAGCACACCGCATGTTTGATGACTGCCACGTTGCTATTAAAAGTCACATAAAACGTAAACCTTGTCTGCTGACCATCATTACATCGGCTAGGCTAGCTCAGCTGTTGTCGTAGTTCAAAGCTTAATATGTGGCGTGGGTTGGGTCGGCGCCGCAAGTACGTGCTCGCGCGCACAGCTGAGAGCAGCAGACTATCGACTGCTGAGTACTGAGACGAGCTTCACTCGAGTGACGTTGCTACAGTATGTGCATATTATGGAGCAGCTTCCGGACAAATACAAATTGTCCGCCGCGTAGAGCCATTTTGATCTCCTTTTGGAGAATAAGGTATTCATTAAAATCTCCTTGTCTCACCAAGTGCCTCTCGGATTTTTGACATGTCTTATTCCATTGTGTGTGTGTCTTCTCCACAACAGACGAAATAGCATGCATTAAATGCAACAGACTGAAATTTAAAACACTGGAGCATCTTATTTTTCTAAATCAAAAATTGTGAAGACAAAGCCCACAAGCATCCTCATTCACACGAAATTCACATTATTGAAATACATTGAATGATACAATATGAATGCATGGATGTGAACGATATTGTCAAGGGTCAATGTCATCTTTATTGTCAAATATGCTTTATGACATGCAGCATAGATGAAATTTCTTCCTCTCAATCCTCAGTGCATACATGCACGTAAACATGCTGTGCATTAAACACACGCAGCTAGGAAAGGATAGCAGCTACACTATATTAAAAAAAGACATGTAATCTGAACAGTATAGACCAGGGGTCACCAACCTTTTTGAAACCAAGAGCTACTTCTTGGGCACTGATTAATGTGAAGGGCTACCAGTTTGATACACACTTAAATAATTTGCCAGAAATAGCCAATTTGCTCAATTTACCTTTAACTCTATGTTATTATTAATAATTAATGATATTTATCTTTGTGAAAACACTGATCATGTTAATGATTTCTCACAACAAATATATAGAAACAGATAAATATCAATATGCAACACTTTATTTTTATATTTTTCAAACATTTGAAAATGATCACTTCTACAACAGTATTATGAAATCACAATATCCCATTTTAACTAGCTAGCCACTAACATTTTTTAACAAATCATGAATTACTTTGCACCATGTTTGTACAAATAATAACTCATGTAAAATACAAAAATCAACTCTCAAATTTTTAAATAAATCATGTCACACTTTGAACTGGACACCAAATCTGTTATCTGTTTCTATGTCAATTAGTGGGAAGCCTGGCATTGCATGCTGTTAACCAGTGTGTTGTACTCTGGTGTGTAACTTGACACTGCAACTCTGAGTGAGTCTTGCAGATGTGCATCAGTGAGGCGTGTTCTGTGTTTGTTTTTGATGAAGTTCATGTCAGAAAAGGCTGATTCACAAAGATAAGTTGAACCAAACAGACTTGCAACCTTCATAGCTGCTGCGCATACACCACTGTACTTTTCTGTGTCAAGAAGGTACCAAAAGTTTGGTGCAGCCTGATGGGCTTTGAGGTGGAGGTCATTTTGCAGTGTTACAATTTCAATCTCCACCTGTTCAGCATCCAGGCTGAATGTTGCACTTAACTGCTCAGCAATACATGATATGTCCACGTTCATGAAAGGGTTAGAAATGAACAACACACATGGCTCAAGCTGATCCAGGTCACAAAACCTGTTCTCAAACTCTTGACCAACTCTGTTTATGACCTGAGAGTACGGTACTTTTCTGCAACTTTGTCAAAAGCCTCAGATGCAGAAGCATTGTCTTTCAGCACCATCTGCACAGAGGGAAAGTGCAGCACTTTTTTTCTCTGTAAATGCACAGAGAAAAGGCTCATCTTAGCTTTAAATGCATTTAAAGCACTTATCATATCGGCGACAGTCTTACCTTTGCCTTGCAGCTCACAGTTCAAACTGTTCAGTTTCCCAGTAATGTCCGTTAAAAATGCAAGGTCAAGTATCCACTCAGTGTCCTCCAGCAGCACGGTGTCCTCACCCCTGGACTGCATGAACTCTTTGATTTCACCCAAAAGTGACAAAAAACGTTGCAAAATTCGTCCCCTGCTAAGCCATCGGATTTCTGTGTGCAGTAACAGGTCACCATATTCAGCTGACAGGTCCTCCAAAAGTACCTTGAATGTTCTGTGCTGTTTAGCTCTGGAGCGGATGCTGTTTATGATCTTCACGACGGGTGTCATTACGTGCTCAAAGCAGATCACTTTTGCACATAAGGCCTGCTGGTGTATGATGCAGTGGTACTGCAGAAAGTTTGGGAACTCTGGGTCAGCTTTACAGTGAGCAACGAATCCTGTGTGTCGGCCAATCATAGCAGGAGCTCCATCCGTAGTCACTGATACCAGCTTTTCCAGCGGCACCTTTTTTTCCACCAAAAACTCCTTCACTGCGTCATAAATGTCAACTCCTCTCGTAGTTGTCTTCAGGGGCAGTAGTGTCAGAAGTTCTTCTTTTGTGGAGAAATCATCAAACACCATCCGGATAAAGACCATCAGCTGAGCCGTACTGCTGCCGTCCACCGACTCGTCACACTGGATGCTGAACCACCGGCACCTCACCAGATCACGGTCCAGCTGGTCGGCCAAGTTCCCAGACATCATCGACACTCTTCTTACGATTGTAGTTGCCTCGAGTTGAACATTGGAGAGACTGGAGAGTACATCGGTTCCATACTTCTCGTCTTCAAGCACAGTTTTAGCAATTATCATCATTACTTCTTTGACAACATCCCCGTCTGTAAATGCCTTCTTTTTCTTAATCAAGAATTGCGTAGCTCTAAACGAGGCTTCGGTTGCTTTTTGGGAGTTTTTAACCGGTCTAGTGAAAAAAGACTGCCGTTTGCACAAAGCAGCCTTTAACTCACGGGCTTTCTCTGCTCGCAGTGCGCTGCCCGGTGGGTAGTTAGCGTGGTAACTTGTGTGACATGTAGTGAAATGTCTCTCCACATTGTGCCGCTTTGCTACCGCCACAGTTGCCCCGCAAATGAGACACACGCAGGATCCTTTCACAGTGGTAAAAAAAAACTCTCCCTCCCATTCGTCGTGAAAATGATATGTTTTCTTTCTTTTTTCTGCCATTTTTTGGGGTAACTCTTCTCCTCAGTTTCGTTGCGTCTGCTAGCTTGTTTGTATGAGCGCAACAAACGCTATGAACTATACTAGGTCAGAGTTCATTTATATTAAACACAAAAAACATTTTAAATTTGAAGTGTTTTTATATATATGTTGTCATTTGTAAGTTACATGCAAGTCTGATTTAAACAACAATAGCAAAAAAAATAAATAAATAAAAAATAGAGGCAGCTCACTGGTAAGTGCTGCTATTTGATCTATTTTTAGAACAGGCCTGCGGGCGACTCATCTAGTCCTTACGGGCGACCTGGTGCCCGCGGGCACCGCGTTGGTGACCCCTGGTATAGACAATATAAACAGCATAAACAACAACATAATGGCGCTTGTGGCTACACTGAGCTTTTAACTCATTCAATACCAGTCAAATCAGTTTGTTCAGTCTGTCAAGTGGGTTGGCTGCAGGGATTTTGAAGGTCCAGCAGGTGGCAGTGGTCAGCGACACAGTATCAGTACAGTATCAACACAGTGTATCATTGTGTCGACACGCCTCATGAGGCCTCATGGACCCCCATCTCCAAACTTTAGAGAAGGGGGAGGGGTTAGAGAAGAGACACACACAGCAGCACACTGAGAGACAGACGAGGAGACGAGAGAGCTAGTTAGTGAAAAAAAACAGCACGGTGGAAAGTGGAAAGGTGAGAAAATGGATAGGAAACGCAGTGAAATATGGACTCGTTTCAATTTAATTGATAGTTCAAAGGCAGCGTGTAGACTGTGCAAGGTTAAAATATACCAGAGATCATGCTCCACAAATAACCTGCACAGGCACATCAGAAATATCCACCCATCAGTACAATTTGAAGAGAAAAGACAAGCAAGGGAACCAGCTATTAATGAGGATGCTAGTGTGTCTGCAACTGTTGCTGCTACTGCAATGTCACAACTGCCTAGATGTACAACCCAGAGCTCTATGAGCCACTTTATGCAAAAAGCTATACAACCAGCAAAAGAGAACACAATTGATGAGGAACTGGGTAAAATGATTGCAAGGGATTTTCATCCATTTTGTGTTGGCTGTGTGTTGTCGCAACATCTGTCCCCTCAGAGAGAATCTTCTCCAAAACAGGGCAAATATTAACAGAGAGGAGAAAGAGGATCAACCCCTCAATGGACTTGGTTTTTCTTCATGCCAATTTTTGCTAAAGACAAGCTAAAACCCTTTACCTGGATGCTGCTTTTTTTCTTTTTGTGTTACAAATTTTAATTTATAATTTGTTGTGTGGTATTCAAAGCTTACTTATGTTGTTTTACTGTTAATAGTTAAAAGCTTATAAATATACACATTCAGAAATTGGAACTTTTTGATGACCTTGTTTTGAGATGGGTCTTTGTACCTTGTTTTTATTTTTGTAGGACTCCATGTTGAGTATGTTCAGAAGAATATATGTGACGGGGGTCACAGCTATGATGGTCTCGAGCTCCACTAACAAATCTGGGAACTAATTAAATACACAGCGCCGTAGAAAAAGGGAAAACAAAGTGAAATAATTAAACTAGAATGAATCTGGACCGTCAATGAAACCTGACTTACCCTGTGACTTCCCTGGTAGCTCTGCCTGAACTACGGCGGGTAGCTGGTGCCATACCGTGCGCTGTTCGGTCACTTCCGTCATAATTTAATAAACGCAATATATCACTCCGTTACATATAAATAAAGCCATATAAATAATAAATATTTGATATAATGTCGGCGGCCCGGTAGTCCAGTGGTTAGCACGTCGGCTTCACATTGCAGAGGTGCCGGGTTCGATTCCAGCTCCGGCCTCCCTATGTGGAGTTTGCATGTTCTCCCCGGGCCTGCGTGGGTTTTCTCCGGGTGCTCCGGTTTCCTCCCACATTCCAAAAACATGCGTGGCAGGCTGATTGAACACTCTAAATTGTCCCTAGGTGTGAGTGTGAGTGCGAATGGTTGTTTGTTTCTGTGTGCCCTGCGATTGGCTGGCAACCGATTCAGGGTGTCCCCCGCCTACTGCCCGAAGACAGCTGGGATAGGCTCCAGCACCCCCCGCGACCCTAGTGAGGATCAAGCGGCTCAGAAGATGAATGAATGAATGAATGATATAATGTCTATTTTTTGCATTAGTACTTCATTTTACACATAATATTACGTTATTTTTGGTAGAAAATTAATTTAAGCAACAAAAAAACTGAGGAGCCATTTGGGAGCCGAAAAGCCGGCTCATTTTAGGGAGCCGATTCAAAAGAGCGGGCTCTCTAAAAGGAGCCGGAATTCCCATCACTAGTGCTTTCGAATGCGTGGATGCTGAGAGTCTACAGCGCGGAACGATGGGCGTCGAGAGAGTTCAGTGTAGGACTTTCCCAATGCTTTGAAACGAGACGAGTCATTGGTTTTATGCTGGTTGTGTCCCGCCCATCAGACGCTCAGCGTCTCTGGTCGTCTATGGACAGTGGGCGTTTATGGGCTGAGCTTTTCTCCATGATGATTGGATGATCTGTCTGAGGCTGATTGATAGCAAAATAAGCTAATCACCGATCTTTTGCCGTAGGCATCGCGGGAGCATTTTTCCAAGTCTCATTCTGTTCTGAGTTGAACTGGAGACTTCTTCTAAACATCTGAGTGATACTCTCTTTGTTGAAAATGACTAACGACAAATTAATCTTTTATTTCTGGTGGGTTTTATTGTAGTTGCTGTAGTTGTAGGACACTAGTTAAGTCCCTGGAAAAGACGCCTTGTTGGTATGACAGGGTCACAGGTACTTTTCTTGAAAAGGAACGGAGAGTAGAATCCATGTATAAATAAACGGACACATTTTATGATGTAGGCCGAAATTGAGCTTCTCCTCCTTGTCAGACCAGCATCCGCCACTGGCTCATATAGATATAGATAGACGTTGCAGCTCAGAAAAAAAGGAGAGTTGTGGTGTTGTTGTTTTTTTTTAAACGTCGACTTTATTTCTGCTTTTAACATTCTCAACACAGACACCTCAGCCGACTCCGTGCCTCCTCTCCTCTAGTTTGACTCGAGAGGTGTTCAAAGATAGCCTCCGAAAACTGAATTTAATGATCACTGCAGTGACACTAACAAAAGCGAAAATAATGTACCAAAACAGAAAATCAAGCAAGGAAACCACAAAATAAATTCTATAGGGGCGTTTGAGAACACACAACAAAGGATTGAATAACAAACAATTCTGAGACAGAATTGTCTCCTACATACAGCATGTTTCCTTCATTCTAAGTTATATAGAAGGCTTGTATTTTTTTGCGGCTCCAGATATTTTTTTTTGTCCTACATGGCTCTTTCAACATTTTGGATTGCCAACTCCTGTCCTAACTCATCTTTGTCTCTTTTCGACACATTTGTTCTCTATAGAAGTCATAACAGTGCCTCTGGAGTGGGTTGAGTTGATGATCATGAATTAGAAGCGTTTGCCTGCAGAAAGATAGCGGCTGCCAATAGTTTGGACTCAGCCCCGCCCTAATTGTTTGCACCTGTTGTCACTTACCTTGTGTTGAAATAGTCCTTGTCTCCCTTTTTCTTGTTCTTTGTGTTTTGTCCATGTATGTGCACTTCAGCCTCTTTCCATAGATCTGACCTCAAGTAAATCTTTCCTTTACTCTGAACGCAGCAACTTTGTCCTTTGTCGAAGCCTGGTACAGACTGTGTCCATACTGGCCAGTGTGCACTGTGGTGACAGATCTGTGTGCAAAGGGACTCTCTTGTCCCAGAAGGTGGCTGCATTACACCAGGGAGTCAGGGGTCTTGCCTACAGCCAGGAGGGCTTCAATGCAGCCGTTACAGCCCAGAGGCTGTGGCGGACACTGTTCAAGAACGGTTGTTGTCATTACATCTACCTGCCGACCAGGACTCTCTCATTGAACCAAGATAAGGGGATGGAAAAATCCAACCGGGACCCCTTCCCCCCGTAACCCTGCTCAACACGTCTTCCCGCTACTTTATCCAGGTAAGCGCTATCGAATCATGCACACAAAAACCAGCAGACATTCAAACAGCGTCTTCCCACTCTCCTTGAAGTCCCTAAACAGATCACCATTTCATTTTAAGACGGGCAGTTTAATTTCAATTCATGCGAGCCGTCGAGCCAAGCAAAAAAAAAGAAAGCATTTCAAGCCAGGCCAAACAATATCATTTCAAGCCAGTCTCCCAAAAAACATGAATTAACTTCAAGCCAGGCCACAAAAAAGCAATTTCGAGGCATTTTGGGACAATTATTTCAATTCCAGCCAAGTAAAAAAAAAAAAAACGACAAACAAAAAAGCCATTTCGTTTCATTTCAAGCCATTTCATTTCAAGCCAAGCCAACCAATATTTTTCAAGCCAGTCCCCCAAAAAACATGAATTTCAAGCCAGGCCACAAAAAAGCAATTTCAAGTTATTTCAGAACAAGGCATTTAATTTCAAGTCAGGCCAAGAAAACAGCCATTTCATTTCAAGTCGGGTAATTTCATTTCGAGTCAGTCATATCAAGCAAAAAAAAAGCCGTGCCAAGCCAAGGAAGAAGCCATGCCAAGAAAAGTCATGTCTCGTCCGGCAAACTCATGCCATGCCCCCTCCCCCCCAAAAAAATGCCAAGGCAAAAAAGCTTTGCCACGCCAAAAAAAAGCCATGTGAAGTCACTTCAAGCAGTTATTTCTAGCCAAAGTAAATCAAGCCAACCAGAAAACAAGTCACAAGATGCCATGCCACGCCCAAAAGGTCATGCCCCGTCAAGCAAAGCCCAAAAAAAAGCCATGCCAAACAAAAAAGCCATGCCAAGTCATTTCAAGCCAAGTCGTGCCATTTTAAAACAAGCCCCTCGCAAGAAAATACAATGTCAAGCTGCCCCCACAAAAAATGCTATGCCAAGTCATTTAATGCAAGCCACGTCGGGCGAAAAAAAATCTGTCATGCCCTCCCCACCAAAAAGTCAGGCACCCTGCCAAAAAAGTCGTCATTTCAAGCTCAGCAAAAAAAGCATGCCATTCAACGCCGTTTCAAGCAATGCCAAGCACCCCCAAAAATGTCGAGTCATTTCAAGCCAAGCTATGTCAAGCCCCACAAACAATTTCAAGCCAAGAAAAGTCATCAAGCAGCAATGCCATGTCATTTAACGTCTCAACTGTCAACTCACCGGGTGAGAGGACGCAGGCGTGCATGTCGCCGCTTCTCATTCCGAGGTCTACAAAATTCAGATGTTCCTTTTGATTTTCTTTTTGTCCTTCTATTTAGACTGTGGGTACTGTGATTGTAGTAACTTGGATCATTACTTCATCTGATCAATCAAACTCCATTATAACTCAGTCCATGGGCTAACGCTGGTAGCTTATGCGAATCGGCTGTCACCACGTCGGCTTTCCTTCCTCGACATGGGGCGCAAAAACCTCCTCGCTGCCTTTGGACTACTTTGGATACTCCTGACACTCTGCCATCATCCAGTGGCAGGACTGCTTCACTATACTGTCGCAGATCTTCTTCGGATCCGGTGGATTGCACCGGAGTCTCTGCCACCGGAGCTGCACCATCATCCGGACATCGCTCACCCCCTTCGACATCGCTACATCCACTGCGGGTCGCGCAGACATGTCGGGCACAAAATGTCCGACTCAATCAACTCGACCTGGTCCACTTCTCGACGCCCTTTCAGAAACTCCGGCTGCAACATCAACCATCATGCATTAGTACGCATGGCTAGGTCGGCTAACAGCTCTGCCTCCGTCACACCCACATCAAAGGCTACACATTGGACTTTGTTTGCTGCTCTGGTCTTTCCCTCTCCAAGCCCACTGCTGATGTTCTTCCTGTAACTGACCACTTCCTCCTCACTTTTAACACCGTACTCCGCCTTTCTACAATCAAAATTTCTTTTTGTAACACCAACAATATCAACATTGACACCCTCTGCTACATGATCGACCATTCCCTTCCCTCAAACACTGTTTCAAGCCTGGATGACCTCATTGCTCACAACACCTGCCTCACAAATATTGTCAATTCTCTCTCCCCCCCTGAAAACTCGGACTGCTTCATTCTCTACATCTGCCCCCTGGTTTACACCTTTCCTCAGGTCCATGAAATGGGGAAAAAAAAAAACGCCAACTTGAGCGACTCTACAAGAAAACCAGTCTCGCCATCCATAAGGACATGTACACCACCCATCACTCAATACAAAGACCAAATTGCACAAACCAAATCCAGCTACTACTCCAGCCACATCCTCTCCAACGAAGGAAACTCAAGAACTCTCTTCTCTGTCATGAACAAAATCCTCCAGCCACCTAATTCTCTACCGTCACCTGTACTCCACAGCAACCTGCAATTCCATAATGGAGTACATCAATGACAAAATCCTGAAGATCCAACATCACCTCCATCAAAACCTGCCAGTTCCCATGGTTCACAGCAAACTTTCTTAAATTAAATTCTAATAAAACTGAAATCCTCCTCCTTGGCACCAAATCAACTATCAAAGGTAAACAGTTTCTCCCTCAACATTGACAGCTCCTTAGTGTCCCTCTCCCCTCAGGTTAAGTCTGGGTATCATCCTTGATAGTATGCTCACCTTCCACTCGCATATCAACACCATCACCTGCACTGCTTATTTCCACCTCTGCAATATTAACAGACTTCGCCCTTCCCTCACCCCGCGCACCACTGCTATTCTTGTCATATACCGCTTAGATGACTGCAACGCTCTCTTCAGCCAACCTCAAAAGTCCCTCCGTAAAATCTAGCTGGTTCAAAAACGTTTCTGCTTGCATCATTACAAAACCACCCTCCCGGCAGCACGTAACCACTCTACCAACCACTAACTAAAAAAAGACTGCCTCAAAAAAAAAAGTTGGGCCCCCTCGAAAAAAAAGTCGGGCTCGGCCATCTCAAGTCATTTCATGCCAAGCCAAGTCCCCCACCCCCCACAAAGATAAAAATCCAGATCAGGGAGTGTCAAGCCGTCTCAAGCCATGTCAAGTTAAACCCGCACCCCCCAAAAAATGTTAAGGCATGCCATTTAAGACCAAGTGTTGTTCAGCCTCCAGGTCACCTAAAAAAAGCCACGTCAAGCCGTTTCAAGATATGTCAATTCAAGCAACACCCCCCCCAAAAAAAAGTTTTTCAAGCCATGTCAAGGCAAGCCCCCCCACCCAATTTAAAAAAAAAAGTCAGGCCGCCTACAAACGAGAACAGCCATTTCAAGCCATGTCAAGTCAAGCCCCCCCAAAATTTCAAGCCAAGCCATTTAAGGCTGTTGGAGAAATGTGAGAAAATTTGTATCATGTTTAAAGTTTCATTTATTTGGGCACATCAAAGCGTTTGGGTGCGTATCCAGCACCCCCAAATGCCTTTACACAAAGGCGCTGGCCACCTCGTCGGAGGGCCGTTGAAGTCCACAATTGGCACGTCAATACAGGTGGGCGACCACAGGGGAGAGGGCGAAACTCGGCCACAAAAGGGGAATGAATAATTTGGGAACAGCGGTTGAACAACAAAAGACGAGTTGAGAACACTCGTCGCGCCCAGACGACATTGACCATCCGCAAAGTCTACAGCATGTTAATTCGATGTAGACCAGACAGAAAAGGCGCCAATGTACTGATTGTTCAAGTTTAAAAAACAGGTAACTAGTCACTACCGAGAGGCCGGACCGGGGATGCGGCATGCAAATATCGGGGGCAGTGTTTTTCTTGTATATTGCATATGTTACAATAAAATGTCAAACTCGCGGAGGCGGGACTTTAAGTGTGATCGCGGAGCAACTAACCGTCGTTCGCTCTGAGGTCCGCTTCCGCCGTTATTGAAGACAATTTTCCTGTGTGACGAGTCATTTCTTGTACTTTGTCCGAGAAAATCTCCGACAGAAACCAAGTGTTGTTTACATTCCCTCAAACTTGAAAAAAAGTGAGGCCACCTTAAAAAAAAAGACGAATGTGAAAGTCCGCATTTAGAAGTGGGCATGGGGCACTGCACAAACGCACCCGAAACCAATCAACAAAGGAAATTATCATCGCAAAGAGAAGCTATGCAGAGAGGCTGAAAAAACATTTTACTGATCACAACTCCCCATCTGTGTGTAATGGTTTGAAAGCAGTCACAAACTATCCGACACCATCACCCCAAGCAGTGAACAATAAGGGTCTGGCTGATGAACTAAACATTTTTTTTTTTTTTTGCGCAGATTTGAAAGACTCCCCAACGTCGCACATCTGCCCACCAGACCAGACACTACCCTAACTACACCCCTGCCCTAAAGATCTACGAACAGGACGTGAGACGGCTCTTCAAGCAGCAGAAGATAAAGAAATCTGCAGGGCCCGACAAAGTGTTCCCCTTCTGCCTGAAATCTGCGATGACCAGCTGGCTCCAGTCTTCACACAAATGCGCAGATCCCTGGAGCTGTGTGAAGTCCCATCCTGCTTCAGTATACCATCATCCCAATTTCCAAGAAACCAGCAACATTGGAACTGAACAACGATGGGCCTGTCGCTCTGACGTCTGTGGTCATGAAGTCCTTTGAACGTCTTGTGCTGAACCACCTAAAGAACATCACTGGACCCCTGCTTGACCCTCTGCAAGTTTGCCTACTGGGCAAACAGGTCTGTGGAGGATGCAGTCAACATAGGGCTGCACTACAGCCTTGAGCACCTCGACAGCACAGCGATGAACACAAGGATAATGTTTGTGTACTTCAGCTCTGCCTTCAACACCATCATCCCGGAACTCCTCACCTCCAAACTTCTCCATCTCTGAGTGTCCCCTACAATCTGCCATTGGATCCTCAGCTTCCTGACTGGACGGACACAACAGGTGAGGTTGGGAAGGACAACATCATCAACACATACCTCCAGCACTGGAGCCCTGCAGAGATGTGTCCTTTCTCCACTGCTCTTCTCCCTCGACATGAATGATTGCATTTGAACACACCCAGCCGTCAAACTCAGTTTGCAGACACCACAGTCATCGGTCTCATCAAAGACGGCGACGAGTCTGCGTGCTGACAAGTGGAGCAGCTGGTGCTTTGGTGCAGCTCAAGATGGTAGAGATGATTGTGGACTTCAGGAAACATCCTTCACCACAGCTGCCCTTCGCAATGTCCAACTGCCCTGTGTCAACAGTCGAGACCTTAAAGTTCCTGGGAATCAGTCCCCCAGGACTTGAGGTGGGGGGTCAACACCAAGTCCATCCTGAAAAAGGCCCAGCGGACGATGTACTTCCTGATGCTGCTGAGGAAGCAGGGCCTGTCACAGGAGGTGCTCAAACAGTTCTACACAGCAGTCATCGAATCAATCCTATGTTCTTCCATCATGGTTTGACTTGGGGCCTCCACAAAAAGGACAAAATCCGACTGCAATGGGCAGTTAGAACTGTGGAAAACATCATTGGTCCCATCCTATCCACTCATGAGGACTTGGACACCGCAAGAACCAAGACAAGGGCACGGAAAATCCTACTGGACCCCCACACCCAGCCCACCACCTTTTCCAGCTACTCCCCTCACACAAGCACTACCAATCCATGCACACCAAATCCAGCAGACATTCACAACTTCTTCGATCTAGCCATTAACTCCAGAAACAGTAACCCAAATCGGCCGAGATAGTGGCTCTTGGCAATTTAGCACACCCCTGTGGAACAACATTATCGCAATAATCATTGTGGCTCCAGCTCTGTACTTGAACCGTCATCACTGATCTCTATTCCACAGCACACTTTAAAGTGCTCAAGGACTTCTGTACAATTGCACACTTAAACTTGCTCGACAAATACTGTTATTGGTCACTTTAAAATGGTGCAATGATTATCTGCACCAACTGCAGAACTGTTATTGAAAGGTACCACTGATCACATTAGCTCTGCTTGACACTTTGCATCTCTCACAGCTGTCATTGGATGGTACAACCACGCAACAGTATACTTGCATTACGGAATGTCTTTCCATCCTTAAAATATTTTAAGCCAAGCCATGTCAAGTCCCCCCTCCAAAAAAAAAATTCAATCAAGCCAAGCCCCACTGCGCCCTCCCATGTCAGGCAGACTCAAAAAAAAAAGCCACGTCAAGTCAACCCCATTCAAACAATTTCAAGCCAAGCCATGTCAAGTCAAGCCTTCAAAAAATTCCAAGCCGTGACATTGAAGGCCCAGTCAAGTCCAAGCCAACTCAAGTCATTCCAAGCCAAGCCGTATCACGCCATTTTTAGCGGTGCCAAGACGTGTCACGCCATTTCAAGCGGTGCCAAGCCAAACCAAACGTATCACGCCATTTCAAGACGTATCACGCCATTTCAAGCGATGCCAAGCAGTGTCCCGTCACTTCAAGCCGTATCACCCCATGTCAAGCCAAGCGCACCTCCAATTAAAAAAGTACGGCTGCCTTAAAAAAAAAAATAAAAATGGCCGCCTGAATCAGCTCCCCCCAAAGAAAAAAAAGCCAAGCTATGTCAAGCCATGCCATTTCAATTAATTTCAAGCAGTCATTTCAAGCTATCATTTCACGCCAAGTCAATTCATGTCATGCCAAGCCAAGACCCCTGGCACGCTCAAGTCATTTCAAGTCAGACATTTGAAGTCCAAGACAAGCTAAGACAATCCAAGCAGTCATTTCAAGCCGAGCCGAGCCAATTCATGTCAAGCAAAGACCCCCGGGCCCAATTAAAAAAAGTCAGGCCGCCTCCCAAGAAAATGTAATAAAAGGCCTTGTCAAGTCATTTCATGCCAAGCAACATAAGCAAAGTGCCTAAAAAAAATGTCAGCCACCCAAAGAAAAAAAAAAATGCCATGTCGTGTCAAGCAATGTCTAGTCATTTCAAGCCATTTCAAGTCCAAGCGTAGCCAAATCAAACTGATTTAATTCAAGCCATCATTTCAAGCCGAGCCAAGCCATGTCAAGTCATGCCAAGACCCCTGGGCTCAATTACAAAAAAATAAGATACTCAGGCTGCCTTAAAATAAATCTCACAGCCTCAAATAAAAAATGTCAGCCCCCCTACAAAAAAAACAGCCATGTCAAGCCAAGCCCCCCGGGGACCCAATTTAAAAAAAAAAGTCAGCCAAGCAGAGCAAATCCAAGCAGTCATTTCAAGCCAAGCCATTTCATGTCAAGCCAGGCCAATTCATGCCAAGCCAATTCATGCCATGCCAGGCCAGGCCAATTGATGCCAAGCCAATTGATGTCAAGCCCAGCCAATTCACGACAAGCCATGTCAAGTCAAGCCATGCCAAGTCATTTCATGTCATGTCAAGCCAAGCCGAGCCAATCCAAGCCGTCATTTCAAGTCAAGCCAGGCCAATTCATGCCAGGCCAGGCCAATTCATGCCAGGCCACCCCAATTGATGCCAAGCCAATTCATGTCAAGCCAAGCCAAGCCACGTCAAGTCAAGCCATTCCAAGCCAAGCCATGTCAAGCCAAGACCCCCGGGCCAATTTAAAAAAAAAAAAAATAAGTCAGGGCGCCTCAAAACAAAAGTCAGATGCCTAAAAAAGAAAAGACACTCAGGCTGCCGCAAAAAAATCTAATAGTAGACCAATTTCAAGGTCAAGCCAAGCCCCCTCCAATTAAAAAAATCAGGCTGCCCTAAAAAAAAAAAAATCAGACAGCCTCAAATAAAAACATGTAACCCCCCCCCCCCAAAAAAGACAAGCCATGCCAATTAAAAAAGTCAGCCAACCCGAGCAAAGCCAAGCGGTCATTTCAAGTCAAGTCAATTCAAGCCAGGCCATTTCATGTCAAGTCAAGCCAAGCCAATTCATGTCAAGTCATGCCAAGCAAAGTCATTTCAAGATGTGTCAAGTCAAGCCCACCACTCAAAAAAAAAAAAAAAATTCAAGCCAAGCCGTCATTTCAAGTCAAGTCGGGCCCAAGCCCAACCCATGTCAAGCCAAGTCATTTCAAGCCATGTCAAGTAATTTCAAGTCGAGCCAAGCTGTCATTTCAAGACAAGACAAGCAGTCATTTCAAGCCAAGCCAAGCCGTCATTTCAAGCCAGGCCACTTCATGTCAAGTCGAGCCATTCCAAGCCATGTCAAGCCAAGACCCCCGGGCCCAATTAAAAAAAGTCAGGCCGCCTCAAAACAAAAAGTCGGGGATGCCTCAAAAAAAAAACTCAAAAAATCAAGCCAAGCCGTCATTTCAAGTCAAGACAAGACGAGCCAAGCCGTCATGACAAGCCAAGCCGTCATTTCAAGCCAGGCCACTTCATGTCAAGTCGAGCCATTCCAAGCCATGTCAAGCCAAGACCCCCGGGCCCAATTAAAAAGTCAGGCCGCCTCAAAACAAAAAGTCGGGATGCCTCAAAAAAAAAACTCAAAAAATCAAGCCAAGCCGTCATTTCAAGTCAAGTCAATTCAAGCCAGGTCATTTCATGTCAAGTCAAGCCAAGCCAATTCATGTCAAGTCATGCCAAGCAAAGTCATTTCAAGATGCGTCAAGTCAAGCCCACCACTCAAAAAAAAAAAAATTCAAGCCAAGCCGTCATTTCAAGTCAAGTCGGGCCCAAGCCCAACCCATGTCAAGCCAAGTCATTTCAAGCCATGTCAAGTAATTTCAAGTCGAGCTAAGCTGCCAATTCATGCCAGGCCAGGCCAATTCATGCCAGGCCACCCCAATTGATGCCAAGCCAATTCATGTCAAGCCAAGCCAAGCCACGTCAAGTCAAGTCAAGTCAAGCCATTCCAAGCCAAGCCATGTCAAGCCAAGACCCCCGGGCCAATTTAAAAAAAAAAGAAATGAGTCAGGGCGCCTCAAAACAAAAGTCAGATGCCTAAAAAAGGAAAGACACTCAGGCTGCCGCAAAAAAATCTAATAGTAGACCAATTTCAAGGTCAAGCCAAGCCCCCTCCAATTAAAAAAATGAGGCTGCCCTAAAAAAAAAAAAAAATCAGACAGCCTCAAATAAAAACATGTAACCCCCCCCCCTCCCAAAAAAAAAGACAAGCCATGCCAATTAAAAAAGTCAGCCAACCCGAGCAAAGCCAAGCGGTCATTTCAAGTCAAGTCAATTCAAGCCGTCATTTCAAGCCAGGCCAATTCAAGTCAAGCCAAGCCGATTCATGTCAAGCCAAGTCATGTCAAGCAAGATCCCCGGGCTCAAAAAATAAATAAATAAATAAATAAACTAAAAAAAACTCAGGCTGCCAAATATATATATATAATGGTAGACCAATTTCAAGGCCAAGCCATGTCAAGCCAAGCCCTCTCAATTTAAAAAAAATCGGGCTGCCTTAAAAAAATCAGACAGCCTCAAATAAAAACATGTCAGCCCCATCCCCACAAAAAAAGCCATGTCAAGCCAAGTCCCCCGGGGCCCCAATTAAATAAATAAATAAAAGCCAGCCAAGCCGAGCAAATCCAAGCCATCATTTCATGTCAGGCCTATTCTTTGCCAAGCCAGGCCAATTCATTGTCAAGCCAGGCCAATTCAAGTCAAGCGAAGCCGATTCATGTCAAGCCAAGCCAAGTCATGTCATGCCAAGCCATGTCAAGCCAAGACCCCCGGGCTAAATTAAAAAAAAAATAATAAATCTGGCTGCCTTAAAAAAAACTCAGGCTGCCGAAAAAAAAATCTAATAGACCAATTTCAAGGTCAAGCCAAGCACCCTCCAAATAAAAAAAAAATCAGGCTGCCTTAAAAAAAATTACAGCCTCAAATAGAATTGTCAGCCCCCCAACCCTGAAAAAAGACAAGCCATCCCAATTAAAAGTCAGCCAACCCGAGCAAAGCCAAGCGGTCATTTCAAGTCAAGTCAATTCAAGCCAGGTCATTTCATGTCAAGTCAATTCAAGCCAGGTCATTTCATGTCAAGTCATGCCAAGCAAAGTCATTTCAAGATGCGTCAAGTCAAGCCCACCACTCAAAAAAAAAAAAAAAAATCAAGCCAAGCCGTCATTTCAAGTCAAGTCGGGCCCAAGCCCAACCCATGTCAAGCCAAGTCATTTCAAGCCATGTCAAGTAATTTCAAGTCGAGCCAAGCTGTCATTTCAAGACAAGACGAGCCAAGCCGTCATTTCAAGCCAATCCGTCATTTCAAGCCAAGCCAAGCCGTCATTTCAAGCCAGGCCATTTCATGTCGAGCCAAGCCATGTCAAGTCAAGCCATTCCAAGCCATGTCAAGCCAAGACCCCTGGGCCCAATTAAAAAAAGTCAGGCCGCCTCCAAAAAAAATTTAATAAATGGCCTCATCAAGTCATTTCATGCCAAGCAACAAAAGCCAAGTGTCTGAATAAAATGTCAGCCACCCAAAGAAAAATGCCAGGCCATGTCATGTCAAGCCAACTTGAGTCATTTCAAGTCCAAGCCAAGCTTGGCCAAATCAAGCTGATCCAATTCAAGCCATGTCAAGTCGAGCCAAGCCAATTCATGTCGAGACGAGCCATGTCGAGCAAAGACCCCTGGGCTCAATTAAGAAAAAAACAAAAACAAATCAGGCTGCCTCAATTTTTTTTTTTTAAAAGAAACTCGGGCTGCCAAAAAAAAATCTAATAGTAGACCAATTTCAAGGTCAAGCCAAGCCCCCTCCAATTAAAAAAAACAGGCTGCCCTAAAAAAAACTCAGACAGCCTCAAATAAAAACATGTCACCCCCCCCCCCCCCCCAAAAAAAAAAGACAAGCCATGCCAATTAAAAAAGTCAGCCAACCCGAGCAAAGCCAAGCGGTCATTTCAAGTCAAGTCAATTCAAGCCGTCATTTCAAGCCAGGCCATTTCATGTCAAGTCAAGCCAAGCCAATTCATGTCAAGTCATGCCAAGCAAAGTCATTTCAAGATGTGTCAAGTCAAGCCCACCACTCAAAAAAAAAAAAAAATTCAAGCCAAGCCGTCATTTCAAGCCAGGCCACTTCATGTCAAGTCGAGCCATTCCAAGCCATGTCAAGCCAAGACCCCCGGGCCCAATTAAAAAGTCAGGCCGCCTCGAAACAAAAAGTCGGGATGCCTCAAAAAACTCAAAAAATCAAGCCAAGCCGTCATTTCAAGTCAAGTCAATTCAAGCCAGGTCATTTCATGTCAAGTCAAGCCAAGCCAATTCATGTCAAGTCATGCCAAGCAAAGTCATTTCAAGATGCGTCAAGTCAAGCCCACCACTCAAAAAAAAAAAAATTCAAGCCAAGCCGTCATTTCAAGTCAAGTCGGGCCCAAGCCCAACCCATGTCAAGCCAAGTCATTTCAAGCCATGTCAAGTAATTTCAAGTCGAGCCAAGCTGTCATTTCAAGACAAGACAAGCAGTCATTTCAAGCCAAGCCGTCATTTCAAGCCAGGCCATTTCATGTCAAGTCGAGCCATTCCAAGCCATGTCAAGCCAAGACCCCCGGGCCCAATTAAAAAAAGTCAGGCCGCCTCAAAACAAAAAGTCGGGATGCCTCAAAAAAAAAACTCAAAAAATCAAGCCAAGCCGTCATTTCAAGTCAAGACAAGACGAGCCAAGCCGTCATGACAAGCCAAGCCGTCATTTCAAGCCAGGCCATTTCATGTCAAGCCAAGCCATGTCAAGTCGAGCCATTCCAAGCCATGTCAAGCCAAGACCCCCGGGCCCAATTAAAAAAAGTCAGGCTGCCTCAAAACAAAAAGTCGGGATGCCTCAAAGAAAACTCAGGCCGCCTCCAAAAAATTTAATAAATGGCCTTGTCAAGTCATTTCATGCCAAGCAACAAAAGCCAAGTGCCTGAATAAAATGTCAGCCACCCAAAGAAAAAAAATGCCAGGCCATGTCATGTCAAGCCAACTTGAGTCATTTCAAGTCCAAACCAAGCTTGGCCAAATCAAGCTTGATTCAATTCAAGCCATGTCAAGCCGAGCCAAGCCATGTCAAGCAAAGACCCCTGGGCTCAATTAAAACAAAAACAAAAACAAATCAGGCTGCCTCAAAAAAATAAACTCGGGCTGGCAAAAAAAAAAAATCTAATGGTAGACCAATTTCAAGCCCAAGCCATGTCAAGCCAAGCCCCCTCCAATTTAAAAAAAAAAATCGGGCTGCCTTAAAAAAAAGCCAAGTCCCCCGGGGCCCCAATTAAAAAAGAAAGAAAAGCCAGCCAAGCCGAGCAAATGCAAGCCGTCATTTCATGTCAGGCCTATTCGTTGTCAAGCCAGGCCAATTCAAGTCAAGCCAAGCCGATTCATGTCAAGCCAAGTCATGTCAAGCAAGATCCCCGGGCTCAATAAATAAATAAATAAATAAACTAAAAAAAACTCAGGCTGCCAAATATATATATATATATAATGGTAGACCAATTTCAAGGCCAAGCCATGTCAAGCCAAGCCCTCTCAATTTAAAAAAAATCGGGCTGCCTTAAAAAAATCAGACAGCCTCAAATAAAAACATGTCAGCCCCATCCCCACAAAAAAAGCCATGTCAAGCCAAGTCCCCCGGGGCCCCAATTAAATAAATAAATAAAAGCCAGCCAAGCCGAGCAAATCCAAGCCATCATTTCATGTCAGGCCTATTCTTTGCCAAGCCAGGCCAATTCATTGTCAAGCCAGGCCAATTCAAGTCAAGCTAAGCCGATTCATGTCAAGCCAAGTCATGTCATGCCAAGCCATGTCAAGCCAAGACCCCCGGGCTAAATTTAAAAAAAAAAAAAAAAAATCTGGCTGCCTTAAAAAAAACTCAGGCTGCCGAAAAAAAAATCTAATAGACCAATTTCAAGGTCAAGCCAAGCACCCTCCAAATAAAAAAAAAATCAGGCTGCCTTAAAAAAAAATATGACAGCCTCAAATAGAATTGTCAGCCCCCCAACCCTGAAAAAAGACAAGCCATGCCAATTAAAAAAGTCAGCCAACCCGAGCAAAGCCAAGCGGTCATTTCATGTCAAGTCAAGCCAAGCCAATTCATGTCAAGTCATGCCAAGCAAAGTCATTTCAAGATGCGTCAAGTCAAGCCCACCACTCAAAAAAAAAAACAAAATTCAAGCCAAGCCGTCATTTCAAGTCAAGTCAGGCCCAAGCCCAACCCATGTCAAGCCAAGTCATTTCAAGCCATGTCAAGTAATTTCAAGTCGAGCCAAGCTGTCATTTCAAGACAAGACAAGACAAGACAAGCAGTCATTTCAAGCCAAGCCAAGCCGTCATTTCAAGCCAGGCCATTTCATGTCAAGTCAAGCCATTCCAAGCCATGTCAAGCCAAGACCCCCGGGCCCAATTAAAAAAAGTCGGGATGCCTCAAAAAAAACTCAGGCCGCCTCCAAAAAAATGTAAAAAGGTCTTGTCAAGTCATTTCATGCCAAGCAACAAAAGCCAAGTGCCTGAATAAAACGTCAGCCACCCAAAGAAAAAAAATGCCAGGCCATGTCATGTCAAGCCAACTTGAGTCATTTCAAGTCCAAGCCAAGCTTAGCCAAATCAAGCTGATTCAATTCAAGCCATCATGTCAAGTCGAGCCAAGCCAATTCATGTCAAGCCAAGCCATGTCATGTCATGTCATGCCAAGCCAAGCCATGTCGAGCTAAGACCCCTGGGCTCGTTTAAAAAAAAAATAATAATAAAATAAAATAAACTCAGGCTGCCAAAAAAAAATCTAATAGTAGACCAATTTCAAGGTCAAGCAATCCCCCTCCAATTAAAAAAAAATCAGGCTGCCTTAAAAAAAAAAAATCAGACAGCCTCAAATAAAAACATGTCACCCCCCGTCCCAAAAATAAGACAAGCCATGCCAATTAAAAAAAGTCAGCCAAGCAGTCATTTCAAGTCAAGTCAATTCAAGCCAGGCCATTTCATGTCAAGTCAAGCCAAGCCAATTCATGTCAAGTCAAGCCAAGCCAATTCATGTCAAGTCAAGCCAGGCCAATTCATTGTCAAGCCAGGCCAATTCATTGTCAAGCCAGGCCAATTGATGCCAGGCCAATTCGTTGCCAGGCAAATTGATGCCTAACCAGGCCAATTGATGCCAAACCAGGCCAATATAATGTCGAGCCAGGCCAATTCGTTGCCATGCCAATTGATGCCAGGCCAATTTGTTGCCTAGCCAGGCCAATTCATGTCAGGCCAGTCCAATTCATGCCAAGTCAGGCCAATTTAATGTCGAGCTAGGCCAATTTAATGTCAAGCCAGGCCAATTAATTGTCGAGCCAGGCCAATTGATGCCAAGCCAGTCCAATTCATGCCAAGCCAGGCCAATTTAATGTCGAGCCAGGCCAATTCATTGCCCGGCCAATTCATTGCCATGCCAATTCGTTGCCAAGCCAGGCCAATTCATGTCAGGCCAGTTGGTTGCCAAGCCAGGCCAATTGATGACAAGCCAGGCCAATTGATGCCTAACCAGGCCAATTGATGCCAAGCCAGGCCAATTGATCCCAAACCAGGCCAATTTAATGTCGAGCCAGGCCAATTCGTTGCCATGCCAATTGATGCCAGGCCAATTTGTTGCCAAGCCAGTCCAATTCATGCCAAGTCAGGCCAATTTAATGTTGAGCTAGGCCAATTTAATGTCGAGCCAGGCCAATTAATTGTCGAGCCAGGCCAATTGATGCCAAGCCAGTCCAATTCATGCCAAGCCAGGCCAATTTAATGTCGAGCCAGGCCAATTCGTTGCCCGGCCAATTCATTGCCATGCCAATTCGTTGCCAAGCCAGGCCAATTCATCGTCAAGCCAGGCCAATTCATGTCAGGCCAGTTCGTTGCCAAGCCAGGCCAATTGATGACAAGCCAGGCCAATTGATGCCTAACCAGGCCAATTGATGCCAAGCCAGGCCAATTGATGCCAAGCCAGGCCAATTTAATGTCGAGCCAGGCCAATTCGTTGCCATGCCAATTGATGCCAGGCCAATTTGTTGCCAAGCCAGGCCAATTTGTTGCCAAGCCAGTCCAATTCATGCCAAGTCAGGCCAATTTAATGTCGAGCCAGGCCAATTAATTGTCGAGCCAGGCCAATTGATGCCAAGCCAGGCCAATTTAATGTCGAGCCAGGCCAATTCGTTGCCATGCCAATTGATGCCAGGCCAATTTGTTGCCAAGCCAGGCCAATTTGTTGCCAAGCCAGTCCAATTCATGCCAAGTCAGGCCAATTTAATGTCAAGCCAGGCCAATTAATTGTCGAGCCAGGCCAATTGATGCCAAGCCAGTCCAATTCATGCCAAGCCAGGCCAATTTAATGTCGAGCCAGGCCAATTCATTGCCCGGCCAATTCATTGCCATGCCAATTCGTTGCCAAGCCAGGCCAATTCATGTCAGGCCAGTTGGTTGCCAAGCCAGGCCAATTGATGACAAGCCAGGCCAATTGATGCCTAACCAGGCCAATTGATGCCAAGCCAGGCCAATTGATCCCAAACCAGGCCAATTTAATGTCGAGCCAGGCCAATTCGTTGCCATGCCAATTGATGCCAGGCCAATTTGTTGCCAAGCCAGTCCAATTCATGCCAAGTCAGGCCAATTTAATGTTGAGCTAGGCCAATTTAATGTCGAGCCAGGCCAATTAATTGTCGAGCCAGGCCAATTGATGCCAAGCCAGTCCAATTCATGCCAAGCCAGGCCAATTTAATGTCGAGCCAGGCCAATTCGTTGCCCGGCCAATTCATTGCCATGCCAATTCGTTGCCAAGCCAGGCCAATTCATCGTCAAGCCAGGCCAATTCATGTCAGGCCAGTTCGTTGCCAAGCCAGGCCAATTGATGACAAGCCAGCCCAATTCGTGTCGAGCCAGCCCAATTCATTGTCGAGCCAGCCCAATTCATTGTCGAGCCAGCCCAATTCATTGTCGAGCCAGCCCAATTCATTGTCGAGCCAGCCCAATTCGTGTCAAACCAGCCCAATTCGTGTCAAGCCAGGCCAATTCGTGTCAAGCCAGGCCAATTCGTGTCAAGCCAGGCCAATTCGTGTCAAGCCAGGCCATATCATGCAAAGCCAGGCCAATTCGTTACCAGGCCAATTCGTTACCAGGCCAATTCATGCCAGGCCAATTCATTGTCGAGCCAGGCCAATTTGTTGCCTAGCCAGGCCAATCGATGCCAAGCCAGGCCAATTCAGAATCAGAATCATCTTTATTGGCTAAGTATGTAGAACACACAAGGAATTTGTCTCCGGTGTAACACGCTGCACAAGTATCATCGTAAACAACAAAATCATTGAACCATTTTAGAGTAACCAGTAGTTTTGTAGTACAAGAAGAGTGACTACGTCAGTGACTGTTTAAGGAGTTAATGGCTAGAGGGAAGAAGCTGTTTAAGTGTCTACTGGATTTGGTGCGCATGGATCTGTAGCGTCTGATTGAGGGGAGTGGCTGAAAAAGGTGGTGGGCAGGGTGCAGGGGATCCAGGAGGATTTTCCGTGCCCTTGTCTTGATTCTTGCAGTGTGCAAGTCCTCAAGAGTGGGTAGGGCAGTGCCAACGATTTTTTCCGCCGTCCTAACTGTCCGTTGAAGTCGGATTTTGTCCTTTTTTGTGGCGGCCCCAAACGAAACCGTGATGGAAGAACACAGGATTGATTCGATGACTGCCGTGTAGAACTGTCGTAGCACCTCCTGTGGCAGGCCATGCTTCCTCAGCAGCCTCAGGAAGTACATCCGCTCCCGGGCCCTTTCCAGGATGGAGATGGTGTTGACTTCCCACTTCATGTCCTGGGAGACTGTGATTCCCAGGAACTTGAAGGTCTCGACGGTTGACACGGGGCAGTTGGATAGTGTGAGGGGCAACTGAGGAGAAGAATGTTTCCTGAAGTCCACGATCATCTCTACAGTCTTGAGCGTGTTCAGCCCGAGGTTCTGTCGGCTGCACCAGAGCTCCAGCTGCTCCACTTGTTGGCGGTACGCAGACTCGTCGCAGTCTTTGATGAGACCGATGACCGTGGTGTCGTCTGCGACCTTTATGAGTTTGACAGCTGGATCTGTTGAGGTGCATTCGTTTGTGTAGAGAGAGCGCAGTGGAGAGAGGACACATCCCTGTGGGGCTCCAATGCTGGTGGTGCGTATTGATGATGTTGCTGCTCCCGGTCTCACCTACTGTGTCCGTCCCGTCAGGAAGCTGAGGATCCACTGGCAGATCGTAGGGGACACACCGAGGTGGAGAAGTTTGGGGGTGAGGAGTTCCGGGATGATGGTGTTGAACGCAGAGCTGAAATCCACAAACGGGATCCTTGCGTAGGTCCCTGTGCTGTCGAGGTGCTTGAGGATGTAGTGCAGACCGATGTTGACTGCGTCTTCCACAGACCTGTTTGCCCGGTAGGCAAACTGGAGAGGGTCCAGCAGGGGTCCAGTGACGTTCTTTAGGTGGTTCAGCACAAGGCGTTCAAAGGACTTCATGACCACAGACGTCAGGGTGACAGGCCTATAGTCGTTCAGTTCCGATGTTGCCGATTTCTTGGGAACTGGGATGATGGTAGACTGTTTGAAGCAGGATGGGCCCTCACACAGCTCCAAGGATCTGTTGAAGATTTAAGATAAGATAAGATATCCTTTATTCGTCCCACACTGGGGAAATTTACATTTGTGTGAAGACCGGAGCTAGCTGGTCAGCGCAGACTTTCCGGCAGGAGGGGGGGACACTGTCGGGCCCCGGAGCTTTCTTGATCTTTTGCTGCTTGAAGAGCCGTCTCACGTCCTGTTCGTGGATCTGTAGTGGAGAAAAAGAGGGTGGGGGGTAGGTAGAGTGGTTTCTGGTAGAGGTGGGTGTGTGTGGAAAATGGGGGTGTCCTTTTCAAATCGGCAGAAAAACATGTTTAGTTCATTAGAGAGACCCTTATTGTTCACTGTTTGGGGGGATGGCATTCTATAGTTTGTGAATGCTTTCAGGCCATTGCATACAGATGCAGAGTCATTAGCAGAGAACTGGTTTTTCAGCGTCTCTGCATAGCTTCTCTTAGCGATGTTTATTTCCTTTGTCAATTGGTTTCGGGCGTGTTTGTATAGTGCCCGATCTCCACTTCTAAATGCGGCCTCTTTCTCTTTCCTGAGTTTGGGAGTAAACCATGGCTTGTTATTGTTGAAGGAGCGGAAGGACTTCGTTGGTACACACGTCCTCACAGAAACTGATGTATGATGTTACAGTGTCTGTGTATTCATCCAGTGTGCCCGTTGAAGTTTCAAAGACGCCCCAATCAGTGCAGTCTAAGCATTCTTGTAGAGCTAGCTTTGCTTCATCTGTCCATTTTTTTCACAGTCTTAACAACCGGTTTAACACATTTGAGTTTCTGTCTGTATGTAGGTATTAAGTGGATTAAATTGTGGTCAGAAAGACCCAATGCTGCACGGGCGACCGATCGGTATGCATTTTTGATTGTTGTATAGCAGTGGTCTAGAATGTTGCCTTCTCTGGTGAAACAGTAGATGTGCTGCTTATATCTGGGATGTTCACGGTTAAGATGTGCTCTATTAAAATCGCCCAAAATGATCAGGGGTGACTCTGGATATTTTAGTTCGAGTTTGTTTACTTGTTCGGCTAGCGTTTGTATCGCTGTGTTAGCGTTAGCTTGTGGCGCAATGTAAACACCGACTAGTAAAAAGGAGGTGAACTCACGTGGCGAGTAGAATGGCTTGCAGTTTAAAGACAGCGACTCCAGGTCCGGGCTGCAGTGTGGGTCGAGCTTCGTGACATCAGTGCACCATTCTTTGTTGATATAGAAGCAAATCCCACCACCTTTCGATTTCCCTGATAGCGCCGTGTCGCGGTCGGCTCGGAGAAGGAGGAAGCCGGGAAGATGTAGCGCGGAATCCGGGTGGCGGTCACTGAGCCAGGTTTCAGTGAAGCAGAGCGCAGCAGAACGTGCAAAGGTTTTGTTGGTCTTTGTGAGGAGAAGAAGTTCATCCATCTTGTTTGGCAGAGATCATAGATTAGCAAGATGGATCGATGGGAGCGGGGTTCGGAATCCGCGCTGCCGGAGCTTGACGAGCACGCCGGCTCGCTTCCCACTCCTCCGGCGTCGTTTCCATGCTCCGTCAAGTCAACAGTATTTATAGAGCACTTTCAAACAGCCATCGCTGCATACAAAGTGCTGTACATGGAGCGATTTAACATACACAATAAACAGTAAGACAGATCGGTAATAAAGGCGGTAGAAAGCACCAAGCAGTAAAATCAAGAACAAATCTAAGTCATGCTGAGTCGAACGACAAAGAATACGAGTGAGTTTTGAGGAGGGCTTTAAAGATGGGCAGCGAGGAGGCTTGCCCAATGTTCAGTGGGAGGTCATTCCAGAGAGAGGGACCAGCAACAGAAAAGGCTCGATCCCCTCTGAGCCTCAGTTTAGTTCTTGGTACTTCTAACAGGTCTGTGGACCAGTCTTTGAGGCGCCGGGCAGGTGTGTGGGGGCGGATGAGCTCAGAGAGGTAAGGTGGCGCGAGATTATTCAGAGATTTGAAAACAAAGAGGAGGATCTTGAAAATAACTCTAAAATGAATGGGGTTTAACGACATTACCCGCGCAGCTAGGCAGGAGTGTCGGAAAGCTGAACGCAAGTGGAAAAAAGACAAATTGCATGTCTCATCAAATTTGGAAAGACTGCTGGCGTAACTACCAGCTCACAGTAAAAGAGGCCAAAAGAGAATATCTGTCGGACCTTATTCTAGCTAACCGTCACAACCCACGCGCACTATTTAAAACAATAGATTCTGTGCTCAAACCCCCTCTGCCTACTTGCTCGGATTCTTCACCCGAGATGTGCAACAGATTTCTTCAGTTTTTCATTGATAAGGTCTCTACAGCTAGGACTCCGATCTCAAATACCCCTCTGTCCATGTTCCATGTTCAGCTGTGCTAAATTCTTTTGATAATGTGTCCTTGGCGCTTTTGGAGGATGTAGTTCGCCAGACGAAGCCATCTGGCTCCCCTTGCGACTCTCTTCCCCCACACTTCTTTCAGGAGGTTCTCCCGAGTGTTGGTGCATCGGTCTTGGATATCATCAACAGCAGCCTTTCTTCTGGTGTAGTTCCCCAACAGTTTAAACATGCTGTGGTCCAACCCTTGATCAAGAAACCTGGTCTTGATCCAGATGTGCTGTCAAGTTACAGGCCCATTTCCAAACTGCCTTTCATTTCCAAAATTCTGGAAAAAGTGGTGCACATGCAGTTGAAACTTTTCTTGGATGAACATAACATCTTGGAGGTCTTCCAGTCATGTTTCAAGACGATGCATAGCACGGAATCAGCCCTGTTACGCGTTTCTAATGACATCCTCCTGGCAAATGACTCTGGAGACCACGTGTGTCTGGTCTTATTGGACTTAACTGCAGCATTTGATATAGTGGATCACGGTATTCTGCTGACTCGTTTGCAGCACTTGGTGGGCATTGGCGGCAGTGCTCTTGAATGGTTTAGGTCCTATCTAGCTGACGGGACCTTTTGTGTCAGCCTTGGCTGCTCTGAGTCACGGCACTGCTCCCCTGTCATGTGGTGTTCCACAGGGCTCAGTTCTGGGGCCTCTGCTGTTCTCGCTGTATCTGCTCCCATTGGGTTCCATATTAAGGAAACATGGTATTCCCTTCCACTGCTATGCAGATGACTGCCAGATCTTTATCCCACTGAGCAAGAAAGACGCCTTCTCATTAAGGCCACTCCTATCCTGTCTGGAAGAAAAAACCTGGATGGCACAAAATTTCTTGAAATTCAACGAAAAGAAGACGGAGGTGATATTGTTTGGTCCCAGTGGCCCTTGTACCTTCCATCCTGTAGACTTGGGCCCCCTGTCTCCTTATCTGAAATCAACGGTCTCAAACTTGGGCCTTAAACTGGACAGTGATTTCAAACTCGATTGGCAAATTGGTGCCGTTGTTAAATCAAGCTTCTTTCACCTTAGACAGCTGGCCAAAATAAAACCTCTCCTCTCACATGAACACTTTGAGACAATAATGTATGCCTTTGTCACATCCCGGCTGGATTACTGCAATGTCCTGTACTTTCGAGTCAGCCAGTCCTCCATTAAGCGCCTTCAGCTGGTCCAGAATGCCGCTGCTCGCCTCTTGACTGGTACTTGTAAGAGGGAGCATATAACTCCTACTCTGGCATCCATTCACTGCAGCCGCTCCGCTCGCGATTAGCTCCGAAAAACCTTGTGGATTTTCGTGTGCTGGTGAAAAAAGACCAAGCGTAGACTCCTCAATCCGTTGTCGAGCCAGGCCAATTCATTGTCGAGCCAGGCCAATTGTTGCCAGGTCAATTGATGCAAAGCCAGGCCAATTCGTTGCCAAGCCAGGCCAATTCATGCCAGGCTAATCCGTTGCCGAGCCAGGCCAATTCATTGTCGAGCCAGGCCAATTGATGCCAAGCCAGGCCAATTCATGCCAGGCCAATTCGTTGCCAAGCCAGGCCAATTCATGTCGAGCCAGGCCAATTGATGCCGAGCCAGGCCAATTGATGCCAGGCCAATTCATTGTTTATTGAACATAAACGTATACAGTAATAAATTGACAGAAAATAAGGTCGATTAAAGTAAAAAAAGAAATCAATCTTCATTCAACACAGTTACTATGTTCAAGGGAGTAGGAAGAAGTAAAAAACTTAACGGGGTAGGACTAGATATGTTTGATATAAAAATGATTTATTAGATATAATCAGAAAAACGAAAGTAAGAAGAAAGAAGTCTCCATTAAGGCTCATACTATACCCTTAACCGTGATATTTTTACAACTTTTGGTTTGTATCGGGATTATATACATCCACACACTGGCACTCTTGTGTCAATTTTCTCTGGTTTTCATAATGGATATTTCAATACATTTCTGTATTTATCAACTTAGTTCTGATTTATCATTATATATAATGTTTAGAATTTACCTGAGGAACTCCGTGAGTGATTTTCAGTTGATTCGTTTTTTTATTGTTGAGTTGCACGTACTGATATCTGTTTTCTAAATAACTTTTTATCCATTTATAAGCTACACCTCTAATGCCATATCTTTCTAGTTTTTTCAATAATATACTGTGATCTATTGTGTCAAAAGCTTTTTTTAGATCTAGGAAAACCCCAACAGTAAATTCTTTGTTGTCTATATTGGTGGCGATTGCTTCCACAAACTCCATAACATCTGTTTAATTAGTTGCTCTCGCTCATCTCCCTCCCTCTCCGACTCTCTCTGTGGACCGAAACTGCTCACTTCTCCCCTCTCTGCTCACCCGCGAAGGAGAAAAAAAATGTGTGTGGCCTCATATTTGATGGCCAATCATGACAGTGAAACTCCTCTACAGCGAAATCATGTTTACAGCAAGAAATTTTTCACAACAGGGGGTTTTTCACTGTAGCAAATTTGATCTCAGATGTAAGCACACACACACAAACGTATGTGTCCTCTATTTTTATTATAATAGTGCATAAGTATGAGCACACACTTATTTGACACTTCATATTGTCAGTGTAGAAAGAAAAAAGGGAAAGAAATTGCGAACTTTACGATCAGCATTCAGTTTCACTTACATCAATTTCTTGGATAATGTTTTTAATTTTGCTTGCTCCGTCTTTCATTTTGATCACTTTTACCCTCTCTTCCAGCATCAGAGCTCTTCTTGTCTTAGCTGCTTGACATCCAAAGGTCCGTTTTGTAGCCATTTTAGCATTGCAACGTCCATGCTCGTCTGAATCTAACAATAACAAATACTTCCTGGTCCCGGTGGCTTTTCTTTCCACCATCTCACTGTCTCTAACTCGACCTCCCCTCGATCGCCACCCAAGACGGCTTGCTCAGCTGATGTCATGCAATGAACTTTTAAGCCAGCCACGGGACGCTTCGTAGTCCTCAATGGCCATAGTTAGCTCTCGAAGGCTATAAACCTTATGCTAACTGGAGCGCTTCTCTCTCATTAGCCCTCCAGTTAGCGTAAGGTTTTTAGCATGATAACAAGTAAAGCATTCGAGGAAACGTTTGTTTATTTGAATGTCCGTTGAGCCATAAGCAATTTTCTCTGAGCAGCTAATCGGATGCATTCCACTCAATCTTCTATGGACTGAGCTTCAGTATCTACACACATAGATAGTTTGTTTGTTTATTGAACATAAAACATATACAGTAATAATTTGACAGCAAATAAGGTAGATAAAAAAGTAAAAAGAAGGAAATCAGTCTTCATTCAACACAGTTATTATGTTCAAGGGAGTAGGATGAAGTAAAAAACGTATCTAGTCCTACCCCGTTATGTGTTTATATCTACTAAATCATTTTTATATCAATCAGAAAAGAAAAAGTAAGAAGTTTCTATTAAGGCTCATACTTTACCCTTAACCATGATACTTTTACAAATTTTGGTTTGTATCGGGATTATATACCGGTATATCCTCACCCTGGCACTCGTGTCAATTTTCTCTTGTATTCATAATGGATATTTCAATACCTTTCTCTATTTATCAACTTAGTTCTGATTTATCATTATATTTAATGTTTAGAATTTATCATTTTAACTCTGATTGATGTAGGTTGTTTGTACTATTTTTTTGAATTTGTTTTTGAACTCCGCAAACGATTTGCTCATTTTCAGGTCCGTTTTGAGATTATTCCACAGATTAACACCTTTGCTAGATACACTTCTTTGCTTGATGTTTGTTCTTGTTTTGAGTTTTTTGAATAAGTTGGTACCTCTTAATTCATAGTTGCCTTCTCGAATTTCAAAAAACTTCTGAATGTTTTGGCAGAGCAGGTTATTGTGTGCTTTGTACATTAATTGGACGATTTTTAAGTCAACCAGGTCATAAAATTTCATCGTATTTAATTTGATAAATAGTGGATTTGTGGGTTCCGTATATTTTGATCTATTAATAATTCGAATTGCTTTTTTTTGTAGTTTGAGAATAGGGAGTGTGTTTGTTTTGCAGGCATTTCCCCAAATTTCCACACAGTAGGTCATATATGGTAATAATAATGAAGTGTATAATGTGTACAAAGATCTTATTTAGCACTTTCTTGGTTTTGTAGAGGATCCCTGCGGTTTTGGCTATTTTTCTTTTTACGTTATCGATATGTGGTTTCCAACATAGTTTTGAGTCTATTACTAATCCGAGAAACTTGGTTTCATACGCTCTTTCTATTTCAATTGAGTTTACCATAATTTTAGATTGGTGTTTGATAGGTCTTGTGCCAAAAACAATTAACTTCGATTTTTTTCAGGTTAAGTGACGAATTAAACAATTTATTTCTGTCGAACCAGTTTTTAAATTTGTTTTCTACGGTTGTCAGGAGCTGTTTCAGATTTATTCCAGAACAGTAGAAAGTTGTATCATCAGCAAATAGGACACATTTAAATTGTTTTGAGACCTTGCAGATATCATTTATATATATGATGAATAGTTTTGGACCAAGCACTGACCCCTGAGGAACTCCGTGAGTGATTTTCAGTTGATTTGTTTTTTTATTGAGTTGCACGTACTGATATCTGTTTTCTAAATAACTTTTTATCCATTTATAAGCTGCACATCTAATGCCATATCTTTCTAGTTTTTTCAATAATATACTGTGATCTATTGTGTCAAAAGCTTTTTTTAGATCTAGGAAAACCCCAACAGTAAATTCTTTGTTGTCTATATTAGTGGCTATTGCTTCTCCAAACTCCATAACTGCCATTGCCGTTTTTCCCTGAAGCCATATTGATTCTCGCTTAACAGCGCATGCTTTTGTATAAAGCTATCAAGTCTGCGAGAAAATAGTTTTTCTAATATTTTTGAAAATTGTGGTAGTAGTGATATTGGTCTATAATTTGTAAACGTATGTCTTTCTCCACTTTTATAGCTTGGAATAACTTTAGCAATTTTCATTTTTGATGGAAAGATACCAGCTTTGAATGACAGGTTGCATATGTGCCTGAAAGGTCGCACTACGTATTCTATAATCTGCTTTAATATTGATATGACAATCAAGCAATCAGTTGACTTTTTATTTTTAAAAGTTTTTATAATATTTGATACTTCTTCTTGTTTTACAGCAGTAAGGAACATAGTGGAGGACTTTTTTTCTATATCTATTTCAAACAAGTTTGTTGGATCAGGAATTTGTTTTGCTAGGTTACTGCTGATGTTGACAAAATACTCATTAAATTCAGTTGCTATTTCTGCAGTTTTTTCCAAAATAGTATTTTTGCCATAATCATATATGGAGATTATGGTAGACTGAAATACTTCAAACGCTGTATTTGGGTCTTCGTTTGAGTAGACCTCGGTCCAGTTTTGTTTTTCTAGGTCTTGCTTAAAGGCATCGATGGAACGTTGGGTTCTTAGTCTTATTTCTGTTATACGAGTTGTTGATTTAGCTTTTCTATCAAAATAATTATGAAAAACTGATTAAGTGACCACCTACCTGTTTTTGCAATGTCATTAATGAGAAGTCCACTTTCCATTTTATGATCAATCTTATTTATAAATGTTATCTATTAATGTGGCCGTGTCAACTGTTATTCTGCTAGGTTTCAGGATTACTGGGAAAAAGCTGTTGCTGTACATAGTATTTATGAAGTCAGTTGTTTTTTTGTGTCTAACATTGACTTATTAAACCCAAATAAAGTCACCACATATTTTTTGTTTTCTTATCGTTGTAGTAACTGAGCATATCTTATTCTTGGTGAAAAAAAAGACCTTGCCTCTCGATTTCACCCTCCCCCCCAAGTAAATATCACCTCAGTTTTTTTCAGCGCGTTTCAGATTTGTGAATATTGTAAAGTAATAATAATAAAATTAATAAATTGTAAAAGGATGTATTACACACAATTTAACGCTAGGAGCATAAACAAACCAACAAACGTTGGTTTGAGTGACAGACGGGGGTTGGAGACACTGATAAAAGACGTGAGAAATAGAAAGCAAGGACTTATCTTCGGTCTACCCATAGTCAGAGCAAACGGCTTAATTTTTGCTTCTGTTTTGTTCCCCCCCCCCCCCTCTCTTCTATAAAAGGAAAAAGGTTTTAGTAACAGGGTTGCATGTAGGTTGAGCAACACAATTTTGGAGCAAAATTATGACTCCTGAAAATGTGGCTTTGCTAAAACCAAAATGATGTCACAATTTCTAGGAAGACGCACCCAAAAAAGTCGCACCAAATAAAGCTGATTTAAAACTTGCGTTATTTGGCATTTTTGATAAGTCATCATGAGGGAGAGACGAGTGAAAAGCCACCTTAAACTAACATCTAACTTAAGTAATATTTCGGAATACCTTTATGACAGCTACAGTAACATATTGTGTCATATTTGGCCAGCTCTACAGAGGGACAGGACCAAGCAATGACGACACCAATAAAAAACAATGTCAAATAAATGTTCAGTTGGAAAAGTTCATCAAATTGAGATTTGTAAATACTTCACCAGTATCAGAATGGTTACCTGGTTGTTTACTAATGCTGTGTAGAAAACCAAGAAGCAACAGTAGCGGCTTGCTAAATGGCTGAGCAAAAAATACAAACAAATATAGGTTCACGCACTTGACGGTTACAAAGGAACGCATGTCCCTCGGAAAACAAAGTTGGACATTTATGCGAGCTCACGGACATATTATGCAATGTCTCTATAAAAGGCAGATAATCTTTGAACAAAAACACAATATTAATCCGCAGTCAAGATTGTTGTATTTACAGATATAACTTCTGAACTGTCAAAATGATATTCATAACATAATGTAAGGGCTGTTCGTACACTTGTTTAAATGATTGACACAGTAGCTTCTGCACATTGATGAATTGAATGGCACTTGCATTCAATGTAAGACACTACATCTTCCGCCCCTGAAATTTCAAGAATCGGGTTTCCTCTTGCATTACAGTTGTATATCTACAGAACTGAAGTTAAAATGTTGCGCTTCATTTGTCAGAATTGACTAACCACGAGAACACCATGCTGCCCTTTTCATCAAACCATTCAGGGAAAAGAGTGTTTATGGGCTTCAGTCTAGCATCCTCAGTGTATAATTTGGGTGGAAAAGGTCAAAGCAGCTGATGGCTCCATCCATCTAAAATAGCAGCTGACCTAATAGTGGACTGGACTGGCTGCCAGGGTTGATTAAACAGAGCTAGAGATGCATGACAGCTTCAAAACAAGATGCAGAAAGCCCAACCAACAAGTGGATGTGCGAGACACGGAAGATTGAAAGCAACCATTTCTGTTGTTCTTTTTCAGGTGTAGAATTTTGAAACATTTGTTTTCACACAAGGACAACCTAGGGAGAAGTATCCCTTGTGAAATCAAGTTCTCAGAGATTTTCTTGATGCGACTTTGTGCTGAACCTTCATCACAGCTTGTGTTGAGACTTATGTTAGCTGTCTGCTGATGGCCTCATCCATCTAACAAAACAACGAGAGCGCGAGAGCGCGCGAGAGAGCGCGAGAGCGAGAGAGAGCGAGAGAGAGAGCGACTTTGTATGGACCTGACCTATTCTCTTTCAATGGAGTTTGGATTAATAATGATGTGAGAAAAAACAAAGAATACAACTAGAACAACCTTGCACTTACAGGTAATTCCCATGGAAAAACAAATAAATAAAGAACAGATCACCCTTTTGGTTTCCGTAGCCCTCAGAAATGCGCCAAATGCAATTTGAGCAACAGCAAATTTGTTATTCAAACGGAGGAGAAAAAAAAAAACTAATATAACCCAAAAGGTTTGACGCTCTCATGAGGTGGATTTTGAGACGTGTTTATACTTTTGCAATAAACGTGTAAATGCCAAAAAAATGTAGCCGAGTCATATGGGCTGCTGAAAGCCTTGCCAGACGGAATTCAGGAAATGTCTGAGTGTATGGCACAGAAGGAGCCTCTTACAAATTCAAAGCAATAGGATTGTTCCGTCATATGTTCAAGTTTCACCTGGCTTGGAACTAAGCTTTGAACCAAGAATATTGATTAGGATTGAGGGATTAGTCAGGAGCCACGAAGATCAGTGTTGAGTCTTTCCTTTGGAATCATCCTGCTGCCGCTGGCCATTTCAAACACAAGCCAACAGCGCCCTCCTGTGTCTAAATTTGGCGGAGGACATCAAACGTGAACGAGCGCAATGCTGTTGCGACCTAGTGTTCCTAATTATTCATTCATTCATCTTCCGAACCGCTTGATCCTCACTGGGGTCGCGGGGGGTGCTGGAGCCTATCCCAGCTGTCTCCGGGCAGTAGGCGGGGGGCACCCTGAATCGGTTGCCAACCAATCACAGGGCACACGGAGACGAACAACCATCCACGCTCACACCTAGGGACAATTTAGAGTGTTCAATCAGCCTGCCACGCATGTTTTTGGAATGTGGGAGGAAACCGGAGCACCCGGAGAAAACCCACGCAGGCCCGGGGAGAACATGCAAACTCCCCACAGGGAGGCCGGAGCTGGAATCGAACCCGGTACCTCTGCACTTTGAAGCCGACGTGCTAACCACTGGATTACCGGGCCACCCGTGTTCCAAATTAAAATGTTGATTTTTTTTTTTTTAATACAATCAACTTGATTGAATCAAGTAAAAACACCACAAATTAAAATACAATGTATGCGAGTGGCATATGGGTCAAACCCAGAGGTCGACTTTCATGTACATATGCGTCCATGTCAAAAAATATGACACGAGATGACAAACACTCATTGAAGACTCGTTAACAAACTGATCATTTTGCACCAGAAATGTGCAGAGCCCGAGTATTATGAGCACCGAGTTAAGGAGTGCTAAGATCCTTCAAATAAGTTCAATTTTTATTGCAGAAGCAATACTGAAAACTGTAGAAATGTTTCACCGTGTCCATGGCATCTCCGTCCCCATCTACGATCTCTGCCAAACTCTATTGAAAATCTGTGGCGTGCGCAAAAGTGTCGAGAAATTCTACAGAGAGAAATTATGGAAGAGCCTTCTTTCTCAATCCTCCCAACTTGTGAAACATTATTAAGTGCATGTACCGGTAATCATTTGTGAATGCGTGGGTTGTTTTTTTTGGATCCTATATTAAAAAGAAGGAAAAAAATAATTTATGAGAAATTAAAGTCTGCATCTTAACCAAGGGTGCCAATAATTATGGTGGGCAACTATTTTACATAGGGTACACATTTTAACAAATAGATTTTGTTTATGTATTTATTCGATTCAAGTACAAATGGCCTGGCCCATGGGTCCTTCTGAAAACTCAAATGTGGGCTTGTGGCATGTGGATGGACAAACGTTCATGCTCAATTAGTGGGACACGTCCTTCAAATTAGTGCGGCATAAGAGTTTTCGGGGCTCTTGGGGATATCCACTAAAGGTCTCATTATGCTGTGTATTCAAAGGGTTACATTTGGAAAGCTGCCTCGTCACTTCTCGTAAAGGAAAGGTTAGATTTTGAAAACATCCATTCATTTTCAAAACCGCTTATCCTCACAAGGGTCACGGGCATGCTGGACCCTTTCCCAGCCGCTTTGGGTGGGAGGTGGGGTACACTCTGAATTGATCAGCACCCAACCGCAGTTCATGTTGAAAATGCAAACCGGGTTTGTTAAGACTATTTTCTGTTCATGTAATGTTTATGACTGAGAGAGAGACAGGGAGAAAGAGCGAGAGTGAGAGAGAGCGAGAGAACTTTTGAGCACTTTTCCATGCGAGTTGAAGCGGCTTTGCATCAACGAAAGGTGGCCTTGAGTAGTTGCACTTGTGGTGCCTACAAAAACATGGGTATCATAAAGCAACACACAGACAATGAGCCAGAAGATTATTATAAAATAGACTGTGTTAGAAGTATATATACCAAATATATATTGCTAATAAATAACGGAACACTTGGAGTTACATTATATGGAGTGTCTTTTATTTTATTTTTTTAAAAAATAAAAATAATGCCATGCCATTGAGATGATAGTATAAGGTATACAGGGTGTTGAGATTTTTGGGAATGATATAGAAAGGTGATTCTCGTTCTGCCTGATGTTGACGCTGTCCCCGTTGTTGCTGCACTGAGCAACTCTCGTTGAATTAAAAATTGTCATTTTTCAGGCAAGCCGCTACAAGAGATCACACAATGCTGACTAAGCCTTTCCGCTCCTTTAACATAATATACTGAAAATTACAGTAATAGAACTTTTATAACCATATAAAAGGCAAGACATTTAACTCATAATGAGAAAAAGGGGCTGCGAAAGAGCCCAATACAACAATGAAAGTCTTTTCAGTCAACTTCTTCAGCACTGTCAGGTGGATATGCTAATCGCTCACACACGCTGCCACTGTGACCAGAGTATAATCATCCATCCATCCATCCATTTTCTGACCCGCTTTATCCTCACAAGGGTCGTGGGGCATGCTGGAACCTATCCTAGCTGACTTCGGCCAGTCAGCGGGGGACACCCTGAACCGGTTGCCAGCCAATTCCAGGGCACACAGAGACGAACAACCATCCATGCTCGCACTCTCACCTAGGGACAATTTAGAGTGTTCAATCAGCCTGCCATGCATGTTTTTGGGAATGTGGGAGGAAACCGGAGTACCCTGAGAAAACCCAGTATTATCATATACAGCATAGTACTGTATTATAATAATATACAATTTCATCTCTAGTTTTTACGTAGGCTCGAGGCATCTTAGCTGCTTACAGGCGTGGGACAGACGGCAGCCCCAGCAGAACGCGAAGTGTACTGTCCCTGCGCTCAAGGTGAAAGATCATCCTTCGAGAAGCTTCGGGTCCTTTCCTCCTTACCGTATCTATCAGTGCACATGCTCTGTGCGTGGGGATCATGTTCCCCTCTGCAATTGCATCTTTCTCACCGTCGTTCAGGACTACACCCAAAAGGTCGTCCAGTAACTGAGAAATAACTACGGAGCAGGTCAGTGTTGAAAAGTCAGCTCTCACTCTCAGAAGCTCGTCATCTGGAAGAAGAAAAACAAAGTAACTTCAAAGGTTGGCATATGAGGGCATTTTCAGCGAAACTGTGGTGCTGCAAAACAAAGTCATGGACATTGGATATTGTTGTGCGCGAATCCACGACACCATCGGAGTTGTTGAACGCATGAGACAGGACTTTAATGCACTGTATGAGCGATTTGAGCAGAAATGCAGCACACTTGGCCTAAACTACAGCAGAAGAAATCAGTCAGTCAGAGATGAGAGAAAACAAATGTTCTACAAGATTATGGACAACATCAGTGTTCAAATGAAAGCTAGGTTTGATCATTTTGGTGAGCGAGCTTTCCTCAGTTTGGTCGACTGTACAAAATTTAATGAGATGTCACAACATTTTGATGACACCAAGTTTTTTGACTTTGTCAGACTAAAGGCTGATCTCATTGGACTGTACAGCTCACAAATGGTGAGGGATGAATGCAAATCTCCTGGACAGCTTCTCAGCTTTTTGGAATCATCTGCTACAGACTGTTGTAGCTGGTACAGTGAGCACCAGTTGGAGTAACTTTGTCGCCTCAGGAACAGAGTCTGCGGAAAGGTCGTTCTCTGCGTTGAAAAGACTGAAAACATACAGTCAGAATAGGACCAATTCAGGACGACTTTCATCCCTGGCGATCATCTCCATTGAGGTGGAGAGACTTTTAAAACTAAAGGAAAATAAGGAGGACTTTTACAACCAAGTAACGGAGGTTTTTGTGGCCAAGGACAGGCGCATGGACTTCATCTACAAATAAAGGTAAGACACAAACAGTCTAATCTCTTTTGTTATCAGATTGCATTGAAAACTAAGAAAAATAGAATATTTAACCCTGGAGAGCCCACAGGGTCAAAATCTATTGTGTTTATATATTTGTAAATCTGACACTAAAGGAGTCAGTGCCTCACCAACCATGAACCTCACCGCACGACACTGAAATAAAACATTCAAATCAAGTGAAAATACCAGCATTGTTGATCATTTCAGGTCCGTATACATTTTGTTTATTTTTTTTAACCTTAATGTATCCAGGCAGAACATATTCTCATTTGCCATGACAGCCCATCAGTTACATTGTGACACAACACATTAAATGCCATATAGGACATGGCGAAGAAAAGATTTTAAACGGGCTAAAAACAGGTGCAGCAATCATCTACAGGACAAGGGTTAAAGTTAAGGCCCGGGGGCCAGATTTGGCCCGCCACATCATTTTATGTGGCCCACAAAAGCAAATCAAACATCTCAGCTTCCATGATATAGTCTCTTATTTATTTGATATGATAATTTTAAGAGAATATTGTCAGCATTTTCTTCTTACCACACCCCTCATGACATAAAACCGTCAATAATAATGGTTTAACTATTGTTTAAATTTCTATGGTTTCAGTCATTACGGCCCTCCAAGGGAAACGGTACCAAGAATGTGGCCCACGAGAAAAATGAGTTTGACACCCCTGACCTGCAGTACTCTCCACTAACTTTTTAAATGAATGAGGTGAGTGTCATTATTTGTTGCAGAGTGTTCCAGTCGTTTGGAGCAGAATGGCGAAAAGATGGTCAATCTCGTGATGAGAAAATGAAGCTTCAAGATGCTTCATGAGCGAGTTGTATTTTTTTGGACTCCTCTAGATGGCACTCTGTTCAACATAGGACTGGAAAGCACACTGACTTGCCATTTCTGAAACCCCTTTCTGTAAGCTAACAGTGAGGACTCAAAAAATACAGCAAGTGTTTCATGAAGCATCTTGAAGCTTCATTTTCCCCATCACTAGGTAAATCATAAGTAGTGTGGGTTTGGGGTACAGGGAGTTGAATCAAACTGCTGTATAGAGCAAAAATATATTGGGATCTTGCCGAAGGGTGTTTCATAGATACACAGACAATTTCACTTGTCTATGTTTGAGTAAAAAGAGGGCCCAAAAACAGGGATTACGCTCCGTCTTGATGAGTGTTCAGGGGAGCATTGGTGACAAAGTAGATGGCAGCGTGGTATACGGTGCCAGCCTTCCGATAACAACTTTTTGAAGTCAACCAATGAGTACAATTATTTGTGTTGAGTCACTGTGTAAATCAGTTCAGCCATACCTTTGGACTTATTGTTGCACCATCAACATCAGTTTTGAGGTTGAATTGGTCATCCATTTCCAAGGCCCCCTGGGAGTAAGACTTCATAATCCTTTCATAGCCTAAAAGAAAAGACGTCATCAGGCGCCGACAGGTATGGCAGCCTCGGTCACACGCTCCCTAGTATTATCCCCGTTTTTGTCATTTTCGTTTGTTTTTGGCGACCCAGAGCGGCTTACTTACACGAGGGAAAAGTTGCTGCGCATTGGGGAGTCTACGCTCGGTCTTTTTTCACCAGCACACAAAAATCCACAAGGTTTTTCGGAGCTAATCGCGAGCGGAGCGGCTGCGCTGTACGGAGCATGGAAACGCCGCCGGAGGAGGGGGAAGCGAGCCAGCGTGCTCGTCAAGCTCCGGCAGCGCGGATTTCGAACCCCGCTCCCATCGATCCATCTTGCTAATCTACGATCTCTGCCAAACAAGATGGATGAACTTCTTCTCCTCACAAAGACCAACAAAACCGTTGCACGTTCTGCTGCACTCTGCTTCACTGAAACCTGGCTCAGTGACCGCCACCCGGATTCCGCGCTACATCTACCCGGCTTCCGCCTTCTCCGAGCCGACCGCGACACGGAGCTATCAGGGAAATCGAAAGGTGGTGGGATTTGCTTCTATATCAACAAAGAATGGTGCACTGATGTCACGAAGCTCGACGCACACTGCAGCCCGGACCTGGAGTCGCTGTCTTTAAACTGCAAGCCATTCTACTCGCCACGTGAGTTCACCTCCTTTTTACTAGTCGGTGTTTACATTGCGCCACAAGCTAACGCTAACACGGCGATACAAACGCTAGCCGAACAAGTAAACAAACTCGAACTAAAATACCCAGAGTCACCCCTGATCATTTTGGGCGATTTTAATAGAGCACATCTTAACTGTGAACATCCCAGATATAAGCAGCACATCGACTGTTTCACCAGAGAAGGCAACATTCTAGACCACTGCTATACAACAATCAAAAATGCATACCGATCGGTCGCCCGTGCAGCATTGGGTCTTTCTGACCACAATTTAATCCACTTAATACCTACATACAGACAGAAACTCAAATGTGTTAAACCGGTTGTTAAGACTGTGAAAAAAATGGACAGATGAAGCAAAGCTAGCTCTACAAGAATGCTTAGACTGCACTGATTGGGGCGTCTTTGAAACTTCAACGGGCACACTGGATGAATACACAGACACTGTAACATCATACATCAGTTTCTGTGAGGACATGTGTGTACCAACGAAGTCCTTCCGCTCCTTCAACAATAACCAGCCATGGTTTACTCCCAAACTCAGGAAAGAGAAAGAGGCCGCATTTAGAAGTGGAGATCGGGCACTGTACAAACATGCCCGAAACCAATTGAAAAGGAAATTAACATCGCAAAGAGAAGCTATGCAGAGAGGCTGAAAAAACAATTCTCTGCTAACGACTCTGCATCTGTATGGAATGGCCTGAAAGCAATCACTAACTATAGAATGTCATCCCCCCAAACAGTGAACAATAAGGGTCTTGCTAATGAACTAAACATGTTTTTCTGCCGATTTGAAAAGGACACCCCCATTTCCCACACACACCCTCCTCTACCAGAAACCACTCTACCTACCAACCCCCCACCCTCTTTTTCTCCACTACAGATCCACGAACAGGACGTGAGACGCCTCTTCAAGCAGCAAAAGATCAAGAAAGCTCCGGGGCCCGACAAAGTGTCCCCCCCTCCTGCCGGAAGTCTGCGCTGACCAGCTAGCTCCGGTCTTCACACAAATGTAAATTTCCCCAGTGTGGGACGAATAAAGGATATGTTATCTTATCTTAAATCTTCAACAGATCCTTGGAGCTGTGTGAGGGCCCATCCTGCTTCAAACAGTCTACCATCATCCCAGTTCCCAAGAAATCGGCAACATCGGAACTGAACGACTATAGGCCTGTCGCCCTGACGTCTGTGGTCATGAAGTCCTTTGAACGCCTTGTGCTGAACCACCTAAAGAACGTCACTGGACCCCTGCTGGACCCTCTCCAGTTTGCCTACCGGGCAAACAGGTCTGTGGAAGACGCAGTCAACATAGGTCTGCACTACATCCTCAAGCACCTCGACAGCACAGGGACCTACGCAAGGATTCTGTTTGTGGATTTCAGCTCTGCGTTCAACACCATCATCCCGGAACTCCTCACCCCCAAACTACTCCACCTCGGTGTGTCCCCTACGATCTGCCAGTGGATCCTCAGCTTCCTGATGGGACGGACACAACAGGTGAGACTGGGAGAAACAACATCATCAATACGCACCACCAGCACTGGAGCCCCACAGGGATGTGTCCTCTCGCCACTGCTCTTCTCTCTCTACACAAACGATTGCACCTCAACAGATCCAGCTGTCAAAATCATAAAGTTCGCAGACGACACCACGGTCATCGGTCTCATCAAAGACGGCGACGAGTCTGCGTACCGCCAACAAGTGGAGCAGCTGGAGCTCTGGTGCAGCCGACAGAACCTCGGGCTGAACACGCTCAAGACTGTAGAGATGATCGTGGACTTCAGGAAACATTCTTCTCCACAGTTGCCCCTCACACTATCCAACTGCCCTGTGTCAACCGTCGAGACCTTCAAGTTCCTGGGAATCACAGTCTCCCAGGACATGAAGTGGGAAGTCAACACCATCTCCATCCTGAAAAGGGCCCGGCAGCGGATGTACTTCCTGAGGCTGCTGAGGAAGCATGGCCTGCCACAGGAGGTGCTACGACAGGATTGATTCGATGACTGCCGTGTAGAACTGTGTTCTTCCATCACGGTTTGGTTTGGGGCCGCCACAAAAAAGGACAAAATCCAACTTCAACGGACAGTTAGGATGGCAGAAAAAATCGTTGGCACCGCCCTACCCACTCTTGAGGACTTGCACACTGCAAGAATCAAGACAAGGGCACGGAAAATCCTCCTGGATCCCCCGCACCCTGCCCACCAGCTTTTTCAGCCACTCCCCTCAGGCAGAAGCTACAGATCCATGCGCACCAAATCCAGTAGACACTTAAACAGCTTCTTCCCTCTAGCCATTAACTCCTTAAACAGTCACTGACGTAGTCACTCTTCTTGCACCACAAAATGGTACTACAAAACTACTGGTTACTCTAAAATGGTTCAATGATTTTGTTGTTTACGATGATACTAGTGCAGCGTGTTACACCGGAGACAAATTCCTTGTGTGTTCTACATACTTGGCCAATAAAGATGATTCTGATTCTGATTCTGAAGTTGTCTTTTGTAGTTCCTGCGATGGAGAAACGCACTCCAGTCACAAAATCAGCTCTTCAGCAACAAAAGTTAAATTAAATAATCTGGTCTGCAATGATCACACTTGTGCCATGAAAACAGATAATTACTGCTTCAAGAGCAGGGTCGCTCGGAATCAGATAAACATGCAGCGTCAGAAATGCTTTCTTGGTCTTGTAGATTAACACTTTGCACTTCAGAGACACGAGAAAGCCGGCCCATCGCTTGATCCGGATGAGCACTCCTCTTGCAGAGAAATCGGTGTGTGGTAGCTTGACATGGGATGGCATGACCTCGGACACCTTTTCCACACTAATTCCATCATTATCTGAATGCCAAACTGCAAACTTCTCGGAAATTTCTCTTGTGCAGCTGCTGATCCTGCAAATGCACCATTGTTAATTTGCACACGACCAGACGAAGTCTTTTCACTGCAGTCATCCTCACTTACCCGTGCAGATCCAGTGTGGCAGATAGACCTGATCAAACTGCCCATCAGTCACTGTGATGTCCAATAAGGGTCCTGCAGCCATGTACTGGTGGGACTCCATTGTGTTCTTGTGCTGCCACCATTTGCCAAGCGGTACTTAAAGCTCAGAGGTGAATCCTTACAAGTCCAGCGCAGACCTGAGACACTGCACTCATATTTACCTGGCACAGAGAGGAAACTGTTGGGACACCAGATTATTACGGTTGATGAAAATGAACAAAATAGTTCAAACTAAAATTGGTGGGGGGGGATCACGCAAAGGACTGAAAATTATAATAATCCTGGTGGGACAAAAAGAAAAACAAATGATGACACCGACATCTAGAATGATGCTGAATGTTGCCACTGAATAAAATGGAGAGCACTGACCACCCCACCAAATTCGCGAAAGCGCAATATTAATAGAGATATTAATAGAGACGTATTGTATTGCAGAAATACACCTTACCTCTCTGAGCTCATCCGGCCCGACACACCTGCCCGGCGCCTCAGGTCTGAGGACCAGACTTTGTTAGAAGTACCAAGAAATAAACTGAGGCTCAGAGGGGATCGAGCCTTTTCTGTTCCTGGTCCCTCTCTCTGGAATGACCTCCCACTGAACATTCGGCAAGCCTCCTCGGTGCCCATCTTCAAAGCCCTCCTCAAAACTCACTTGTATTCTTTGGCATTCGACTCAGCATGACTTAGATTTGTTCTTGGTTTTACTGTTTGGTGCTTTCTACCGTCTTTATTACCGATTTGTCTTACTGTTTATTGTGCATGTTAAATTGCTCCATGTACAGCACTTTGTATGCAGCGATAGCTATTTGAAAGTGCTCTATAAGTACTGTTGACTTGACTTGACTTGATAAATGAAAACATTCCCAGAGCTACAGTTAAAAAAATATCCTTTACATCCCATCCGATGATTTGGTGACTGACATACAGAATGAATTAATTCTGTTGAAATAATGGGCGCAACATCATGAATTATATTTGTTTCCCTCAGAGCGTAGTGAGAGTCTTGAAAATGTGCTTGACCTGTACCAGGTCACCCCATCATCACAGCTCACTTCCAGCTCAAGTTTAGTCCATTCGTCTTCGGCAACTGTTGCAATTTTAGTGAACCACTTCTCCTGGTTAAAGGCACAAAACATGCAATGAAAAGTTACATGGTATTTAGAGCAGGCCTCCATTTTCATAGAATTTTATAGAATCAAAGTGTTATTTCATTGTTTATTCTGGGATCACATCAAGAATCCAAATACAGGAATACAATCAACAATTTGTCGAAGATGTACTTACTGTGACCATTTCAAAGTTGTCCTTCATCCATGGTTGCTCAGTTTGCCTGAAAGTGGTCCGAGGGGGGGAAAAAAACTTGCTTCATATGGTCTGTGTATTTAAAAGGTTTGTTCATTTGCGTCTGGTGTCTGCCTGTGTAAATTGTTTTAAATCTTCACTGCCTATGCCAGTGTTTCTCAAATAGCGAGGCGCCATCAGGGGGGGCGCGTTTGACCTGGGGAAACATGCTTTTTAAATTTTTTTTACTGTCCTAAAATAACTTGCAGTTGCACCTCCACTACATTAGTGGGCAGTGGCGCTCTCATTGGCAGAGTTTGCGCAGGGAGCATTCTCAGTGAGGAAATATGACGAGGCGTATGTAGAGCTTGGCTTTAGTGATGGGAATTCCGGCTGCTTTTAGAGAGCCGGCTCTTTCAGCCAAATGGCTCCTCAGTTTTTTTTTTTGTTGCTTAAATAAATTTAATACCAAAAATAACGTAATATTATGTGTAAAATGAAGTACTAATGCAAAAAATAAATATTTGATATAATGTCTATTATTTATATGGCTTTATTTATATTCTTCTGAACATACTCAACATGGAGTGCTACAAAAATAAAACCAAAGTACAAAGACCCATCTCAAAACAAGGTCGTCAAAAAGTTCCAATCTCTGAATGTGTATATTTATAAGCATTTAACTATTTACAGTAAAACAACATAAGTAAGCTTTGAATACCACACAACAAATTATAAATTAAAATTTGTATAACATAAAGGAAAAAAGCAGCATCCAGGTAAAGGTTTTAGCTTGTCTTTAGCGAAGATTGGCATGAAGAAAAACCGAGTGCCTCAGCTTTGAGGGGTTGATCCTGTTTCTCCTATGTGTTAATATTTGCCGTGTTTTGGAGAAGATTCTCTCTGAGGGGACAGATGTTGCGACAACACACAGCCAACACAAAATGGATGAAAATCCCTTGCAATCATTTTACCCAGTTCCTCATCAATTGTGTTCTCTTTTGATGGTTTTATAGCTTTTTGCATAAAGTGGCTCATAGAGCTCTGGGTTGTACATCTAGGCAGTTGTCACATTGCAGCAGCAGCAACAGCTGCATACACACTAGCACCGTCATTAATAGCTGGTTCCCTCGCTTGTCTTTTCTCTTCAGATTGTACTGATGACTTTTCTGATGTGCCTGTGCAGGTTATTTGTGGAGCCTGATCTATGGGATATTTTAACCTTGCACAGTCTACACGCTGCCTTTGAACTATTAATTAAATTGAAATGAGTCCGTGTGTGTGTGTGTGTGTGTGTGTGTGTGTGTGTGTGTGTGTGTGTGTGTGTGTGTGTGTGTGTGTGTGCGTGTGCGCGTGTGCGTGTGTGTGTGTGTAACCCTCCCTTCCGGCTCCCAATGAGGAGCCGGCTCTCATCGTTTACTTCAAAGAGCCGGCTCGTTCGCGAACGACACATCACTACTTGGCTTCAATGTGCCTGCGGTGGCAGACGAGGGAAGATCGATGTGCTTACTTTGTCTAAAAATTTTGGTTGCGGACAGCATGAAGAAAAATAAATTATCAGCGTGATTGGGGTACAATGTCTTGAAGTGACGCCTTAATCTGCTTGAGGTTTTATTTCACCGAAAACGTGCCGAATATTGCCAACAATAATGATGGTCTGTGACTGCTACTGCAGTAAACTGAAATAATGGTCCCGGCTACACATTGGCAGGAGCCGAGAGTTGCTGTGTCGGACACAGTGTGTCCTGCTTCAAACCTCGCTTCGAAAAGCTGTGCATTGCAAAACGTGCTCATTGTAGCCATTAATCCAGACACCATCTTTGATTTTTTTTTAAAAAGCACAAATTCTTTTATATATTTGTGTTTTGCTGGTTAAAGTTTTTTCTTAATATTATGCTCCTGAGATCATGTTGGTGATTGCTTTGAATGCATTATTAGTTATTGAGTTTATGTGACGAGGGTCACAGCTATGATGGTCTCGAACTCCACGTCGCTGCCGCCTCAAGAATACCAGACACTAGGATGTAGTGATGTGTCGTTCGCGAACGAGCCGGCTCCCAGAGCTGGCTCTTTGAAGTGAACGATGGGAGCCGGCTCCTCATTGGGAGCCGGTTGGGGAGGGTTACACACACACACACACACACACGTACAGACGTACAAACACACGCACACGCACACACACGCACACACACATGCACACGCGCGCGCTGCAGTTTAGAGAAGGGGGAGGGGTTAGAGAAGAGACACAGCAGTACACTGAGCAGCACGCGAACAAGACAGACGAGGAGACGAGAGAGATAGTTAGTGAAAAAAAACAACACGGTGGAAAGTGGAAAGGTGAAAAAATGATTAGGAAACGCAGTGAAATATGGACTCAGTTCAATTTAATTGATAGTTCAAAGGCAGCGTGTAGACTGTTCAAGGTTAAAATATAACATAGATCAGGCTCCACAAATAACCTGCACAGGCACATCAGAAATGTCCACCCATCAGTACAATTTGAAGAGAAAAGACAAGCAACGGAACCAGCTATTAATGAAGGTGCTAGTATGTCTGCAACTGTTGCTGCTACTGCAATGTCACAACTGCCTCGATGTACAACCCAGAGCTCTATGAGCCACTTTATGCAAAAAGCTATAAAACCAGCAAAACAGAACACAATTGATGAGAAACTAGGTAAAATGATTGCAAGGGATTTTCATCCATTTTGTGTTGGCTGTGTGTTGTCACAACATCTGTCCCCTCAGAATCTTCTCCAAAACAGGGCAACTTTTGTCCAAAATGCCACAACCAAAGATTCGAGTCCCTCTTCCTTGGTATGGGCTTAACATTCAATGTTTACACGCTCGTAGTCCGCATCATAAAAACATTTGCGACTGTATGTCACGTGTCGTGTGTGGATAAATATTTCGTTAAATGTCGGTCAAAATAATGCGGCTGCTTTTGTTGTCACTTTAAATGTATTTGCAATGACGTCGCTAACAGCGGCATCTGCCGCCAATGTTAAGGACCATCCACAAACGGATGGCATGCATATATCAATGCAGAGATGAGGAATTCTTTCAATCTAACTGCTGTCGGAGCTGGAAGCTCGAAGATGGCCGTCGCATGATGGCCATCTCCCATTACGGAGACACTTTTTGAAATTATTGTCACACATATGACCTCTTATATAAACTGTGAGAGTATCTGTCAAGAAACATTTCAGTGACATGCTCACAAAAATCGATGAAAAAGAAAAAAAACACGAAGTTGCCAGGACATCATTTGAAAATTTTCATGTAAGATGTATGAAGCAATTTAAATCTCAAGCTGTTGATCTAATATTGTTTCGTGAAGTACACGCAGATTTTGTGGAATATTATCAAATTACTTCATGTATAGAAGATAGAGCCCATACCACCCACCTGTATTCCCTATAGATTGCACTTTATCAGGCCTGCGCCATTTTGTATCGGTGTCCAGAGAAAATGTGGTGCACTCAAAACCCGACACAGTGCACTTGGAAATGTGGTGAGCAACAACGTTCAGTCAACAGGTTAACATAAGCCACATTGCGTTGCGAGCAGGAAAACAAATTAATCTGAGGTTTTAATGTGCCTCAATAGGCCACTGCAGAAGTGCGGGATGGTAGAGTGAGTGAGGTTAGGGGATAAAGGTTAGCCACATTCTTTACAGGCAAACAACAGATCTGAAACAGACAACCTGTATACACGTTTGCGCTATACGGTGTTTGAATCATCAAGGTAGTAGGACACATTTGGCCCGTGGAAAATGGGTGGATTCAAACAAAGTGCGCAATGAAATGCGAAACTGCATTTGTGTGTTGATCATATCGAGATGTAAATACCTGGACAAAAACAGAAAAAATGGGCTCTTCCTATATTCACCTTTATATCTCGTCAAACCCAATTTTTTTTTGTTCCATAGCAAGAAGAATTCACATACCAAAAGCCTTTCACTGGTTTAAAAACTTACATTTTCCTTAATACTGTGTCAAATGCTGGTGGCTCCCGTTCCTCAAGGATGCTGTAGAAGATCCGTTTTTGTTCCACAGATTTCAGATGATCAATGAGTTTTGACATCTTCTCCTGAGGGCTGTGGATAGCTTTGATCTCATCGCTTACAGCAACTCCCCTTGTATTGAGATCCTTTATTAGAATGTCAACATCTCTCACCAGGTCAACCAGCATGCCTTTGTATTGCTTAACAAGGCAGTGCCCTGTGGAAAGGAGGGGAATAGGTAGACACATCCCAGTTTGTTATGAATATTGTGCTCAAAGTAAGAGCAGTAGTAGGTAGGATTGGCTTGATTCCCTTTGACCTGTTCTAGTTTTACTGTGATATGTGAGAACTCGTAACTTTTATACTGTACTGTGATTTTTGCGACAGGATTCCTTTTGCACTCCGCTGTGACCTCCTGGATGAGTTGTCATTACATTCTTGCAGAAATCTTAGTTGGGTTACCACTCGGCTTGTGATTTTTCCCAATTTTGTCCATTTGTTGATATGGGCTCAACGTGGCTCGGCTGAGTCCCAAACCTTGGAAATTGCCTTGGAACCTTTTCCAAACTGACAGATTTTAGTCCCTTTCTCGATCGTTCTTGATTTTCTTGAGAATATGGCATTGTACCGTTTGTTTCTTTTTGAGACATCGTAGCCTATTTCTCTCTATCTGACTCTAACAGTTTACTTTCTTGATTCAACAGATAATCACATCACCGTTTATAATAAACATGTCACGCATAAAAAGGACAGACGTTGCAGTGATAAAAAGAGATGTGCACGTCTGGGGGATTAAAAAAAAGGCAAACAATGGTTACAAAACGCTGGCGAAGGGAACCTACCACTCACCGAAGAGTCGAGGCTCGATCAGACTCAGGCAATGCAGCATCTTGCTTGCTTGCTTCTGAACCTTTCAGGAGGACGACATGATTCAAATGGAACACCATAATTCCGATGTCAACGTTGGAAGAGATGATCATACTCTTTTCCCCGGAACTCAAGACATGATCCACTTCAAGACTGTTCGTCAGCCGAAACAAAACACTCTGTGACATCAAGTCAGACCTCAACGCCGGAAGCTCTTCAAGTGTTCTAAGTTTTAGTCGCTCTTGAGGCAGCAACTGTCCATGGGTACAGGCAGCTGAAAACAATACAAACAGAAACAGTCAGATGTGTCAGACAAGGAGAACATACGCTCATTCCCTAGTGCTCATTAAAGGACCTCTGTCATTTATTGTTGGTTCTGGTTAGACTAGGAGTTATTCTGATTGCCTGAATAGAAGTAGCAACAGAAGTAGTAGCAGTAGAAATATTTACAGTGGTGAAAACAACTGTAATTATTTCCCAATGACCAAAAACCAAAACAGACGACAAAAAAAAAAGACTTACGGACTTTAAAAAAAGCGGGCTCTCTTTGCTTTAGGAAAAACAACATCTTCCGGCTTGCTTCTGGACCTTTGTCGAGGAGCAGATCAATCAGAGAGTCTGCTTCTTTTCTCAATCGAGAGATGGCAAACAGAATCTTTCGACGTTCAGTGCCACTCAAGACGTCAGCCTTTGAAAGCTCCAACCAAAGTTCATATAAAAGTGAAAATGACACCTGTTTTACAAAATCAGGCCTCAACTGCTGAAACTCTTTTTGTACGGAGTCATCTGGATAACAATTCATCCAGAGAAAATCAGGTCAGGTGTCTTAGACAGGGGAGAACATACGGTCATTCCAAAGTGCTCATTATTTAAAATATAAACACTGTCACGGTTCTGTTTTTGGTTCTCTTCAGTAGGTGGCGTCAGAGGGCTTCTCCTCCAGCACCACGGCTGTTCGTCGTCGTGTCACCGTTACCCATCTGATTAAAAGGACTGCCAAGCCGTCACTCGCTGTCGAATCGTTGTATTACTGTCATGCTGTTTTGTTGCTTGCGGTGATGTGTTTTATTTCCTGGTGTCTTCGTGTTACTTTGAATTTTGATCTTTTCGGGACTTGGTTCATGCTTTCCAATTGGTTTTTGAATACATTTTGTTCTGTACGCCCTGCTTCTCCTGCCTCCCCGCTTCTAGGTCCTCTACCCTTGTGCGACCATGACAAGCACGTCACATTATTGGAATTCATTTGTGACCATTTCAGAGAAGAAAATGTTGGAAAGTTTCCAACGGTGTATAGAGCAACATGACAAGTGGCCACCATGATCTTGATACTGTATGTTGTAACATGGAATGTGTACCTGAAAGGCTAACAAATAAATTCAAGAAAAATGACTGACAGATTACAAAAGTACATTACCTATTCCACGACCCACTCTGCTTTTCCCACAAATAAAGCTCAACTTCGGGAGTGTAAATGAACCATTAAGTGTTGTCATCTGAAGTGTCTTAGTCATTTACATCCAGCAACTTGGACAACCAACTGCAATTTCAGCCCATGTCAGCTTATTGGTGAATTTTTTTAACTGAACCCTGACGAGCAGATGAAACGAAAGGAATGGTATGAACTGTGTTATCTGTTCTTTAGAGGGGAGATCATTTGTGTTTGTCCACGTGCTTTGTACACACCCAACACACCGGAACATATCGAGTAAGTGTGGCTGCATCTCAAAACATTGGGTTGTAATGATTATTTGTTCTGCACTAAGAAGTATTGTGGCTTGGAAATAATGTATTTTTATTTCTGTTTCCCTATTAAGCAAGCCACTGCTGTTGTCTATTGTGGCGTAATTGTCTTTAATCTGTTAAATGATTTTCTTTGATCTCTTAGATCCCTTTTCGAACTCTTTTAAAATTCAGACTTTCATCTTAAAGCTGTAACAATTTCTCATTGTTCAGTCGGGAATAAAGCCCACATAAAAATTATTTTGTGTCCAGCCTAGTCCTTCCAGAGACTCGGCTACATAATTTTGGTCTCAGAAGTGGGATTCCCTATTAAGTTCTGAGATTGTAGTGGATAGTGTGAGTTTAAGTATAATAGACAACAGTAGTGGTGAGAAGTGAAGCAGTCCTGACGCCATAGTGTGGAGTGTCGATGGAGTAAGGCCTTCGTGTACAGCCTGTGGTTCGTGTGGCTGAACGTGGAACAGCCTCGCATCGACACGCATCACTGGACGCGAGGGAGTCTTCAAAGCTGCCAGAAGAGAAACGGATTGACTTTTTGTTTTGTTTTTTTTGGTAATGTTCAGCCCAGATCAATTTAGAATTCAGTTCAATTGTTCAGAAGCGTCCATGACCAGATGGGACATCAGGGTATAGAGCGAACATTAGGTCTTCTGCGGCAAAGGTGTTTCTGGGGAGGCATGCATGAAAAAGTTGAGCAGTGAATAAAGAAGTGGCAAAATGCCACAACCAAAGATTCGAGCCCCTCAAACTCCATTTTTGGCGACTCGGCCACTTGAGGTCGTTGCTGTGGATTTCACGACACTGGAACGTGCAACAGATGGGCGTGAAAGTGATAACGGATGTATTCACGAAGTTCAGTCAGGCAATTGCTGTTCGAGATCAAAAGGCAGATACTACTGCAAAAGTCATCCTGAGAGAGTGGTTTCTCAAGTATGGTGTGCCAGGACGCCTGCACTCAGACCAAGGCCGGAATTTTGAAAGTGCTGTCGTGGCTGATTTGTGCAAGCTCTATGGAGTTAAGAAGACCAGAACCACACCCTATCACCCCCAAGGCAACCCACAGTATGAAAGGTTCAACCGAATCCTACATGATCTTTTGCGTACGCTTCCCCCTGAAAAGAAACACCGTTGGCCGGAACACCTGTCCCAGTTGGTCTATGCATACGATGTGACTCCACACTCAACAATGGGACATTCACCCCATTACTTGTTTGGCGTCCACCCGCACCTTCCAGTGGATGCCTTACTGGGCCAAGAGCGACAAGTGAAAGATGATACAGTTGACTGGCGTGCCGTAAACCAGGAACGACTCAGAGATGCACATGCCCGGGCAAGAGCGATGACTGAGAGCAAAGCGGCTGAGAGAATGGCCCATCAACAGGAGAAAGTCTACTGTCCACCTGTTGATGTGGGTGAACTCGTGTAGCTACGTTTCAGGCCTCTCGGAAGAAATAAGATACAGGATGCATGGGCCTCAACCATGTACAAGGTTGTGGATGTACAAGGAAACACCTACACAGTAGAGACCCTGGATGGAGGACTGACAAAGAGGGTGCATAGGTCTAACCTCCGTCCATGTGTGGGACCAGCGCCGGAACAGAGAAGTCCTCGCCAAGCACCTGAAAAACAACCTATCCCAGCTCCACCATCAGAAGACGAGGCGGATGATATCGAGTTCGTATTGATTGAAGAATTCAAGGAACCACTTGCGGAAGAGGAAGTTTCCCAAGAGCCAGATGATAATGATAATGTTTCTGGCACTGGTTCGGAGGAGGAGGAAATTTTTGAAACAGACTCGCGGCAAAACCTTGAGGCCACATCAGATGTTAGCATGGCCGAAGAGAGCCCAAGACCTGGGCCTGCACCGAGGGGAGAAAGAAAAGTGACTGTTAGTGTAGGTGTACCCAGTTCTGCCCTACGCAAGAGTCAGAGGAAAACTGCAGGGAAACACAAGAATCCATTCAATCTCCCCGTGTCAGCATGCAATGCCATTTCATTAAGTCCGGATGTATTCTCTCAGATTTTAGCAGGGGTGGTCTGCTACACTTCGACCTTCACCAGACAGGTAATCAGTGGCGGTTCTGGGGGGGGCTAACGGGGGCCAGTGCCCCTGTAGCACTGATTCTGGCCCCCCCTGTGGTTCCCCCCTCCGAGCGTAGATTACGCAGTCGCGCCGAGTCGCCGATTCGAAAGGTGGAACCAAGGTGCGTGATTTAACATTCTCGTCGGACCCTTTAGTGCGCTGCACCACTTAAAAATGAGCGGGAAAATGAGAACCAGTCCACAGAGAAGGAAATTGCCACGACGTGTGTGTGTTAGGAATGTGAATCTCAGCACTGAGGACAATTTGATACACATCTCGATGCACTACCAGCGATGCGATACTTGAACGATACATGGAATTTTCTGGCGATACGATGCGATACACATTAAGTTCAAATCAATGCGATCCGATACGATACAAAGCAATTTGTTGCGATATTGTGCAATTATCCATGATGCAAATAAGCAAAGAAAAACAGCAGAACTTGTAAAACAACTTATTTAAGCCCTTTCACAATTGGGTTTTGTGCAAAGAAAATGTAAACAATTTGGCACCTGAGACTCACAGCTGTTGCTATAGTGTAAACACAAACAGACTATTCTCACTGAGTGTCTTATATGAAATATAATAATAATAATAATAATATATATATATATATATATATATATATATATATATATATATGAATCTATAGCGCAAGATGTCCACCCATCCACTGTAAGTGCAACACTTTGCGCACTGTTCAGCGACACAGTAATCTCACTTGTCACTTTGTTGTACACATCGGGAATATGTTTGTAAGTGAACACTGACCTGTCTGGTATTTTATACCTGGGTTCCAAAACGTGCACGAGCTGTCTGAAACCCTCGTTGTCCACCACGCTAAGACTGGAGGTCTTCGCATATGAAATAAGCAGTGGCCTTAGTTATAGGAATTGCGCGGTCGCAGTGAGTTGCAAGGAGACTCCCAAAATAAGAGGCAATTTTTTTCTGATCCTGACCTGGTTTACCAAGAGTTTCTCCGGTGTCCGACGAGGAACTGGGCGGGGAAGCGGGAGGGAAACTTGTCGGTGATCTGGTGCCATCGTTTTAAGTGGGTCTGCATATTTGTGGTGCTGCCGTTGTATGGCTTCTTAGTGCGACATTCCTTGCAAATTACGGAGGTTTTATCAAGCTTTCCGTCTTTCTTTTCGAAGCCGTAGTATTTCCAAACATAAGATTTGAATGTTGCGGCTGCATTAAATATAGTAGTTTCCTCGCTGCTGCTTGCGCTAACTTCCATGTTTCGCTAGTTGTGTACTGGACTGTATGTGACGCACGGCTATCGTCCGTATTCAACACAAAACGCAAAGCAATGATGGTGCATTCAATGCGCCTAGGAAAGGGCAGATATGTGACGTTTAACATGAATAAAACGGCGATTGAATCGGATTTTACCGATACCCATCAATGCATCGTGATGAATCTCGATTTCACCCGTCAATCGCGTCGTACCCAGTGAATGAGCCGATTCGCTCGCATCGCGCACGTGCGCATCGATATATCGATTATTTTCCACACCCTTAGTGTGTGCGTGTGTGTAACTTTTTTAGTCTCCCTTTTTATTTTTATTTAACAGGATCAATATAGAAGACATTGCCTTTTAAAATGTGGATAATTATATGCAATTAAAACATCCAGCTTCAGTGTATTTGCAATTTTTGTCCCCGGTAGGCTGGTACCATATCATCCCGTGGCTTGAATATTCTCAACAGATGGACACCGGCGTATTGTTACGCTTGCATTTTAGCCCTCCTAATACTGTTTTTTTTCCTCATCACTGTAATGTTATGACTACAAATTCAAAGTCTGAAGAAATAAAAAGTCAAATAAGATTTTGAATCTGTCTTTTTAGCCCTGGGTTGAATGTGCCCCCCCATCAAAACCCCTGGCCCCAGTGAAATTGATCCAGAACTGCCCCTGCCGCAGGTATCCAACCAGACGAGCCTCATTCAGATCTGATGTTGCATTTCAAAGTAAAAAGCCTCTGAAAACTATTATCATTGTTGTTGTTGTACTTATTTTTATTATTATTATTATTTTATAACAAAACAAAGGTCAAAACCTGTTTTAGCCCTACTGTTATGTTGTGGGTCAACATGACCCGTTGAGAGAAAAAGGATTAAACTTAGTCTGCTGGCCTCTGTTTTTTTGTTGTTTTGTTTTAAATATTAAAAAAAATTGCACTTGAAAACAATCTGAGAACCTTTTGAATCAAAAACCAATTATGACGACGTTGATTCAACACCATTACACACTATGGCTGAAATTAAATGCATTCTCTTTATTTATCGAGGAGCATGGCTTTAGGCGTTTCTCCTGGCTGTGCAAGTGACATCCTGAAGTATGCGAGCGGCTGGGATGGTTGGCAGTGTTTCAACGAGAATCGAGCATGTCTGTGGAAGGCCACGCCTGTTTTGTCTCTTGTCTTCACCCTTTTCTTTTCATTCACCATAATGTCTTTCACTGGGAACTATGAGCTGGAGAGTCAAGAAAACTATGAAGAATTCCTCAAAGAAATTGGTATTGGTTTTCTCGTTCCATCAATTGCCAAATATCTGCAATATCGCACATGTCAACTTTGTTCACTGTCTGCATTTGGATTTTTTTGCCAAAGGACTTCTCAGTGCCAAGACTGACAGCAAAGTCCAGACAGAAGTCCTTCAGGATGGAAATGACTTCACGTGGACTCAAACTACCCCCAAGTGGACTTGGTCAAATAAATTCACCACTGGTCAGGAATGTGAGCTGTTTACAATGACGGGCTCCACATTCAAGGTGAGTCGAGATCCTTTGCAGCAGGTCGGCGGTGAGCATGGGTGGGAGGAGCGGGGGTGGCTGCGGGAGTGCTGAAAAAAATCTATCATTTTCCATTTGTAGTTTTGATAACATTCATTGAAAGTTCTTTGTGTAAGAAGTGGGTTTATTGGTTCTTTACAGGCCCCCGTCAGTATGGACGGTGGGAAGATTTCTGTATTATTTCCGCAATACCTCTTCACAGCTGAGATGGTGAACGATAAGTTGGTCATGGTGAGTGTTATTGATCATCACACAGATTCAAGCATTGATACTAAACTCCCAGATTAGCCTTACAGGTGGGCATATGATGGAAAAATGACGTTTTCATCTTTGTCTTGCTGTGTAGAAATAGTTTGGTCTCTCTCGTCCTTGCCATCCCATCAAACATGAAATGAAACCACCAAATAATTTGGAACTATGTGCCTATTTCTGAAAATGTGACGGAGCGCTGTTTGACCGTTACTGAGTTCTGCCCTGTTGTAAAACTGTGGAACGAATTGACATAATTACCACCCCCCCGCACCAGGTAGAAACCTGTTAATAGAAATTTACAACTTCATTTCGCTGATTTAAATGTTGATTGAAGATATCTGAAAAGGCGCGTGTAGATCTCTTGAGTTGAGGTGAATGAAAGATATCTTGAACGAGAATTGCCAAACAACATTGCAGAGATTGGAGTACAGTATTTATCAACTGTGGGCCTCTAAAGTCCTTTAAGACTCTTTCGTGATTAGGGGCGAAATAAATATACTTGGCTTGAGTCTGAATGTTGTAAGGCAGCCTAAGAACACTTCCATGGCTTTGCGTTTCTTCCTCCAGGTTCTCTGGTCATTCCAATGCCAGTAATTAACAATTAAGTCAGTAAAGTCCCCGCTGAAGGCCCAGGAAGAAAACCGTAACCTGGATTGATCAAATCTATCCCAATTCTAAACTAATGTTGTCCACTCAACATGCTCCTGTTCTAGAAATGCATCACTCCGGGAGAGAAGGGTGTGACTTTCACAAGAGTGAGCAAGAGGACGTCTGACTGCAAGACCCAACACGCTTGAAAAGAACTGACGCTGTATTGAAGTTGCTGTTGCAAATGGTGGAATGGTACAAAACATCTGTTGACTTGAAATGACATTTCCGTACAACTGACCCAAGGCCAGCATTTTGGGTTGAAGTCAATAAAAGTATCACTTGACTCATTTTTAACTCAGTGATTTTCCATTGAGCCATTTAAAAACAAAACATTTTTAGTACAGTACTGAAGTCCACTGCAAAGATGTATCCACATTCCAAGAACATGAAAAGGTCTGTTTGCCTATCCGTGTGTGTGTATAGATAGATAGATGTATATCTATACAAATATACCGGTATATATGTATATAGAAGCGGCTGGATAGCTCAGTTAGTAAGGCATCGGTTTGGCATACGGGCGACGGTTGTTCGAATCCCGCTTGGGGCAAAAAATGAGCACATAACACCATCCAGTGTGGGTCCTTGGGCAAGATCCTTCACGCTAATGTCTACCTCATACAATGATGAGAGACAATGAAATGAATGACATGCCGGCTCAGACAAGGTCTGCGTCAGGTGCTGGGGAACCGGAGCACCTTGATGAAAAATGGGCTACTGGAACAAAGCGGAGATGGGTGAGATGGGATAACATGGCTCTGTTGGAATGCTACTACTCAAGCAACCCTAGTCACAGGGGTTACATGCAGAGAATGTGTGCTAAATGGTTATTTCGAAACCCACAGTCATGGTTGACCACGAAACAACTAGTAGCTCAGTGTTCCAACATCCACAAACGGCAACTGCTGTCACAACTTGCGATTGATGAGGTACAGGTTCCATGGTGAAGGGACCCAGGCTGCCAGATCAGAGGAGGTCATACCAGATTGGGAGTCTAGCCCCAATGAATGAAATGCTGCGTGAGGCAGTAACTGACCTGAAAGCTAAGATCATGGTGAGAATGAAAGCTGGGCAACCGAGAAACCGATTACAACGGCTATGTGAAGTACCATCTGAAAGTCTCATAGAAAGTGTGAATGCAGCACTGAGGGCGATCCCTACCGTAACGATGACAGAAACCAATGAGCTGATATACGCTTCAGCAGCATCAGTGATCCTAGAGACTCTTGGCTATAAGAGCATCCATGGAAGCCATGAGATACGTTACCCACCATGGAAAAGACGGTTGGAGGCTAAGATCAAGGCGGCTCGGAAAGACGTGAGTCAATTGACGGAGGCCCAGAGAGGTGTGATGAAAAGGCCGATACCCGAGAGGTACATTCAGATGACCATACCTGAAGCACTCGAAACTGCCAAACAAAGACTGCAACCCTTGTCCAGCCGCCTAAAGCGGTACACGAAAGAGAATGAGGCCAGACGAATAAACAGGCTGTTCGCAACACAACCTGAAACAGTGTACGCACAGAGCTGACCCACCAAGACTGGAAACTGAAAGGTACTGGAAAGGCATATGGGAGAAGGAGGTTGCACATAACAGCAGTGCACAATGGCCGGTGACCCTGAGAGAGGAGCAGCAACCTCCCTTAACAGAACCCAGTTACCATAACAGTGGCAGACATTCAGGAAATAGTCTCAGATATGAAGAACTGGACAGCACCAGGACCGGACATGGTCCACACTTACTGGCTAAAGAAACTCACAGCACTCCATGAGCGCCTAGCAGTACAAATGAACCAGCTGCTGAGGGATGGGACTCACCCAGAATGGCAAACCGAAGGGCGAACGATCCTGATCATGAAGGATCCCTCAAAGGGTGCAGTTCCATCCAACAATCGGCCAATAACCTGTCTCTCCACAACATGGAAGCTCATGTCAGGCATCATTGCGGCTAAGATAAGTGGACACATGGATCAATACATGAACGAAGCGCAGAAGGGCATTGGTAGAGATACTAGAGGAGCCAAACATCAGCTCCTGGTTGACAGAACAGTCGCACAAGACTGCAGGTCCCGACGTACCAACCTGTGCACAGCTTGGATTGATTACAAGAAAGCCTATGACTCGATGCCACATACATGGATCACTGAATGCTTGGAGTTGTATAAGGTGACAGGACCCTAAGAGCCTTCGTTTACGGCTACCGTTTTTATACTCCACTCTCATGTGTTTCAGTACCTTGATGCAAACCACTGGGTTGGTCCTTAACCGCTATACCCAAATACATGAAAATCGACTACTCGTCTGCAGGCACTTGTCCAGTTTCCAAAGCAAATTTTGTGAAAGCGCTATATAAATCAGCATGTATTGTATTGTATTTTCCAAAGTCCTTTGCATTCTGAATGACAGGATAACATTGTGTTCTTTCCACCACCCTTAAGTTTCACAGCGTCAACTTGTCCCACGGTGTTATAAAATGTGATAAAGCCTGTCTACAAAGAAACCCATCCAATTTTGTTGGTCATGATGATGAGCAGTGGCACATCACGTGGATTTGGAAGACTCGATTCTCTGTGTGGGGGCGGCCAAGAGGGTACAGTGCACTCCGCTTAATAGAACACCGGTTAATAGAGTAATCCGCTTAATAGAGCAAAAGGCTCTGGAACGGATTTGCCTAATGCAATTTCCTATAAAGATACTCCGCTTAGTAGAACAGATCTCCGCTTAATAGAACAGGCCGTAAGCAATGAACATTGTAAACTAGTGGTTTTCGAAGTGTAGCTATCGCGATACTGTACCACTATCGCAAGAAAACGCGGTAGTTCTAGCCGTATACAGTAACAGGTAGCACGCGTCACTCCACACATAGACACACGCACGTCACAATGGCTTCAACTTCATTCAAGAGACGAGGGCTATAAGAAGGACATACTCAGACGATACGATGCATTGCCGGATTCTCAGAAGGTACGCCCGCGGTTTCCAGGACTTCCCTCTTATCCAGCGCATTGAGAGGGAAGTCAACCGCAACATTACGGACTCCTGTTTCCAGACAAAAGTAACGAAATTTTTCTCGTGATTTGACATGTTTGACTGAAGTTGATTAAAGTTGATGTTTTGTTGTTTGATTAAAGATATGGACGTCCACAGTCGAAATATCTCTTCTAACTCGTCAGCAGGGGTTTTTCTGCGTGCATAACTTGGTCGTCGACGTGTCTGAAGGTGTACCTAATAAAGTGTCTCCGGTTAAAAGAAACTCCGCTTAGTAGAACAGAAGCGCTTCGGCCCAATGGTGTTCTATTAAGCGGAGTGCACTGTATAAGAATGGGAATATTTCAGGAGGCGGAAACACCCCACGAGGGTGTACTCGATCTTTTGGGCATTCATGAAATAGTTAAGCTGAGAATGTCCAGTGCTGACTCACTTTTCGTGGGTAATACGTTCTAAGCACCCCCCGCAATAACTGAATTTCCATAAAGCAGATGTTGACCTATTTGTATTTTTTTTATCTTATTTAGGGGGAGATTTACGCCTCTATTAAACCAATACAGTCCAACTCCACCCCTACACACAACACACACACACACACACACACACACACAGCTCTCACCTTTCTCAACACTTCATAAAATGCAAAACAGAGAATAATACCAAGCTCCTCCTGATTATAGGTAACAAGGTGTCTACTGTCTAATTGTCATGATCTGGGGTTTTGAAAAACAACCCCCCCAACTTTTTTTCTTTTCTCTTCTTTTTTTGGGGGGGGGCGGCTTAGAAGGAAGCAAAAGTCGGAAGAAAATATGCCAAAATAGCAAGGTAAAACTGTAATACAACTTATGGTCACACGTTAAAATACGTGATAGCGTGAATCTGCAGTAAATGAACCGCAAAGTAGCAAGGGATCACTGTACAGCCTCTTCTGGCAGTTAATAATATAGCGAGCATAAAGGACCTTCGAAAGTTCAGAGCAGGACCGTACAATTTGGTGCCATGACGTGGATTGTTCAGATCAGAACTTTACAGTTTGATGTAACGATTACCGTTTGTTCGTATATATTTTTTTTCTTTTTTAGGTGATGGATAACTGTACCTTGTGAACAGTCAGAGAACAACACAAAATGCCTACGGACCCCATTTCACGAATGATCAATCCAGCCGGTGAAGAAAGCTGGCTGTGTTGTCTGTTTCTCGATACACGCCCAACACGATGATGGCTAGGATTTCTAAAAGTAAAGTTTTTATTATTCTTTCCATCCATCCATCCATTTTCCGATCCGATTATCCTCACGAAGGTCGCGGGGGGTACTTGAGCTGATCCAGCCGTCTTCGGGCAGTAGGCGGCGGACACCCTGAACCGGTTGCCAGCCAATCGCAGGGCACACATAGACGAACAACCATTTGCGATCACATCACACCCCGGGACAATTTTGAGTCAGCCTGCCACGCATATTTTTGGAATGTTGTAGAGACCCCACACAGGCACGGGGAGAACATGCAAACTCCAGACAGGGAGCCGGAATCAAACTGTACTGTTATCGCTACGTGTTAGATACTATGGGTATGTTAACGCAGGTCAACAGCAAGCCAAGCTCATTTATTCATGAGCCAGGAAACTGAGCGTCTTGCTCCTTTATTACGGTCTTCTTGACGGCGTACAGTGAACAACTGTGACATCGACTTAATGAATTGTAGAGTGAAACTGAAATGAACAGATTTAAAACATGCATTAATATTGTGTACACAAATACAACACAAATCGTCAGGTGTTTGACAAGGACATAAATACAGCTCAAAATGTGACAAACAACGATAAACAATGCATTTTCGCAGCACCTTCGCATGCTAATTAGCTTGTTAGCACCGATTTAGCATCGTCGCTACGTCGTTAGCAATACTCTAAACTAGCGAATTTCCAATAACAATCTCTGAAACACATTTCTAAATAATGATAAACACGAGCAGACTTACAGCCATTAGCTTTCGAATGTGAAACGAAAGGAATATAACTCAGGAGGACCAGTTGCAACGATCACGGTCAGACTTTCTGTAATGGTTCCTCTGTTGAAACATGACGTCTGCTACCCACAATGCACCGCGACAACTAAATGAATATTCTAAACGGAATTACTATTAATGAAATGGCCCAAAACTTTTACTGTGGACAGAACACAAACCCTCCACCTCTGCACTATAACGCTTACTAACCAGTCGACCACCGGGCGCCCTGCTTATCACTAAGATTTTAAAAATATAAAGAAACAATGATGTCATTTTTGATCGCTGGCCTCATCTGCAACAGCCACTCACAGCGTTACGGAAAATAAGGTTTGGTAGGCAGGAGTTCCGTAGGGGTGTTTGCATGCGACAGTTCTGCACATGTTTCTAAGTTTGGCATTGTGTAATGTTGCAAGACATGTCATGTGTTTTGTATTTCATGGACAACGCGTTCCTCTCGTAAAGTGACAAGCTTTGTCGTGAGCGCCTCTACAAAGAGGAAAAGACACTAAAATCCCTAATAATTGTGCGATCAGTCTAATATTTTCAGAGGTTGATGGGAGCACGAATTAAATACTGTATGCCAATATACATTTTGGTGACCATCGGTCGCAGTTTTTGCACAATTAGGTGACATTTGGATTCCGACAGTACGGGGTATCACTGTACTTCAGTACGAGTGAAAAGGGACATACTGTATTACATTAGTATCGGCCACTAAAAAGGGGGTTGAATCATTTAATACAAGATTACACAAGAATACAGTATAAAGACTGTGGAATTCTAAAATTAAATATGAATATTATTTTCATTTTTCTTTTCAATTCTGAAGCAGACGATTGTTGAACCGGGTTGAAGTCACGTCAGCCCATCCGCCACATTGTATGTGGCTTTAAAAAATAGACATACATTTGGCAAATAATATCGTAAAATTGAGCTAGGACAGTGCTTCTTAATTATTATCTGTTAAACAATTCGCGCCGCCCCCGCCCCCTGTCAGAATCAGAATTACTTATTTGAATCCCCTAAATTGACATGTTTCTCTTGTTCCGCACTCTTGATGGGCAACATACATATAATTAGAGAGAGAGAGAGAGAGAGAGAGAGAGAGACAGAGAGAGAGAGAACCGGAACAGGTATTCACTCCAAAGGCAGACAAACAAAATAATATCAAGCAGAACCATGTTGAATGATTGTTTATTAGGTTTAAATGCAGTTTTGCAAGATCTTATTTTCAGATTACACTGCTTGTCTCTTGCACACCATCCTGTTGGTAATCCCATTCGGAATGGAAATAATCTGTGATCAAGAACATCCAATAAAGTTGTGTCTTCACAGCAAAATTCTCGAGTGTAACAGGTGTGCATGCTCACCTCTGTGAGTTTGTCACCAGACACCTCAGCAGTGTAAACATTTGGGGAACGCTATCTTGATTTTATCTCCTTCTAAAAGGACAGTGGTCTTGAATGTTGTGCCGTCCAGATTTTCCAGTTCCGCTTCCCTGTTAAGCATGAATGTGTGGCTCAAACTGTCACCGCCCATGTACTTGGTAATGCTGTAGTAAGCGCCCTGGTTGATGTCCTTCACCATGTCTTCATTGGGAACTTCTACCTTTGACACCCCTGCACACAATATGACATCAATCCGTTACTTTCTTGGTGTCTGTTTTGTTTTTTTTTTGGTCAGCCAGCATCACATATTTCTTACCAATCGCTTCCAGGAACTCCTTGTAGTTCTCCTGGCTCTCCAGCACATATTTGCCGTTGAAAGGCATGATGAAGACGAGTGCGACTACACCGCTGACTGCGGTCCGTGAACTTTCAGCTACCGTTTTTATACTCCACTCTCATGTGTTTCATCACCTTCATGCAAACCACTGGGTTGGTCTTTAACCGCTATACCCAAATCCATGAAAATATTCAAAATACAGTTACCGGTACATTGATTAGGTGCGTTCAGGCAGTTAAGTCTCCTTCATTAGGCAAATTACTGACAAACCTCACCTTCACACTCTACATCAGTCTTGTTGCGAGGTCGGTGCCACGAACTTGAAAATAGCCAGCATTCAACCCAGCTTGATAACAAAGTTATTGATTAGATAAGTGCATCAAGTGTTCATTACCATGATCGGTGTCTTCACCAAGATGAAGAACTTTTTTTCCCCAGAATTGTATGTCAAACTGGTAGCCCTTCTCGTTCATCAGTAAAAACGCTTTTTCAAAAAGGTTGGTTACCCCTGTTCTAATGTGATCCAATACAAGAGCTGCATCAGTGTAAAAAAATCTCTCTCTCTCCTTCTCTATAGGTATGCACACACACACACGCACAAGCCCAACCTCGAAAGATAGACTGTCAGACACAACCCCAAACTCAGTTTTTACATGTTTATTTTTCCATGGCACATCATAATAAAAAATACACCATTTTACAATTCAGTGTGACAAAGCAAAACTATGAGATGGTACATTAAAAAAATAATACAATAAAAACAAAATCAAAATATAACTTGGACGTTTTTGGTGTGTCAGTGTAGTTCGGTGCGAGTCAAATCAGCACCACTCACAGAAGACAAATAAAACACGCAGTGATGCACTAATCTAGAGACAAATGCTTCCAGTGACACCTCTCACTCAAAGGTGGTGGCTGCAATATGTAACATAGTCATTGTGTTTCGAGAGCCGACTGCTCTCTAGCGGAAGGGTGACAGTAAGTCAGGTCACACAATTGTTCCAAATAACTTAGAAAAAGGAGTGAAGCAGTGGTGTTCAGACAGGAAAAAGCATATTGCACCTTTGTGGCAGGTCGATCAAGAAGTCACAAGGAATGAGCGCATTGAAATCTACATGGCACGAGATTCCCAAAAAGAAGTGAATGAAAAGAACCCTTTCGTCACTTGAGGAAATAACTCTTTAATAAACGTCAAGTCCATCGAAACAGCTGGGTCCAACGTATAAAATGGGTTTGGGAGTGAAAGACCGTTTGTGGTATCTCCTCTGAACACTGGCACACACAATCTGGATGTGTTTAAAAGTAACAGGAAGTGGAAAACTGGGCACTTTACAAACGTGGAATGCAATTACGCGCAACCGGATGCAGATGTTTGTGTTGCAAATGCCATCATGCATCATGTTTGGGAATGAAACATCTTTCGAGGGAATACAGTACACTTTCTGGCACCCCCCTACATTGCTGCGCTGAGTGTGGGTTCAATGTTTTGGGGATTCAGTCGCTCTCAAATGTTTGTTTTTTTTTTACAAACACGTGGCTGGTAAGTTCCCCAACCCTGACTTAAAGCATTTTAGCGCAGGATGAAGGTGAGTTTTAGCCTTTATGACAACAATGGTATGTTCTAGGTTGGTATTAAAAAAAAAAAAAAAGACATCCAAACGCAAGTTTATAAATAAAAAGTGATGGCATGTTCCAATGTAATATTCAAGTAATTTTGTTCAAGTCCCTGATACTTAAGTGGTTCACGTAAACATTGTCAACACAGACCGACCCAGCAGCTCAATAGAAGGCAGCAGCAGCATTTTATATGTACAGTACACCACTTCCAGGTCTGCTTCCCCATGCTGGTCCAGTCACATCAAATCTTTGACACCGGCTTTAAAACTTGGTTCACCTTATGTGCGCTGCAAGGCACGCCTTTGGAAGCGGTGACGAGAGATTCTTGTAGGTTTTGACTTAGCGGGCCAGTGAGGGCTTTTTTTTAAGCTGCCAACCGCACCTGCTGTGCACCAAACAAGGAGTTCTTCCGCCCCTTCACGGACTAATGCGGTGAGGAATTCCCAGAGAGGCCCTTTCGGGTTTGATGCAGCCTACATGCGTTTAATCAATGTTTGCCAACACGAAGAGCGCACGCGTTTCCTTCACATGGCACGACCCGAAAACACAAACTGCTCGGCAATGGTGCCCCAGTATGTGTTTTCCATCCCAAAAATATGGTCATTTTGGTAGAATGAGTCTTCTACAATCTATCTATCCATCTATCTGTAGATATAGATAGATATAAATGTATATGTGTCTATAAAATCAAAATGGGAAAATATTTTTTTCACAGCTTTGTTGTTGTTGTTGTGTTAGGTTTTTTTTTTTTGCACTTTTACAAAACTTGGCACTGTTTTCATCTCAGTCACAATCTGAGATGTCAGTCAAGTTTCTGAGGAGAAATCAGTCATGTCAGAGTGATGACCTCTACCGGATCTCTTTTGTCTTTGGACCGCTGCTTGCGTTTGAGATGTCTCTGCGAGAGGGGAGGGAGGGCGGGACGCGCCGAAGGTGTTGCCGTGCCGACGGAGAGAGAGGACAGACCCGCGAGAGGCAACGGGGACGGGAGAGCCGCGGCGCTCTCCCTCTGCCGTTCTCCCTCCGTCTCCTGGCGTCACCTGTCGAAGCAGCCGGCCGCGAAAGTGTGATGGGCCCCCAGGTAGCCTCCGGTGTAGGCCACGCTCAGGCAGTGGTGAGCTTCTCCGGCGAGGGCCATCTGAACGGATATGGGGCCCTGCAGCGGCAGCGCACGCGCTCCCGCCTGGAGGCCGGAGGGCAGACTTGAATAGGAAGGAAAGCCGCCCCCGGCGGCCAGGCAAGAAGCCCCGCTCAGGAGCCCGACCCGGTGGCTCTGAAAAAAGTCCTGAGACACGTTGACCACAGGCCCCAGAGCCTGAGCGTCAGCAAGCGTTTGCAGTTGAGACAGGGAGGGGGAATGTTGGGAGAGGTTTGGGAAGCGGTCCGGCTGAAAGAGCAGCTGCGGTGTGCTGGAGGTGGAGGACGAAGACGGCGGTCTCTGAATGGTTGACACCGGAGAGAGGTGAGAAGTTTGGCCCTGAGATTGCAGAGAGGAAGCTCGGTGCGGAGGGGCGCATTTGGTTTTGTTGGCCTCTTTTACGTCGTTGTCGTGAGCACTGGGGAAAGCAAAGACAGGCAGGCGGAGGCCTGTGTCAATGTCTAGTTTCGTAGAAAACAAAACAAACGCATTCGGTTCTTGACGCTGTGTTGTTCAGGATCAACTCCCACAAGCATGACCATCAAAATAAGAAGCGAGACTGAATGTGCTCGTGTGTCTTACAGCAGCATGAGTTCGATGCACTGGGTCAGGTGGTCCCAGGTGTAGCCGGTCAGTAGATGCAGCGCAGTTGTCCAGCTCGGGGAAATCTGGAGGCAAATACGCGACGCTGCCACGCACGCGGCAGCAACTTGGGATGGCCGGAAACTAAGGAAGGTGTGATCTAAAAAAATAAAAATAAAAAAAAAATTAAAAAATCATCAATCAAACAAACAAGATTGTGTCAGTTTTCAGTCCAAAGCAGTCCGTTGCCATTCGACCCACCTTGCAGTGAGACTTCCAGGAAGTAGTGAGTGTATTTGTCCATGAAAGCCTTAGTTTTGGAGAGGGAAGACAGGGGCCAGCCGTTGTACAGATCTCCCTCTTGCACTGAAGCGTTGAGGTAGTAGTCGATGAAGTGGGCCGGTGTGGGCATGCACAGATTCCAGCCAAAGGTCTCCAGCAGCAGAAGTTCCATTTTGATCAGATCCTTCTTGTTGAGAACCATGTTCAAATTACACATGAAGCCCAGCGAGTTCAGCTGCTCCAGTTTCGGCACTCTGTCCTCCTTCTCTTCAAATTTGCCTGGGGAGGATCACAGTGACACGTCACAATCACCGGTGGCAACTTGTCAACTGTGTTCAACTGAGGAGGGAGGTGGGTGGGGGTGTCTCTTTTTTTATTTATGATCACATACATGTAGATTTCACGACAAACAGCACTCACTTTGTTTTTCTTGAAACTACCGTATGTTATTGAAAGACACATTGTGAAACCCGTTAAATTGAGACTTGTTGACACGTTCCAATCTCCAAGGCTGTCAAGAACTTTTCACCCCATTATGCCATCAGATCTTAATATATATACCGTAATAAAACGAAGGCCGCATTATAGGGCTTATCCTGGTTAAACACCCTCTTTTTCTTAGTGCAAGGAAGACAACATGCTGACTGTTTGTTATGCATGCCAAGTGAAGAATCACACCTTTTTTTAAGTTTAGTGCCGATGATGTGGTTTCAGAACAAACCACGTTTCATTATCACGCCGGCTGGAGCAGCTCCAGGCTGAGTCACTTGATCAGCACAACCGCAGCAGAGGTCTGTCAAATGGTTTACCAAACAGCTCAAATGAAGTATTTCGTATTTAATTTGGAGGGAGCGAGTGCGGCGTCATCATCTTTTCCCCAAGGTGCATCGACTCTACGGAATGGTACATGCACATCAGCTCATCTTGATCGAGCTCCACTGACGGATCATTCGAGTTTACCCAAAGCCAAACGAGCAATTAGCATCTACAATAACAGACTCGGTCGTAACAGTCTTTGGATCATCCCACAAGAGCCTACAGCCAGCGATCACAAAGCAAGCGCCTGCTTCACATGAGTGGATAAGTTGACCGGCGCTGAACATCTGGCTGAAAAGCAAAGCCATTCAGCGAGCAGGTCTCGATGAGGCTCACTGAGATTACACAAGCCTGCGGCCGTCTATGAATAAGTCAGCTTCAGGCCTCATCCAGCATTTCCCGGCATCCTCGCTGACTCACTACATTTTGCCTTGCAAACATTACAGCAGTGCCCAACTCGAGACATCCCCACCTCTCATTTCCATGGCAACTGCCCAAAGCCTCAGGGGGTCCGTGTGACCAATGAGGAGAGGAGACTCAGCCTTGAATAGTTGATGTCAAACAGGCACGCTTCCAGCGCAAACTTTGAACAATCGCACCAAATCCAGTAGACACTTAAACAGCTTCTTCCCTCTAGCCATTAACTCCTTAAACAGTCACTGACGTAGTCACTCTTCTTGTACTACAAAACTACTGGTTACTCTAAAATGGTTCAATGATTTTGTTGTTTACGATGATACTAGTGCAGCGTGTTATACCGGAGACAAATTCCTTGTGTGTTCTACATACTTGGCCAATAAAGATGATTCTGATTCTGATCGCCACGCGGAGACATTGTGCCAATAAGCCGCGGGTTCTATTGTGCGCACGGGTACCACAGAGAAAACTCCAGAGCCACGGGCTTTGCTCCAAAACTACAAAACAGAAAGTAACATGTTTGATGGACCTCAATGACCATCGACCAAGGGAGTGCCGCTCTTCCTCACCAAGCGTGAATTTTAGCACCGACCTACTCTGAGGTGGGGGTAGGGTCAGTGGGGTGTGAGCGAGCCGGCCTGAGTAGTCCGGGTAAGCGGGGGAACCGCAGCTCCACTGGCCATGGGGGTAATTAGCGGAGAGGCAATAATGGCGTGTCTGCACCAAAACAGGAAGCTCGGCGAAACGAGGCCATTCACGCTTGGCGGCCACATTTTGTCACCCTCGTAGGAACTGGCTGGTGCCGAACGGCTGCGTCCATACAGACGTCGCCATAAAAACCCGTCGATACCGCAGCCTCTTTGATCTTGCCGCAAGTCCATCGTCCCCTTGAGCTTTTGTGCACCTGGAATGGGCGAATGACAATGTCAAACGTGGCATGTCTGCTTTTACACTACATCGTGTTGCATAGAACAGCTTTCGCGGATCGAGTTCAAAATGTGTCGTTTGCGGTCAAAAAAAATCTCTTTCTACCCATTTCACGCAATCAGAAGTCAAGTGGCAGTTGGGACAAAATTGCAGTTTAAACGGGGCAACCATATTCCTGGCAAGATTCTAATTGTAAAAAAATGTATTGTCTTGGATAAACGAATGTGAATCGATTTTGCGGTGGCGAGCCCCGAGTCAACATCAAAATGCCAAATGGCTTCAAGACGAGATGGTTGTTTTGCCCTCTCACGCTGCCATCTGAGATAATTGGATGAAATATCATTTTCAGATGCTGGAAAATGCATCTTGACAATCTCTTGCTGCACAGTCTGTCAACTTAATCCGCCAATACAGAGAAGATTAACTCAGAGTAGCAATAAGGTATATTTTAGTGTACGAGTCGATGGTTTTGCTTGTAAGACAACAGTAGAGGAACCATTCAGTCTTTACACACACACACACACACACACACACACACGCACGCACACACACACACACACGCACACAACAATGTCAAGCGGCAGGCATATTGTAAGGCAGATAAAACCTTTCCTCTCACATAAACACTTTGAGACAGTAATCCATGCCTTTGTCACATCCCGGCTCGATTACTGCAATGCCCTTCACTTTGGAGTCAGCCAGTCCTCCATTAAGCGCCTTCAGCTGGTCCAGAATGCCGCTGCTCGCCTCTTGACTGGTACTCGTAAGAGGGAGCATATAACTCCTACTCTGGCATCCCTTCATTGGCTCCCCATTCCTTTTAGAGTTATTTTCAAGATCCTCCTCTTTGTTTTCAATTCTCTGAATAATCTCGCGCCACCTTACCTCTCTGAGCTCATCCGCCACCTACACACCTGCCCGCCACCTCAGGTCTGCGTACCAGACATTATTAGAAGTACCAATAACTAACCGGAGGCTCAGAGGGGATCAAACCTTTTCTGTTGCGGGTCCCTCTCTCTGGAATGACCTCCCACTGAACATTCGGCAAGCCTCCTCGCTGCCCATCTTTAAAGCCCTCCTCAAAACTCACTTGTATTCTTTGGCGTTCGACTCAGCATGATTTTACTGCTTGGTGCTTTCTTCTTACTGTTTATTGTGTATGTTAAATCGCTCCATGTACAGCACTTTGTATGCAGCGATGGCTGTTTGAAAGTGCTCTATAAATACTGTTGACTTGACTTGACAGATGATCACGACAAAGGCCAGCTTTGTTTTGCTGTGCTCGAGCTGGTGCATTCCTCGCCAGTTAGTACCGCCTACCTGGAATGAGGGCGACAAAACGATCCTATCTGAAATCAACAGCGAGGGGAGGCGATAGCGTTTCGTAAGGTCCAGCCAATTCAAGGGCTTCTGGAGCTCTGCGTGATCATTCTCACGACATCTACAAGTGATGGCAAAGATGAGAACAGGCAGGGGAAAGGTCAGGCGGGAGGATAAGGCAAGACCTGGATGCAGGGCCTCTTCCCAGGTGCGCATTTGGGAGAAGAGATGGGATCAGAAACCCGACCGCTCTTTCTGCTTCACGACACAAGATAGCAGCTCCTCTGAAGAAGATACAGTGCTCGACATCAATGATGGCGCGCACACACACTCACACACTTTTCACCCCAGAATTTGAGATTTCCAAAACATTTTTTCTCAATTCTGACAATTAAACCCACTTGCAAATGATTGTTACAATTGTGTTCATCTAAAAGTAGTTTTGCTCGACTTTCATTGGCGCGTCCTCATTTTGGGAACATTAAATGACGGTTAGGAAAAAAAAATGGATATTTTGAATCTGCACATGAACAGATATTTTCCAAAGTTTCGTTGTAGAGTACCCACTCATTCGTAGCCCTGCATCCCAACTGCATTGATAATAGTAATGAGATTAATGAAGCAAGAAAAAGAATCCGAAGTGTCCGAGGATGTCAAATAATCTAAAATAGCTTCATGGGAAGTATTAATTTAAACTATGATATGTTTTTTGGAGAAATATTCATTCAGCGCCTCATTCTCCTTTCTTTTTTTTCCCTGTTTGTATTGACGTCCATGGAGGAATTTCCTTTGCTCGCGCCAAACCTTTTATTTGCTGCCTCATCTTTCATCAGGAGTGTGAAATTGCTCACAGCTCCATCATAGGATCTCCTTGTTGCCACCCCTGGCTGTGGCAGCTCTCACAATGCAGGTCCAAGTCGACCCTTGACCTGTGATGCTAATGGCCAGTGAAGTGGCCAGAAAAAAAGCAAAGAAATTGTGTGACTACGTAGTTGTGGTTGGTGGCTCGGGGCGTGCTACTAAGCGTGTAAATGCTGATACGCGTTAGTAAGCCCGTTGCACGTCACAAAACTTTCTTTTTATTCTTAAATGCCATTTGGCAATATCATAATGACACATTTAAATGACTGTGAAAGCCCAGTTGCACCACCTTTGTCAAATAGGATACAAAACAGTGGAGGTGGCTTTCTTTTGATATACATTTTGGGAGACCTCACTGGGTGGTTCAGTTCAAACTTATCCCACTTTGCAGCCCCCCGCCCCCCTTGCCTTTGAAGTAGCACTTTGCTCATTTCCCAACCGCCCCAAGGACGGTGGGCTGCTTTTACTGGCTGCCATGCCCCAGGACCGGCTCGCTATGCCTGGCCGACACAAGGTGAGACAACTGAGTGGAAACAGACCCCGTAGCAAAAAGTAAAAGGACCCCACAAGAGAAAAGGCAGTCCAATTATGTGGCAGCAGCAATTCCAAGCCTTTTTAAGATCAAACACTGTGAGGAATACTACTTGAACGGACATCTTGACTGGGCGATCGGGGCAAAAATCTATACGGGCTGGTCATAAGGTTGCCCCAGCAACCAACATGTCATTTAGCAACGTTAGCTTTAAGTCTCTGCCATACAAGCACACATCCTCCCTGCTCCTAGTCTCCATTCCCCTCCCCCTCTCGGAGAAGGGTCTGGCTGCACGTCCTGCTTGCATTGACAGGCTTTTGTTTGAGGCCTGACTCGGAGAGCATATGGCAGGTGCCCCTCAACCCCTGAGTTCCTCCCCACCCTCAGAGGCCTGCGGAGGTGCAATGTGTCGAGTCAATATTTCACAGAGTCTCACAGGATGCTCGATTTGTTTGTTTGTTTGTTTGTTTGAGGTTCCGGAATCAGGCTGCTTGAGTAAGAAACGCAACAATCGACAATCAAACAATATGTGCGGCTCTTTGTAATATGTTGCTGTTGCTGCTTGTAACACTCAACATCTTATTTTCATCAACTGTCAAGTGGGAGTATATCTGAAAGAGCTCAACCTGCCGTCAACTCAAACGCCAATAACACATGCACTTCCTCTCTGTCAGTATCATTAACATTCATAACAAAGCATCAAATGTCCTTTTGTTTAAAATCATATCTGTAGCTCTTGAATTGAAATTCATTCGATTGTATAAGTCGTCACCATGTGGTCAACAGTACATGTATCGTATTTTCCACACTAAAAGGCGCACTGGATTATGAGGCACAACTGCAATGAATGGCCTATTTTGTCTTAGTTTTTTTTCATTTGTGAAACGCACCGCATTATAAGACGCAATCGACAATGCATCCACTAGATGAGCTATGCTCAAGGAAATGCCAACAGAACGATCAGATGTCAGTAAAACGTAGATGATTGGACTGTCTCAGAAGTGTTTGTTATTTATTCCTTTGTTGTGTATTCACAAACGAGGAAATCACAAAAGAAATTATGTGGGGGGAGGGGGGGCTATAGAATTTATTTTGGGATTTCCTCGCTTGATTTTCTGTTTTGATGCATTATTTTCAATTTTTGTAGTTTCTTTCTTGAACGTTAATTTACGTTTTTCGGAAGCGGTCATGAAAGCCTCTCGAGTCGAACGGAAGAAGAGAAAGCACGGAGACTGACAAAGACGTACCTGTATTTGTTGAGACCGTTTTAAAAAATGAACACCATAGCTCTCCTTTTTTCGGAGCTGCAACAAAAACGTATTTAATAAAGGAGCGACACAGTTCGCTGAACCAACAGCTAGTTAATACATTGTAAGCATGTCTCCAGCAAGGAGCCAACTTGGGGTCGACATATTACCGTAATGTCCATACACAAGGCGCACTGGATTTTAAGGCGCTCGTGAGCTTTTAAGAAAATGGAAGACTTTTTGGTGCGCCATCCTGATCCTGAACTCGATCAGGATGTGTGATCATTCCAAGGCATCACAGCCTTCAGATAAGAAGTAACATGCCATTCCTCAGGGATGTTTGAGGAAAACAACAAGGTCCCTAAATAAATGCTTCCAACAGCCAGTAACACTCGTTCCCAGGGGGGCCTGAAAATCAGACTATAATCTTACTACAGCACAAGAGGCTCATCTATGAACAAACATCCACCCGGAAAGACACAATGGAGTAACGGGATTAAGCTGTGACGACTGGGAGGCACAAAGGAGGTAGCGATTAATTAACCAGAACAGTTTTAAGAAAGAATGAGCGTGGCTGTCTGAGGCAGTTTGATAATTAGGCCAGATTCCAAGGCAACCCCGGGGACAGATAAAAAGTAGAGACAACTCCAAATCAAACACCCTTTTAAGCTTTCATCAATAATGCCAGGGACTAACTGCAGAAAGCCGTGGAGCATGAGAGGGGCTCCAGAGCGCAAACACACAATCAAAGGTTTCTATTAAAAATGGATATCATCTGTTACAGAATGCAGAAAAAAAGATCTGTTCAGACGGGCTTGACAACATCGAAAATCACCCTTAAATCATTTCTTTTCAATGTAATCGCTTCCTCGTCTCATCCTAATCCGTCCTACCGAATCGAAGTCTGATCGCAAAACCAGGCCTGAGCATCATTACTCAGCTTGCACACAAACATAAACTGCACCCTCCCAAGTGAGTGGGCCCCGTTCCAGACACCATCATTAGCCTAATTACCCATGATGCCAGAGGTTGCGTTCTAGTACCCCCCCCCCAAAAAAAAACAACCTCACAGCTAGTTCATCACCAAACAGAACGAGAATTCCATGATTTTTGTGCAAATAGCTAGTACTGTATTGTACCAGTATGTTAACTTTGTAAAAATATTTTGGGCTTATTTACAGTGCTAGTTGATGTACAGAAAGCAACAACAAAAAAAAGCACCAGATAGTGAATGAAAATTGGATTAGTGTGGATTTGCGAGAAGGATTATATGGAGTGAACACCCGGTTTTCAAAGGGGATACATTCAGCTGTGATCAACCCGCAACATGAGAAATTCTGCAGAGCTCTGTTTATCCCCAAATTATTTTACTCCCCGTACCCCGTGCTTGACTGGTTAGCGCGTCAGCCTCATAGTGCAAAGGTGCAGGGTTCAATTCCGGCATTGGCGTTCCTTTACATGTGCTGCCCGTGTCTGCGTGGGTTTTCTCCCACATTTCAAAAACATGCATGGCAGGTTCACTGGGCACTCCAAATTGTCCCAAGGTATGAGTGTGAGCACCAATGGTTGTTTGTCTATATGTGCCGTGCGATTAGGCGGCAACCAGTTCAGGGTGTCCTCCGCCGACTGCCCGAAGACAGCTGGGATAGGCTCCAGCACGTCCCGCGACTCTTGTGAGGGTAAAAGCAGGTCAAAAAAATGGATGAATGGAAGGATGGATTTTAGTCCTCCTACACCAGCTGGTTACAAACCCAGTCCTCTTGGGCCATTATCCAAGGTTGGGCATCACTGTCCTCCACGCTTTCAACACATTTTAAACTAATTAAAAGTTAACAAATTGTAACAAAAAATGTGAATCATAAAATGTATACACAATAGTGTACCAATGATAGTGTCTTTAAGAGGCGGGGCCTGATGGTGTGGCATGAAACGTCTGCGAGTGCGCATGAGTGTCTAAGCGTGAGCTTCGGCCGTCTGCAGCTTCCATGTGAGCTCATTCTGCTTTACCGTTCTTTCAGCACTGGATCTGTCCCTCCATTTTCTCATCCGCTTCTCCTCACGAGGGTCGTGGGGCGTACAGGAGCCTATCCCAGCCGTCTTCGGGCAGTAGGTGGAGTACACCCTGAACCGGTTGCCAGCCAACCACAGGACATACAAACAACCATTCATACTCACAATCACACCGAGGGATCATTTAGAGTTCCATTAACCTGCCATGCATTTTTATAGAATGTGGGAGGAAACCGGAGTACCCCAAAACATGCAAACTCCACTCGGGAAGGCCGGAGCGGTATCGAACCCAGCACGTCGGCACTATGAGGTGGATGTGCTCACGAGTCGGTCATCGTGCCGCCCCCCCACGACATTGTATCAACGACTGAAATGTGCATCAACACTTGTGGCTCTCCTTTCCCATTGGTGAGAGCATTAAAGAAAGGAAGTCGACAGTCAAAGATACAAAACCCATCACTGAAAAAAAGGAACTGGGGGGTGGGGGGTACAGTGTGACTGATTGTGACATAGCGTGAAACCACTTTATAGAAAATACAAGGTGAATTGAATGTTGGCCTTACTGGCTAAGAGCAGACAGGACAGGGCAATGACATAGAGCTGCTTGACGGCCACATCGTAGTGGTCCATGAAGAGGTCCAGCAAGTAGACGGCGAGGTGGCGTGCCGTTGGACATAACTGGTAGCGATTACTCAGGATGGCCAACAAGTCTGCAAAGTAGCGACGCATGCCAATCTGCGGTGAATGGGCTCGATAGACGGGTAACTTCAACTCCTGGGGAAGAGACGGAAAAAAAACACGTGAATGATTGTGCGTGGGTAGCAGGGTGTACAGGAAGCAATAGCGGGTAGCTATAGGGGTTGTAAACCGCATGCATAATAACTGAGTTGCGCAGGTCTGCCGCTGGGTGTTAGGAGTGGTGCTGTGGGGTTAAAATACTCATCTAACTCTGCCTCCATCACATCTTGATTATGGTGTCAAGTCATTTCTTTCTCCTTCGTTGCGGCAAAGAGGAGCTAATTTGGATCAAGCAAGAGGTCTCTGAGTATCGGGTATGGCTGTTGGTGTCTGTGTGTGGTTGGCTGGGTTGACGGGGGTCGCTCTTCTCAGAGATGGAGGAGTGGATAGGATTAGGTTTCACCCTGAGCATGTCTTCTATTCATGTCCCATTAGCTGCATGTATTCCAAAACAGTAGGAAGGTTCTAAGGAGCATTAGCATTGAATTGGCCTCAGCATCTTCTCAATCAGTCAGGGAAAAATCAAAACTAAGAAAGGACAAGGCTCTAGTTTCTGTATTCCGCAAGTATAAAAGGCATATTTTGGTTTGTGCAAACACACAAAGGAGCTACGTTCGTCAGATGTTTAGGGCAGAAAATATTTGTGCTCTTGGAAATACTGTAAAACAACAACAACAAAGGCTTTTGATCTGGATGTATTAAGAGATTGGGGATTGCCAAAGTAATCCTATTTTAAAATTGTGAAGGGTCTTTACATGAGAAAAATTGAGTCAGGACAGTTGTTTGAAGCAAGCCTCCATTTAAGCAAATTGCAACACTGTGCAAAACAGATTGCTTTAAAGAAAAAAATGTTCATTCTGGAAGGATTACAGGAAATGTCACCTATTTATCTTGAATGCCATAAAAAAAAATACATACAACCGGATCCAAAAAGTGACTCTTCAATGTGATCCCAAACTAAACAATGCCGCCCCCTCCACCATCACCACCACCACCCAAATCCACATAAAGCAACTCCACCCCCTTTGCCAGAATCCACCATACCACCCAGTCCGCCCCAAACTCTCCTCCCACTGCTTCAGCTCCTGCCTCTCGTCCATCTGTCTGTCTGTCTGAGGTTACAAGGGGTGCGGGAGGACTGGGGTGGGGAGAGCTCCAAAGAGTTGGGGGGGGGGGGGTCGGAGTGGAGTGGAGAGGTGCCTTTGTGGAGGACCTGCACGATAATTAAGGATTCCACAGCTGCCTCTGGCTGATTTGCATGTCTGGTAATTTGCCACATGCTCCACAGTGCCACTATCTCCCACATCAGGGCATTTGCACCGCAGCAAACGTCATTAAAGGCTGGAACAGACTGTGGGGGAGCAGGCAACATGGAGGAAACCACAACACTGCATGAAGGTGTTTTAATGATCCAAATTCCATGATTGTGCATTTGTTTTCTTTGTGCGTACTCATGAAATTACACACATGCAGTCAAAAACTCGAAAAGTCGAAATCGCTAGTTCAATAACGAGCAATTTCACAAGATGCTCTTTCACTACGTATCAAACATTAATTCAATACTGGGTGATTCCTACAATTTCACAGAAAGACAAACTAATCAGCAATGTGCACAAATTTTGGCTATTGTTATTTTTATTTTATTTTATTGTTTTCTATCCTGCTTAGGCATGTATTTGATATGTGAATGAAGATTTTGCTACGTCATGTGATAATCAGTACCTTTTGCGAGAGAATGTTTATAGGCAAATATGCAAAATTTTTATGACTCCTAAGTTGCTCCGTAATACAAATTACAATGGGGGTGGTGGGGTGGAAGGGGGACATTTATTTCACATAAACTGAGACTGAGAACTGTATAGCTTGGACTCAAACCACAAATCCCCTAATCGTGGCTGCGTTCGTGAATATGCTCGGGGCACTGATCGGAAACTCAAAGAGCGTTGTTCAAATGTGCCGTTCGGTTATTCAGAGTACCTTAAAGAAGGAGTGCCGGAGATCAGTGAATCAGGCAGCACAGACGGAAACAGTTCAAGTATGAGCTGTCGATCGGTTAATAAAGTTGCCCGTGTTCAAATAGCAAATGGAGGAGAGTGAACTCTGCCTCTCTGAACACACAGACTCGCAGAGTGGTGTATGGGCGTTGGATTTAAATTCCCGACGCAACGACGGGAAACAAGTTCCAGTTGGATGTACTGTACCTTCTGCTCTCAACTACAATACAATACAATACATGCTGATTTATATGGCACTTTCACAACAGCGGCAGCTGTAACAAAGCGCTTAACAAAAGTTAACATAAATTTTTTGTTATGTGTATTATTTTACTTTATGTTAACTGTTTTGTAAAGCGCTTTGTTACAGCTGCCGCTATATAAATCAGCATGTATTGTATTGTATTGTATTGTATAAAGTAAAACAACCAACACAACATAAAACACGGACAGTCGTGCAGTCCTAACCACTTTTCTGTCACACGCTTTGTTGTTTGAAGCAGTTTGAGATGAAAGAGGAGAGAATCAAAGTGTCCTTTAACTAGTGGATCAGAGACATCATGCTCAAAATGTGCACACGTCGGCTACAAGCTAAGTTTCAAAGTCAACAAGAAGCTGTAGCATCCATTGACGAAAAAAGAGATTGGTTCACTTCTCCTGCCCCATGGAAATCCATTTCAATTGCAAGCGTCGACTCTCGGTTCCAAAAACGCATCAGCGCTCTGCGCCAACGGTCCTCTCTCCTCATCCTCAACTTCAGCAGCCATCCATCCAGCCGCACCAATGCTAATGGTGGGTTATTGCGCCTTTTGTTACTCTAAATAAGGGGTGTCAAACTCCTTTTTGTTGAGGGCCACATTGTAGTTACAGTTTGCCTTGGAGGGCCGTTATGACCGTCTAAATGTTTCATCACCTCCAGATATCACATACACAGAGACCAGCAAATTGATGGATAACTAGTTTTAAGATCAGAAGTCAAGAATAATAACTCTTACTGTGGATAACAAATGACAATTACAACTTTTGGTTCTGACTTTAGCAAGCATCATGGAACTTGACATGCTTGATTTGCTTTCGCGGGCCACATAAAATGATGTGGCGGGCCAGACCTGGCCCCCAGGCCTTGACTTTGACACTGTGCTCTCAATGCTTGTGGTGCAAAGACGACACATGCTGAAGGAGCGATATGTTGTCAGACTTTAGTTGCCATGACTACTACTCCTTCTGTTTTCATTTCTTCTTTTATTTTCTTTCGGTTAGTGGCAAATATTTTTGGTGCATGACTGCCACCATTTCAGCATGCTAAAGAAGGTGGCCAGGATGCAGTAATGCATCAAAAATATTTGCCAACTGCCAACAGAAAGCCAACATGATTAGAGGACGGGATTTTGGGGGCCAGTCCGGGCTCTAATTTGAATTCATGCAAGTCGCCCTGAAGCATAAATCGCCAGACCAGCCAAACTATGAAAAACATTGCATGCACCCTATGCATGACTGTCCGTGTTTTATGTTATGTGTTGTGTTCATTATTTTACTTTGTTAACTGTTCTGTTAAGCGCTTTGTTACAGCTGCCGCTGTTGTGAAAGCGCTATATAAATCAGCTTGTATTGTATTGTATCACCTGAAAAATACGGTAATACAACAGTAGCGTGTTTTGCCATTTATGGTTTTGACAGTGTAACAGTACTCAAGCACTGTGTAAATAGCCCTTTAAGGCGGAAGCAGTAAAGGGAGCAGTTCTTGCGCTGTTGCTCCCCTAGAGAAGTTCATGTTTCTGTTGGTAAGCAGGTTTACATTAAAACAACAAAAATGAAAATACAAGCGGAATTGGATGCACATTGGTGTGATGATCATTTTCAATCAACAGCATTCAAATCCGGGTGAAATTTGAAAGGCATTTTAGCTTCAAGTAACAAGCAACCTGCAAATGTGTTGGCAATACGGATGAAAAATCAGACTAAAAAACATTCATTCATTTTTAAAATACACCTTGAAAAAAAATTACATCCATGAACTTGCTGAACTTTTGTCAATTAAAATAATTGTATTAAATCACAATCTATCATGGGTGGCACGGTGGACGACTGGTTAGCACATTGGCCTCACAGTGCAGAGGTGCAGGGTTCGATTCCTGCTCCCGCCTTCCTGTGTGGAGTTTGCATGTTCTCCCCGTGCCTGCGTGGGTTTTCTCCGTGTACTCCGGTTTCCTCCCACATCCCCAAAACATGCATGGCAGGCTGATTGAAAACTCCAAATTGTCCTGAGGTGAGCATGAGCGAGGATTTTGGTATGTCTATGTGTTCCCTGCGATTGGCTGGCAACCAGTTACTCGACAATCTGTACGCCGGCAATGTGTCTACTTTTGGTGAATGTGTAAATATTTCTGGCTCTTAAAATCATGCAATCTATTGCCACTTTGTGTTACCTCCAGATGTGAGTAATTCTCCTCATGTGACACTTTTCGAAGGGATGACTCAGAAGGTAGTGTGCATCCTTAAAACACAACAGTCAAGTAATATATGCCGTTAACACAAAAAATAAAAGTTAAAGCAAAACGAAACGAAAAAAGAACAAGGAAAACATTGACCAAATAAAAATTGACTCCAGGCCTAAACGGCACACAGACATTTACAATCAGTCAAAAGACACCTATTTAACCTTTAGCCCAGTCCGCATTCAGTTTTAAATGAAGGCAAACTCTGCATGTTGCCTTAATTTCCAAGCTAAAAAAAGATTTTCAGAATGCGGTGGAGACTTAACCACTACATTATTTTAGGCCGCTGTGAAAATAGTCTTGTGTAACAGTCTGCTCTTTCAAAATGCGGGCAGGGAACCTGTGTCTCAGACATGGAGTGAAGCAAATTCGGCGCTCCACGCCCCACTGTTTGCGTGTGATGCTCCCATGAAGCCACACATCACCAACGGGCCATCTCGCACATTGGGGGTTTATTTGCAGCTCAGTCTGCATGCGTATACAGCCAGGCCAGCTGACGGCTCACTCTGAATCACACCCTGTTTTTCTGAATAGAGGATTGTGCGAGGGAATGTCTACTTTTGAACTTGTAAGCATCGCAATCAAAATCGGATGCCTTCACATAACACGACGCACGCGGAATACCTGAAACTGTTATCTAGGATCTTCTCTCACCGTGACGCTGGCAGGGACTTGAAGGGACTGCCGCTCAAGTGACAGATGTCTCCATTAAAGTCGCATGGGGGAAGAAATATGACCACGCTTAAGCTTAATTAAGACATTGCCAATTAATGAGCCTCGACTCATCTATGCAATCCCATTTAGATCATTCTAAATGGGCAACTTGGCCGGGTAATTACATTTTGCCGCCAACGTTTACAAAACGTGAAACATCCGAAGAGATTTTGTTCCATCACCACAGCGAGAAAGGCTGCATTTTCAGATTTGTTCTGACCAATCGTGAAGCCCTGCTTTACAAACATGACATTTCGTTCATGGGGAGAACAACGAGGAAAGCAAAAGTCAACGCCAATCGCGGACTGTTCATTTGGTACATGAGCCTTCAGGGAGGGACATCACCCACGCTGTGTCTCTGAATGAATGATTGATCCTAGGGCCCAACCAAAATGTATTTTTTTTTAGGCTGATGCAAATTCTGATATTTGGCAGAAAGAAAATTTTCAAGCACAAAACAAGACAGCGCTAAATCTCACTCAAAACTTTCCCCTCATTTCCTTTTTAGTAGTTATAAATTAAGAAGATTTTATACTGTTCTCCTCTTCCACTTGTTACTCACGGTGGTCATAGAGGATCATTCATTCATTCATTCAGAAAGAAAGAAAGCTAAATCATGACCAGGATCTTCGGCAGCACAGACGTTACACGGCCATCCACCACTGTTGTAAATGTTGGCAGTGTTCAGGTGCAGTCACGCAAGCAGTGGGACAACAATGTCATCTTCTCAGGAAACATGCGTATTGACGCAAGGGCATCCATCTTTCTGAGTGACACTTAACAGCATTTACTCTTTCATGAAAAAAGAAGAATATATCAGTTTCATTGGCAAAACTGTGGCCACTTTTGATTATTTTAAAATAGGGTTCAAAATGGCCAATATAATTGCTCCAATAATGAATTGACTGGTCAAGCCCGACATAGAGACGTTTGCAGCTATTTAAAAAAAAAAAACATTCATATATATATATATATTTTTTAAAATCCAATACAGTCAAACCTCAGTTTTCGAACGTCTCAGTTCTCGACCAAAATATTTGTGATTTTTACACTGCGGATTATGACCGAAAACCAGTTTTTGACCAAATTGAACAAACTCGAATACGCCACTTGACTCCTCTCGGCTTCCTTACACGAAGAAGTGACGCTTCCTCGTGTAACGTACATTGCGAGCAGACGTATTTGTTGTGATTTACGCGAATCTGACCGTTTTTATATTATTTCTGCATCGTGTATTAGCCCCTAATCATGGGCTAATAAAATAGTTTCAAATTTCAAACAAATCACTTTTTGAACAGCCTTCTGGAACGACGTATGGTCGAAAACCGAGGTATGACTGTATATTAAAACGCTCTGCATGACCTGACAGTAGAAAATGATTTAAAAGTTTTTTTCTGTGGGTAGACCAGCTCTTTCTGACCCCATTTTATACCTCCAATGTAATTTTCAATTAATTTGTCTTCATCATGGCGGAAATAAAACAAGTGAATCAGCGAATGTACACTGAGACGACGCGACTGAAGGATGAAGCTTGTGTGGACACAGGGAGGTTCTTGCCTATAGTTTTTTAAGGTTATTTAAGTCCTTTCAGCAACAACCGTTTTAAAGAAGGAATCTCTACTTGATGGCGCAGGAGACAAACTTTGTTTTGAGGTGCGGACGGCTACATTTGCGCGGCTGCATATGGCCAAAACCAGAGGCGTGACGTGACCATTCCCATCAGATCATCAGGTGAGTTCTTATATTTTAACTGATTCTACAATCTAAAAAACACAACATCTAACTGGGAACATTTCATTTTTGGCAGTACAGGTACTCCATCATGAACAAGTCAAGCTAGCAATGTAGCAGCCTTGGCGTTAGTGAGATGGGGGCGTTTCTTTGGGTGGAGAGGAGAGAGGCTGCATTCAAATCTTGTAGTACTGTAAGGACTACATACTCCAACTACACCACCACTATCAAGTCTCAATTACAGAAGCCATCAATACTGTACCAAAACGCTATATGACAGCAGCGCAGAACTGCCAAATGCAGTGGAACCGCTATTTATGACTGTCTCAATGTTCAAATCATTCAATTTATAAACCACAGAGCAATTAAAAATACTGCTCTTCGTGCGAACCTTGTCGCGGTGCGCAAACGTTTCATTCATCCCTTTTGCGGCCCGGACCGCGGCCATTTTCGGGAGGCGGATCATTTCAGCCCCTAATTGTACTCGACTCTGAAAGAAACAAATCTACAATGAGGTATCTTTGAATGGACCGAAAGAGGTCTGGACTAACGCAGACTGGCGACGCAGTTTGCACGCGTTCCGGCAGGGCAGCTGCATAGGAATGAGGACCACAGTTCTGCTTGTTGTTGTAGTTAACTTGGCGAATAATGTTTTTCATATTTATAATATTTGTTAAAGGATAACTTTTAAATTGACAAACCTGTTCAAGATCGAATTTAAAGTTTATAGATCAAGGTTCCAACGTACATAGTCAGTGCGCCTAAAAGAAACACTACTACTAGTGTTGCTAAAAAATTACCGGAATTACATTGATGAAATATTAGAAATAGGGATGTAAATGTAGGTCAGTGCTTCTCATCGTGTACAGGCCAAAAGACAGAGAGTGGCCCTGGCAACTCTACCAGTGATGAAAGCGTGAATATCTGTGTCGCCATCAGTGTTATGTTCACGTTGTCAACAACTTAACAGCTGCTTGGCAAGGTGAACTCACCTTGATGCGGAGGGACTGATGGATGTCTGCAGCAAGTTGTCCTTTCCACCATTGCAGCTCTCTTTCCATCTTTTCCCATCCAGAAGAGCCTTTCAGGATCTGCTTGGACCTGCAGAGACACACGTGTTCCACAACATCAAATGGAAAGCTGATATGGGTTATGTTACTATTTTCTCATCAATAATTACTGATGAAAGGCATTTTTATAGTGAGCAATATAGAAGTCTTGATGGATTCCAAAACATCCTCATCGAAAAAGTTGATATTCGGTGTTCGTCCGAGGCCATTTCCAATTGCGGGGAGTTTTAATGGCCGTTCAAATGTATCACGGACGCTTTCTGACAATCTTTTAAACGGGTACGAATTAAACTACAAGTCACATTCACCTTAGGGTCGCCGTTTCAATGTATTAGCAGCACCACACGCGACACACAAGTTAAAGAGTCCTCATCACTCGTGTATAAAAAACCGGTGTGAAAATGAGCGCGTCGTGATATCGTTTAGCCCCCTCGACTCGTCCACGTTTAATTTCATCTTGGATACAACGGCAAAACTTTTTTTATAACCGACCTTGTTCAACGTGCCACTCACCGCTCCGTCGGGAATGCCCCCCAGACCCCTTTGTCTCAGTCCGACATCCTGAACGAGACAACTCCGTTTCGGCTCAACTTTGAAGAAAGCCCTCTTTACTGGGCGAAAAGGTGGACTTGGGGTGCTCGGAGCAAGTTCCCTCAAAGGCCACTGACCCCGAATCCCGGCACGGACCGTTTTGCGTGCTGTGTTGACACTTTTTCCGAGCGATTTGCTCGGCGAAGCTTCGGCTGGAACAAAGTCGCCTGCTCGGCTGCACCAGCTGCCGCCGTTACGGCTAGAGGCTCATGCGCTTGACTCGGGAGTTCCTTCCTGCTTGCTGGGAAATGTAGTCCTTTTCCCACTGCGGGCTTCGTAAGAGGACCGCAAAGCTCTGTCAGGTTTTTTCCAACGTTTTACGCGATGCGGCTCCCGACAACAAAGACATGGTCGTTGTTCAATTTATTGTTGTAACTGCACCAAAATAACAATAGCCAGTTTTTAATGACAATACTTAACGCTTTGTGGCTGTGGAACTGCCAGACAATTTTGCTTAGCATCGATCCCAAAACTTTTAGATATTTGCTATCTTGGACGAAGTCTTTCCTGGTGGCTCACACTCTGTAGAATCCTGTGAAATGGTAAAACACATGTAACATAAAATTGTCTCTATACTACATAAAACAGTATCTGTGATACAGTTGACCGCAACATGTCTCAAAGACGACTGTAATATAAATATTCAGAATGAGACAATTTAAATTTGGACTAATTTTAATCAGTTTTATCATTTGGAATGGGATGGTAAACGTGAAAAAAATGGGAACATTTATTGCGAAAATTAGGCAGATGAAAATTTGAAGTTTGTTTGAACCGGCTGAGAAATATGAAATATGAAAGGGGGACTAAATGTAAATTGGAGTCGCTATATTCAGTTTAAATTCATCGCTCCTTTCATTATTCATAATTTTATCTGTGGTTTTAATGTTTTTGTTTTGATTGTAAAGTGTCCTTGATTGTTTTGGAAGGCGCTTGTAAATGAAATGTATTATTATTTTTATAAAATATCAGCATTTATCTTGAAATGTTACCGATGCAATGTTGAAAAAAAGTCTACTTTGAATTTTTTTCAATCCAAATACTTTGATCAAATCACAATTTATCGCGGGTGGCACGGTAGTCTACTAGTTAGCACCTCCTCCTCACAGTGCAGACGTCTAGAGTTTGATTCCAGCTTCGGCCCGGCCTGCCTTTGTGGAGATTTACATGTTCTCCCCGTGCCTGCGTGGGTTTTCTCTAAGTACTTCGGTTTCATTCCACATGTACAGTAGCGTTATTGAACACTCTAGTCTAAATCAGGGATGTCAAACTCATTTTAGTCGTGGGCTAATTTGGAGTTGCGTCTTTCCTCGGGGGGAGAGGGGGGGGGCATTATGACAGTGAAACCACAAATTACTTGTACACAACAAATTAATAGATTACTGGTTTTGAAATCGGCCAAGTTAATATAATAGTTTGTTCAATTATTTTTCAAGTGAGTGTAAACAGGGTAACGAAAGGATTGCAAAATCTCGACGTTATTTATTACACACAACAATTTGACATTTCGGGACAGATTTTAGCAAGTTGACACAACATGATTTGCTTTCGCGGGCTACATAAAATAATCCTGCCCCCAGGCCTCGAGTTTGACACACATGCTCTAAATTGGTTGTTCGTCTATGTATGCGCTGCAATTGGCTGGCAACCAGTTCAGGGTGTACCCCGTCTATTGCCCGGGGACAGCTGGGATAGGCTCCAGCACACCCGCTACCCTCTTCAGGATAAGTCGATTAGAAATTGGATGAATGGATGGATAGATATGACTGCTGAAGCGCATGCTCGCCATACTAAAGGTTAACTTCACTTTTATTAATTGTTGAATTGCGGTTTAGTGTGTGGTCGTTTTTAGCGCCATCTGGTGACAGAGTTTGTTCCTTTAACAACAGACGTCCAAACTTGCCTGTTGAGCGCCACAAACGGAAAACTGAGAGCGGAGTCAAATCATATTTGGTTTATGAAACACACTAAAAACGATTCAATATTGTATACAGTACTAGAGAAGGTAACCTTTTGGTACGTTTCTTAAGACAACATCAAAGCAAATATTTTTAGAATGAATGTTATATCTGTGACATTGAAAATGCAATCAAACTTTTTATTTTGCTCTTAATAACATGAAAACGTTTAATGTTATTTTTCAGGGAAATAGCCAATAGCTTGTACCATTCAACTTTGTACAAGTATTCAATAAGTACAAATAAAAAAACAGCATGACAAATGATAAACCTTTTTGGGGAAAACTTCAAATAACAGGTGTGAAAATGGAACATTCAACTTCTTGGGCACCTGCACGGCAATTTCAGTGGACAGTAGGGGACGGTGATGAGAAATTCAGATTGATGAAAATGCATTCCTCTGCTTTCTGCTTATTTCATGAATGCAATATGTATATGACTACCATGTTTTAGACACCTGAGGGCGCATAGAACATATTTTTGCAAGGAAAAGTTTTGCTTTGCATTCTGCTTTAAAAAAAAAACAGGGATAGAGAGATGTAGAGAAAAGAATTGAGAAAAAAGCTGAAATATCAAGTGTCATCCGGTAAATCAGCACTTATGTATCAGCCTGATCAGCATAGATCAGGAAGCCTGTGAAGGTGCTGTCAGTCCAGAAGGGGTCAAAGAAGAGTCCATTTTGCTCTGAGTAAAAGATCTGCAACCAGACCTGGTCCAGATGCCGCAGGTGGAGGACAGTGGAACCGGATGCCACGTCGTGGTTCCCCGTATTTGCGTCAAACGTCTTAATCTTGTACTGTCCGTTGTGCACCAGCCCGATTGCAAGGTGCTTATTGGCCACGGTGATGTCATAGGTGAAGTAATAGACTCCGGGGATGGCGCACACAAACTTCCCACTGCTCGCATTGTAGTGATTGCCCTCGTTGATCAAGATGCGGCTGAAGCGAATGGGCGTGCGTTCTTTGGGATAACTCTTGGACACGGCCACCGAGAAAGCCGAGCGGGCGTGTGTGCCACAATCGCAGCCTCCCGCTTCTCCTCTATTACCCACATCCCCCTCATCTCCTTTCTGGCCCCTTTGTCCCGCTGGCCCCGGTGACCCCCGTTGGCCCTTTAGTCCCCGAGGTCCAGCCTTGCCAATGAGGCCCGGGCGGCCTTTTAAGCCTGGTTTACCTGGATTTCCGGGCCTGCCGTGATCACCTGGGGAAGAAATAACAAGAGGTGTAGCTTTTTATAAACATCGGGTAGCATGAGTAGGTATATAAAGTTGCGAGAAAGATGAACTTTTTCATAATGTTTGTCAAGTCAACTGTATTTATAGAGCACTTTCAAGCAGATGCCAGGAGTCACTGTTGATGTGAACTGAAACGATGATTGCGTTTGTAGTTTAGCAAAACAAGCCAGTTGGCTCACTCCATCTCCATTGCACGCTAGTCGTTTCAACACCAATTATCCACTCCCTCAGTCATCATATTAAGATGCATCAATTTTCACCACGTCTATATTTAAATCAATTTAATTTACCTCATGCAGCGTATATTCTCCCTGTGGCTGAAGATGGCTCAAATAATTATCTAAGACATTTTAATGATTTAAAAAAAAATATTTCAAGCAAAATGCCTTTGTCATATGATATGGACATTTTTCTTTGTTCGTTTTTTAACCCAATGCTGCTACCAGAGACATTTTTAAGGAACATGCATCTGTGGAACAAGCAGCATGACTGCAATGTAGAATTAAGTATGCAATACAGTTTGTAAGTACTGTACATTATCCAAACAATGAAAACAAAAGATCACAATAAACATCAGATGTCCGTTAGAAATTGGGGATTCACAACAGACATGTATCATGAAAAACAAATATTCATCGCTGATGCTAAATAGCTTACTCTGCTGTTGCTACGGACTCCTGTTTTAAGCTTCTGGTACCTCCTTTATCAGGGCCCTAAAAATGCAGGAAAACAGCAGGAAACAAACCCCCCAACTATTAAGTACCTCCATCTCCTTTTTCTCCCTTCTCTCCATCCTGACCATCTGGACCGTCCTTCCCAGGTGCACCCATCGGCCCCATTGCCCCGGGTGATCCCGGAGCTCCTGGATTTCCCGCAGGCCCCACCGGGCCCGGCAGGCTACAAACCAGATTGGAAGAGTGGATAGTGATGTTGCGTCCTTTCTTGGGTGAGGAATAAATGGACTGGCCGAGGACCACCACGAGCAGACAGGTTATCATACACATATGGAGCACTGTGGCCAGAGGAGTCACAAAAGGATTGAGAAAATGTCATTTAAGACCAACTATTCGGTGAAGTTTATAAAACATGCAAACTTAGGCAGTTCTAATGATGAGGCTACATTCAGTGATTCTCTACAAGTAGTCAACAAACTCACTCGTTGAAAATGATGGGCTCTTTCACCACACTCACTGTCTGTCTTCTGCATCAGGTCGCAATCGGTCTCTCATGACTTTTTTTTTCAATCATCAAATCATAGCGTATTCATTCGGAGAAGCGCTGCAAGGAAATGTGCAAGTCAGTGACTCGCAGTCTATAACATCCGCCCAGCTATTCAGGCGCTCGAAAAACAACGAATGCTTTCACCATGACGTCATTAGCTTCAAGTCAGAGCAATGATTTTTGCACAGCTGAAGTCATTGTGATTTAGGACCAAGGACTGCATGAATGTAAAATAGAAATGATTAAACGTCAAAGTTTCAAATTTTTCATGACTGCAAGAGGGGCATAAACAATTCCGGAGGGATTTGCCACTGTGATACATGGTCCAGCTGTTGGGGGGAATGGGCGTGTAGGGATACCACCGTATTCACATTGAACCGACACCACAAGAACAGAAATTGAAAATGCATGTTCAGAAACAAATGTTCACAAATTAAAAACAATAATACAGAACATCAGATTAAATCCAAATATTGATCACTTTTATCTTCCAAAAAAGCGAGCCAGTTGAAGAAAAAAGAGACATTGCTCATATCATATTCACCACCGACCCTGTGGCTTTGCAACACAATGTAACCAAACTAGAGCTGAATGAATTATTCAATTATAAAATGAATCTATAATGCTTTGAGATCATCGATTAATCGTTTCAAGATCTATATTGAGATCTGTCCAAATCCTTGGAATTTCAACCTCGCAACAGTAAATGTTCTCAGATTTCTGTAGTCCTTCATACAAGCAGACTTGTCTTTGTGTTGAATCATAAGAAAACATTTACACTTTTTTTCCTTTGGGGGAAAAAAAGGCCTTTTCCTGTCCTCTTACAGAGCAAACAAGTCACTAAATATAATTTGTTTTTTGGTGGGGGGCATTTTCTGCACCGTCAGTGTGAATTAATGTCTTCTTTTTGAATAAAGCGATTGAAATTAAACTTGTTTATTTAAATCCAGTTCATCAATTGAGAAAATAATCAACAGATGAATCCATTATTAAAACAAATGTTAGTTGCAGCCCTCAACCAAACTGGACTTTTTCCAGTCAATGAACATGTTGACAATGGTAAAATGGTGAACTCGTGATTCGCACTTTTGCCTCATAGTTCTTCGGTTCAAATATTGACTCCAGCTTTCTTGGAGTTGGTGTTTTCTCGCCGAGGTTGGGTCGTTGCTAATTAAATGAGCTGAAGACTCCAAATCATCCATAGGTGGAAATATGAGCGTGAATGAATCTACTGTACATGTCCAGCGACCCGCCAAGATGTACCCCACGTTCACTCAAGAAGATAACAGCTACGGAAAATGGACAAACTGGTGTGAAAAATTTCACAATATTTAGTATTGGGTATGACCAACGCTTCAGTTCTTACCTTGATTGACTTCCCCTGAAAAGTTACAAAACATAAATAAAAGTAAAATATATCCAGCAAAGTCGTTTTATTAGAAAAAAAAAGCATGACGCCAAAATTATTTTTATTTGATTGTAGTTACTGCGGGTGCAGTTTTGTATGAATGCAATCTAGTTAAAAAGAAAGAAAAAGTGTCTCTCATAGTCCTGGAAATGCCCAATCACGTGCCGTCGTTTGCGAGACTGAATTTGCGTGTACTGTATTGTGTGAGACACCGTTTCATTGAGCAACAGCTCCGGTAGAGCTCCAGGCGAAAGTGTTGCGGGGGCAGCGGAGAAGAGGGAGACGTCACTGTCCAAGAAAGGTAGCCATAGGATCATCTGGCCGACAGCGTTTCATGCGGAAGGCCTCGATCTCCTCCTCAGTGGGGGCCTTGACTTCCTGCAGGCTGTGGTACGGCCTCTTCCTTTCGTCCAGCTGCATCATTGCTTCCACATGCTTCACACGCTTGTCTTCTGCTTCCAGAGCCTGCAAAGAAAAAATGGGTCAGCAAAATAGAAACAGTGGAAAGCTACGGGCAGTACGCCGTGGATAAGCAAACCCTTTTACCTTCTTCAGCTTTTCTTTCTTTTTCTCTTCATCCTCTGAATCACTGTCGTCGCTGCTGACGTGCTTCTTATTCTTTTTGTACTTCTTTTTCTTTTTCTTCTCTTTCATTTTTTCTTGATGCATCTGATGGTTGCAAGCAATGCCAGAACAAGGGGTCGATTTTGCTCGTCGGGCTCCATTCACATTGTCGAAACACATTGCTCTTTTCGCACATTAATATTTTTCTTTCATTTCCATATTTTTATGATCGTGAGAACCCCCAAATGAAAAAAAATGAAGATTACATTTCAATTATTCGCTCAGGCCTACTAAGTATTAGTATCTCATACCTCCAGCAGAGTCTTGGGCTGCTCTTCCTCTTGTATTTCATTCACACCGTCTTCGAACGGAACACACTCAGAGTTGCTCTTCAAGATAAAAAAAATAATACGAATACGTGAGTAACAAGGTCAACGTGGGCCAGGAAAAAAAAAAAACATGGTAGTGCCCTCAGCACTCACAATTCCAATGCAAGCATCTCCTGTGCAGTAACTTTGTTTGACCATGGAGTGGCAGCACTTGTATCCCCAGAAGCCATCCTTCCAGTAGGAGCCCCAAATACACTGAACAGCACAAAATTTTTGGTCAAGGAAAACAGAAACCGGTCACAAGCCCATCAAAGCATGCTCGGCCATCCTTACGGTGTGATTGTTGATGAGTACGTCTTCTTCATACTTGGAGCGAGCCACAGCTTTCTCAAGACCTTTCAGGACGGCGCCATGACGAGAGTACTCCACGTAGTCTTCGGTCTGAGCCAACAGCAACTCCCGCGGGGGTGCGTCCAAGTGCTCCTGGCCTCCATACTAATGGACACACAAAAAACAGTTTTGAAATGCTAGAAATGAACATTTGCAAAATATGGCTCGTTTACCACTCCGTGAGTCGTCACCTTACCGCGGTGGAGGGGTTTGCGTGTCCCAATGATCCTAGGAGCTAAGTTGTCTGGGGCTTTTATGCCCCTGGCAGGGTCACCCATGACAAACAGGTTCTAGGTGAGGGGCCAGACAAAGCACGGCTCAAAGACCCCTGATGAAGATTAAAATAAATGGATCTAAGTTTCCCTTGCCCGGACGCGAGTCACCGGGGCCCCCCTCTGGAGCCAGGCCTGGAGGTGGGGCTCGTTGGCAAGCGCCTGGTGGCCGGGCCTACACCCATGGGGCCCGGCCGGGCACAGCCCGCAGAGGCAACGTGGGTCCCCCTTCCCATGGGCTCACCACCCATGAGAGGGGCCAAAGGGGTCGGGTGCAATGTGAGCTGGGCGGCAGCCAAAGGCGGGGACCCTGGCGGTCCGATCCTCGGCTGCAGAAACAAGCTCTTGGGACATGGAATGTCACCTCTCTGGCAGGGAAGGAGCCCGAGCTGGTGTGTGAGGCAGAGAATTTCCGACTGGATATAGTCGGACTTGCCTCCACACACAGCCTGGGTTCTGGTACCAGTTCTGTCGAGAGGGGTTGGACTCTCTTCCACTCTGGAGTTGCTCACGGTGAAAGGCGCAGAGCAGGTGTGGGCATACTCATTGCCCCACGGCTCAGTGACTGTACATTGGGGTTCACACCGGTAGACGAGAGGGTTGCCTCACTCTGCCTTCGGGTGGGTGGACGGGTCCTGACTGTTGTTTGTGCATATGCACCAAACAGCAGCTCAGCATACCCACCCTTTTTGGAGTCCTTGGAGGGTGTGCTGGAGAGTACTCCTGCTGGGGACTCCCTTGTTCTGCTGGGGGCAATGACAGTGAGACCTGGAGGGGCGTGATTGGGAGGAACGGTCCCCCCGATCAGAACCCGAGTGGTGTTTTGTTATCGGACTTCTGTGCTCGTCACGGATTGTCCATAACGAACACCTTGTTCAAACATAAGGGTGTCCATATGTGCACTTGGCACCAGGACACCCTAGACCGCAGTTCGATGATCGACTTCGTAGTTGTATCATCGGATTTGCGGCCGCATGTTCTGGACACTCGGGTGAAGAGCGGGGCGGAGCTGTCAAATGATCACCACCTGGTGGTGAGTAGGCTCCGATGGTGGGGGAAGATGCCGGTCCGTCCTGGCAGACCCAAACGTATAGAGAGGGTTTGTTGGGAGCGTCTGGCGGAATCCCCTGTCAGAAGGAGTTTCAACTCCCACCTCCGACAGAGCTTTTCCCATGTTCCGGGGGAGGCGGGGGACATTGAGCCCGAGTGGACCATGTTCCGTGCCTCTATTGTTGAGGCGGCCAATCTGAGTTGTGGCCGAAAGGTGGTTGGTGCCTGTCGTGGCGGCAATCCCCGTACTCGCTGGTGGACACCAGCAGTAAGGGATGCCGTCAAGCTGAAGAAGGAGTCCTATCGAGCCTTTATGGCCTGTGGGACCCCAGAGGCAGCTGACGGGTATCGACTGGCCAAGCGGACCGCGGCTTCGGTGGTCGCCGAGGCAAAAACACGAGCGTGGGAAGAGTTCGGTGAGGCCATGGAAGCCGACTTCCGGACGGCTTCGAGGAAATTCTGGTCCTCCATCCGACGTCTCGGGAGGGGGAAGCAGTGCACCACCAACACTGTGTACAGTGGGCATGGGGCGCTGCTGACTTCGACTCGGGACGTCGTGAACCGGTGGGCAGAGTACTTCGAAGACCTCCTCAACTCCACCAACACGCGTTCCTTAAAGGAAGCAGAGCCTGGGGACTCTGAGGTGGGCTCTCCCATCTCTGTGGTTGAAGTCACCGATGTGGTTAACAAGCTCCTCGGTGGCAAGGCCCCAGGGGTTGATGAGATCCGCCCGGAGTTCCTCAAGACTCTGGATGTTGTGGGGCTGTCCTGGTTGACACGCCTCTGCAACATCCCGTGGTCAACAGGGAGAGTGCCTCTGGATTGGCAGACTGGGGTGGTCCCTCTTTTTAAAAAGGGGGACCGAAGGGTGTGTTCTAACTACAGAGGGATCACACTCCTCAGCCTCCCTGGTAAGGTCTATTCAGGGGTGCTGGAGAGGAGGGTCCGTCGGGAAGTCGAGCCTCAGATTGAGGAGGAGCAGTGTGGTTTTCGTCCCGGCCGTGGAACAGTGGACAAGCTCTACACCCTTAGCAGGGTCCTTGAGGGTATGTGGGAATTCGCCCAACCAGTCTACATGTGTTTTGTGGACTTGGAGAAGGCGTTTGACCGTGTCCCTCGGGGAGTTCTGTGGGGGGTGCTTCGTGGGTATGGGGTACCGAACCCCCTGATACGGGCTGTTCGGTCACTATACCACCGATGTCAGAGTTTGGTTCGCATTGCTGACAGTAAGTCGGAATCGTTTTCAGTGGGGGTAGGACTCCACCAAGGCTGCCCTTTGTCGCCGATTCTGTTCATAACTTTTATGGACAGAATTTCTAGGCGCAGCCGAAGCGTTGAGGGGGTCCGTTTTGGGGGCCTCAGTATTGCATCCCTGCTTTTTGCAGATGATGTGGTGCTGCTGGCTCCTTCAAATGGGGCTGTCCAACTCTTACTGGAGCGTTTCGCAGCCGAGTGTGAAGCGGTTGGGATGAAAATCAGCACCTCCAAATCTGAAACCATGGTCCTCAGTAGGAAAAGGGTGGAGTGCCCCCTCCGGGTCGGGGAGGAGATCTTGCCCCAAGTGGAGGAGTTCAAGTATCTTGGGGTCTTGTTCACGAGTGGGGGTAGGAGGGAGCGGGAGATCGACAGGCGGATCGGTGCAGCGTCTGCTGTGATGCGGACGTTGTATCGGTCTGTCGTGGTGAAGAAGGAGCTGAGCCAAAGGGCGAAGCTCCCAATTTACCGGTCGATCTACGTCCCAACCCTCATCTATGGTCACGAGGTATGGGTCGTGACCGAAAGAACGAGATCCCAGATACAAGCGGCCGAAATGAGTTTTCTCCGCAGGGTGTCCGGGCTGTCCCTTCGAGATAAGGTGAGAAGCTCGGTCATCCGGGAGGGGCTCAGAGTCGAGCCGCTTCTCCACATCGAGAGGAGCCAGATGAGGTGGCTTGGGCATCTGATTCAGATGCCTCCTGAGCGCCTCCCTGGTGAGGTGTTCCGGGCATGTCCCATCGGGAGGAGACCCCGAGGAAGACCCAGGACACGCTGGAGAGACTATGTCACCCAGCTGGCCTGAGAACGTCTCGGGATCCCCCGGGGAGAGCTGGACGAAGTACCTAGGGAGAGGGAAGTCTGGGCTTCCCTGCTAAAGCTGTTGCCCCCGCGACCCGGCCCCGTATAAGCGGTAGATGATGGATGGATGGATGGATGGATGTATGGATGGCTTGTTTAGCAATGCACTTTTGGTGCTTCTCAGTGATCTGATACTCCCATACCACAAAATTCCTTTCAATTTTGTTTTTCCTTGCGTCTGGGTCATTGTGGTGCCAATTGATGTTGGCCTTTACAAGACCAGTTGTTCAGGTGGGAGCTCCAAAGTCTTAAAACCAATGTTACGCAGAATGGGGAGAGTCGCTTGATTGCCATGCAAGTGGGACAAGTTCAATACAACAACAAAAGGCTTTGATGCAGCTACTGACTTCCCCAAAATTATTCGCTCCCACTAACATTTCCAATTCCATCAATGCAAACCATGGTGAAAACCGAGGATGCAATAATATCACTTTTTAAGACTGAACAAGTATTTACATTTGAGTACTCACAGATACACTTGGTAGAGACAAGTGATAATGGCATTACATCTTGAAATAGTGATGAAAATCAAACACAAATCAAATATTATTCAAACACAAACCTTTCGAAAGCATAGCATATTTCACTTCGTACAGCGAATAACTTTTCATTCTGTCAATACAACATGACAACACTAACATAGCAAAGATTAGATAACAAAAAATGTTTCTCACAAAGTGGTGAAAAACTGTCAGAAAACAACAAAACTGGCACAGGAATGCATGGCATTACCTGACACTGAGCTTCATTTGCACAACACAAACAACAGCAAATTAGTTCAATGGCTAAATTGGCACTTTTAAAGATATCTCCACCTATGAAATTTTGCAGAACCTAATTTGCAGTCAGCTAAAAATGGTGTCATCAGTTTCCTTAAACTATCTCTCCACACACATGGCTGACACACGCACGGAAATTGGGGACATTGGTAAATCCAGCCCAAAGTATTTTTGATGTCGCTCTGTCTGAGCATTTAATTTAGACACATTTCCGTAGCTTAAATGCAAGCAGCGTACCCTCTCCAGGATGCTCTCCCTCTGTTGCTCTTTGAAGTCTTCTTTCTTGACCTTAAAGGACCGATGAAGCAGCTCCAGCTTGGTGGGGTCAGCTTGCAGATGCACTTCAGAGCCCCTCTCGTAGGCTTCCCAGGCGAACACTAGCAGGAGAACGCATTAAAATACTTCTGGAGGCCATAGATATGCATGACATCAGTTGAGATTAACGCTCACTGATGTGGCTGTTAATGTAACTACTGTTCATGTTCGCCTGATTATTCGAGGTTTCTTTGTGACTTACTTTGTGTTTGAGCCATGGTGATGGTGTCACCACTATAGCGGGCAAAGTTGTCTCCAGCATATCCCACTCTGTAAACAAAAGCCAAATGAAATATCACCGAGTATCAACTGAGGCGTGAGGCAATTCAACACCAATTTTAATTATTTTTTTTTGTGCCATTGAAGACCATACTACAACAACACATCTTCCATGTTGTAGCATCTCTACAAATAGGTATATAGATTTGTATTCAATCGGTCGATGAATCGTTTATTGGAATTGTATTCTGTCAAATATCGGGATCATTGTTGGTCTCAAAAAATCTATGTCAGTCGAGCCCTAGTAAAAATGAATGTAGCACAAAGTGAGATGAAATCGGTTGTAGCTTAGCTTTACGAACATGATGTTAGCCCTGCGCACCCCGTGGATTGGGTTCTGTTAATTGGGACTACTTTCGAATTTGGGGCTAGTTTATTATAATGGTGACAGTACGCCCATGACCATAGCATAACTTCTTGAAGTGTGTGTGTTTGTTAATGTGTTACATGACAGTGCTGTGGAATAAAGAAAATCAAGGAGCACTGGTGCCAAACGTGCTCCAATATAAAGTAAGGTCTGTAAGTATTTGGACATTGACACCATTTTCAGCATTCTAGCTCTGTGCAACTCAACGATAGAGTTACACGGAAACAATCATGATCTGCTTCAAGTGCAGACTTTGACCTTTAATTTTAGGGTATTTACATTCAAATCAGGTGAATTATGTGGGAATTGCCACACATTTTGGATGCGTGACCCTTTTTAAGAGACCAAAAGTAATTGGACAATTGGCAGCTCAGCTATTCCATGATCAGGAATGTGTCGTTCCCTCATTATGACACTTATAATGAGCAGAAAAAAAGGCAGAGAATTAATTTCAGTTGTGCTATATTTATTTGGAATGTAGTGAGGTTATCTTTCAATATGAAGGCCAAACAGATGTAGAACTGTTCCTCTTATATTTTTAATGATGTGACTGCTGACAAAAAGCAGCAGAATGAATTTCAGAGTGTTTCGGACAAAATCATTCGTTCATATTGAGCTAAATACTTCAAAACTCATTGGATCGTGCTTCACAATGCAGATGGACAATTACCCAAAGCATGCTGCGAAAGCAACCAACAAAGAGGCTGTTTATGCTTTTTTTTTTTTTTAATGCCTGTGGTATTTGACAGAAGAGATAAGTGTTAAAGAAATGCATTTATACTTTTTTAATGACTTTGACAAAATTGAAAATGTCTCACTGGAAATGCTACTAGAAAGCAGCTTGTTGTCAATTAAAAAAATGAAATATTGCAATCTAGACATGAGAATTTTCAGAAGGAAACCTGCTGCAACCGTACTTCTTATTTTACTTGTATAGCTAAGAACGTTCAAGTACACTTTCATTGATGCTAAACACGTCTCATGCATCACGAATGGCTGATTCCTTTATTTTAGCTTTATAAGTAAATACCTTTATAAATTCTTTATATATTTGTAAAAATACCTCTCAAGTTCCTGAAGGTTTTATGATGACATTGGTTGAGCCTAAAATGAAATTATTTCATTTCTTTTAGATGTTAGTATTTTAGATGTTCAAGTCTTATTTCCAGTAACTTACTCATCGGGGTTCATGCCAGTGCTGGAGTATGGATTTTCTCTCATTGCGCGGGTTTTGGGATCATAGTAGGCAGAGTTTGGATCCAGATTCCTCAAATACTGTGGCAAACAAAAGTTCATATCAATATAATTCATATCAACCAGCTGCTTTCTATCCATCTATCGTCTGTGCCGCTTTATCCTCATAAGGGTGGCGAGGGGTGTTTGGAGCCAATCCCAGCTGTATTCGGGCAGTAGGCTGGGGACACCCTGAACAAGTTGCCAGCCAATCGCAGGGCACACAGAGACGAATAACCATCCCTTGCTCACACTCACACCTAGGGACAATTTAGAGTGTTCAATCAGCCTGCCATGCATGTTTTTGGGAATGTGGGAAAACCGGAGTACCCAGAAAAAACCCACGCAGGCCCGGGGAGAACATGCAAACTCCACACAGGAGACGGGATGGAACCCATGACCTCTGCACTGTGAGGTCGGCGCACTAACCACTGGACCATCGGCCCGCATGAATGTACATAGAGAGGATCGTAACAGTGATATAAGCACATTGGTCAGGCGCCTCTTACTTTAGCTGTGTCTTCTCTGATACGCAAATTCCGGACAGTGATTCGTCTCTTGGAATCGAAGTTTTGACCGGGCATGTCGATATCATCTGCGTATTTATCTTCATCCTCGTCCTCACTGTCATGTTCCCGCTCCTACAGAAAAAAAGATACCACATATCACATGTGCTTTCCATGGTTACAACTTAAGGTCGTTGTCCAGCGGGTCCAGAATGCTTACCGATTGGTCTAGTTTCCCTGAAGCCAACTCATCCTGAAGCTTGTGAGCCTTCAGTGTCCTTTTGGCCTGCCGGGTGAACAAATAGGACATGATCAAATAATCACTGAAGTCAAAAGAGATGTTTGTGTAGCTTGATGCAGAAACGTGCATCTAATGTGAGCAAAATACAATTTGAGTTACATGTAGCTATGCAAAGGTCGATTATGGCTTTGAATGTTCACAGTTTTAAAATGTCAAGCAAAAACTAATTATGGACAGTTTTAGCAGGTTTTGAGAGCTTTTCTTTTTCTTTTTTAGGAGATTTCCAAGCTGGCCATGTTAAGCTGCAATATAATTGGCTGCTTGCAGAGACAACTAAACGAGCTGTATTTTTTTAAGTTACAGTGAAACTCCTCTAGAACGAAACCTACATGGGTGAAAATACCCTCTTATGTGAAAAAATGCATTAACACCACTCCCATTCTCCTGCCCTCCCTACGACAAAAGAAAACCCCGTTGTGTTATACGAAATCATTTTCTCTGCTCCAGCCTCGCGAAGACATTCACTACAACGAAGTCTAATCCAACAGCGACCTCTACTGCTTTGTTCGGAAATGGCAACAGCAACCACCACGCTGGTTTACATAGTGAACGGTGTTTATTTCGGTCACAGCTGCGAGTTTCCTGAACGCAACATACTCATAGCTGCTCTGCCATTGGCTTACGGAGCATCCTGGCCTCCGATTGGCCAAGAGGGACCTCACTATCTATAGGACACCAGGAAACATGTATTGACACATTCAATAAAAAACTAACAGATATGCTCAGTTACTGCAACAATAAGAAAACACGAATAATACGTGGTGACTTTAACATTGACTTATTAAACCCAAATGGACACAAAAAAACAACTGATTTCATAAATACTATGTACAGCAACAGCTTTTTCCCAGTAATCCTGAAACCTAGCAGAATAACAGTTGACACGGCCACATTAACAGATAACATATTTATAAATAAGATTGATCATAAAATGGAAAGTGGACTTCTCATTAATGACATAAGTGACCACCTACCTCTTTTTGCAGTTTTTCATAATTATTTTGATAGAAAAGCTAAATCAACAACTCGTATAACAGAAATAAGACTAAGAACCAAACGTTCCATCGATGCCTTTAAGCAAGACCTAGAAAAACAAAACTGGACCGAGGTCTACTCAAACGAAGACACAAATACAGCGTTTGAAGTATTTCAGTCTACCATAATCTCTTTATATGATAAACATTTTCCATTAACTAAGGTCTCCAAAAAGTATAAAGACCCAAGTAAGCCATGGATAACGAAAGGCATAGAAAACGCATGTAAAAAGAAAAACAATTTATATAAATTGTTTTTAAAATTCAGAACTGAAGAAACAGAAAAAAATATAAGACCTATAAAAATAAACTAGTAAATATTATAAGAACCAGTAAAAGAGATCATTATCATGCAGAATTAGAGCAGAATAAATGTAACACACAAGAAATATGGAAAATACTTAACCAAGTAATCAGAAATAGTCCTAAAAAATGGATTGTCCAGAGTATTTTATCAAAGGCAAAAATACTATTTTGGAAAAAACTGCAGAAATAGCAACTGAATTTAATGAGTATTTTGGCAACATCGGCAGTAACCTAGCAAAACAAATTCCTGATCCAACAAACTTGTTTTAAATAGATGGATACGTAGAAAAAAACTCCTCCACGATGTTCCTTCCTGCTGTAAAACAAGAAGTATCAAATATTATAAAAACTTTTAAAAAATAAAAAGTCAACCGATTGCTTTAATATTGATATGACAATAATCAAGCAGATTATAGAATATGTAGTGCGACCTTTCACGCACATATGCAACCTGTCATTCAAAGCTGGTATATTTCCATCAAAAATGAAAATTGCTAAAGTTATTCCAATCTATAAAAGTGGAGAAAGACATCTGTTTACAAATCATAGACCAATATCACTACTACCACAATTTTCAAAAATATTAGAAAAACTATTTTCTCGCAGACTTGATAGCTTTATACAAAAGCATGCGCTGTTAAGCGAGAATCAATATGGCTTCAGGGAAAAACGGCAATGGCAGTTATGGAGTTTGGAGAAGCAATAGCCACTAATATAGACAACAAAGAATTTACTGTTGGGGTTTTAATAGATCTAAAAAAAGCTTTTGACACAATAGATCACAGTATATTATTGAAAAAACTAGAAAGATATGGCATTAGATGTGCAGCTTATAAATGGATAAAAAGTTATTTAGAAAACAGATATCAGTATGTGCAACTCAACAATAAAAAAACAAATCAACTGAAAATCACTCACGGAGTTCCTCAGGGGTCAGTGCTTGGTCCAAAAGTATTCATCATATATATAAATGATATCTGCAAGGTCTCAAAACAATTTAAATGTGTCCTATTTGCTGATGATACAACTTTCTACTGTTCTGGAATAAATCTGAAACAGCTCCTGACAACCGTAGAAAACAAATTTAAAAACTGGTTCGACAGAAATAAATTGTTTAATTCGTCACTTAACCTGAAAAAAATCGAAGTTAATTGTTTTTGGCACAAGACCAATCAAACACCAATCTAAAATTATGGTAAACTCAATTGAAATAGAAAGAGCGTATGAAACCAAGTTTCTCGGATTAGTAATAGACTCAAAACTATGTTGGAAACCACATATCGATAACGTAAAAAGAAAAATAGCCAAAACCGCAGGGATCCTCTACAAAACCAAGAAAGTGCTAAATAAGAGATCTTTCATCTTCCAAGCCGCTTGATCCTCACTAGGGTCGCGGGGGGTGCCGGAGCCTATCCCAGCTGTCTTCGGGCAGTAGGCGGGGGACACCCTGAATCGGTTGCCAGCCAATCGCAGGGCACACAGAAACGAACAACCATTCGCACTCACACTCACACCTAGGGACAATTTAGAGTGTTCAATCAGCCTGCCATGCATATTTTTGGAATGTGGGAGGAAACCGGAGCACCCGGAGAAAACCCACGCAGGCCCGGGGAGAACATGCAAACTCCACACAGGGAGGCCGGAGCTGGAATCGAACCCGGTACCTCCGCACTGTGAAGCCGACGTGCTAACCACTGGGCTACCGGGCCGCCCTAAGAGATCTTTGTACACATTATACACTTCATTATTATTACCATATATGACCTACTGTGTGGAAATTTGGGGAAATGCCTGCAAAACAAACACACTCCCTATTCTCAAACTACAAAAAAAAGCAATTCGAATTATTAATAGATCAAAATATACAGAACCCACAAATCCACTATTTATCAAATTAAATACGATGAAATTTTATGACCTGGTTGACTTTAAAATCGTCCAATTAATGTACAAAGCACACAATAACCTGCTCTGCCAAAACATTCAGAAGTTTTTCGAAATTCGAGAAAGCAACTATGAATTAAGAGGTACCAACTTATTCAAAAAACTCAAAACAAGAACAAACATCAAGCAAAGAAGTGTATCTAGCAAAGGTGTTAATCTGTGGAATAATCTCAAAACGGACCTGAAAATGAGCAAATCGTTTGCGGAGTTCAAAAACAAATTCAAAAAAATAGTACAAACAACCTACATCAATCAGAGTTAAAATGATAAATTCTAAACATTAAATATAATGATAAATCAGAACTAAGTTGATAAATAGAGAAAGGTATTGAAATATCCATTATGAATACAAGAGAAAATTGACACGAGTGCCAGGGTGAGGATATACCGGTATATAATCCCGATACAAACCAAAATTTGTAAAAGTATCATGGTTAAGGGTAAAGTATGAGCCTTAATAGAAACTTCTTACTTTTTCTTTTCTGATTGATATAAAAATGATTTAGTAGATATAAACACATAACGGGGTAGGACTAGATAAGTTTTTTACTTCATCCTACTCCCTTGAACATAATAACTGTGTTGAATGAAGACTGATTTCTTTCTTTTTACTTTTTTATCTACCTTATTTGCTGTCAAATTATTACTGTATATGTTTTATGTTCAATAAACAAACAAACAAACTATGTGTGTAGATACTGAAGCTCAGTCCATAGAAGATTGAGTGGAATGCATCCGATTAGCTGCTCAGAGAAAATTGCTTATGGCTCAACGGACATTCAAATAAATAAACGTTTCCTCGAATGCTTTACTTGTTATCATGCTAAAAACCTTACGCTAACTGGAGGGCTAATGAGAGAGAAGCGCTCCAGTTAGCATAAGGTTTATAGCCTTCGAGAGCTAACTATGGCCATTGAGGACTACGAAGCGTCCCGTGGCTGGCTTAAAAGTTCATTGCATGACATCAGCCGAGCAAGCCGTCTTGGGTGGCGATCGAGGGGAGGTCGAGTTAGAGACAGTGAGATGGTGGAAAGAAAAGCCACCGGGACCAGGAAGTATTTGTTATTGTTAGATTCAGACGAGCATGGACGTTGCAATGCTAAAATGGCTACAAAACGGACCTTTGGATGTCAAGCAGCTAAGACAAGAAGAGCTCTGATGCTGGAAGAGAGGGTAAAAGTGATCAAAATGAAAGACAGAGCAAGCAAAATTAAAAACATTATCCAAGAAATTGATGTAAGTGAAACTGAATGCTGATCGTAAAGTTCGCAATTTCTTTCCCTTTTTTCTTTCTACACTGACAATATGAAGTGTCAAATAAGTGTGTGCTCATACTTATGCACTATTATAATAAAAATAGAGGACACATACGTTTGTGTGTGTGTGCTTACATCTGAGATCAAATTTGCTACAGTGAAAAATTTCTTGCTGTAAACATGATTTCGCTGTAGAGGAGTTTCACTGTCATGATTGGCCATCAAATATGAGGCCACACACATTTTTTTTCTCCTTCGCGGGTGAGCAGAGAGGGGAGAAGTGAGCAGTTTCGGTCCACAGAGAGAGAGTCGGAGAGGGAGGGAGATGAGCGAGAGCAACTAATTAAACAGATGACGTTTTGTTATGTCGATCCAGCAGCAGTTAGCCCCCTCGGGTCTGTTCTAAACGTATCTCACAAGAGATTAACTAAGACAAAATGAAACTGAAGAATGTTAATATTTCTTTCCTTCCTGATTTTAACAAGGTTCTCTTAACGTACCAAATTTTCTGTGTTTTGTTTTAAAAATATAATAGTGTTCAATGTAGAAAAACAAATGTTTTAATTTCCCGAGTAGATATCAGAAAAGGACATTTTATAAGTTCAAGACCATATTTTTGTTCCTGGTTACCTGAAATTAAACTTGATTTCTCATACAGTCCACCAACAGTTAAGTGAAACTTCTTACCAAATCCACTTTGGCATACTCCTCCACTATACGCTGATGTTCCTCTGGGTCGTAGCCATTCCAACGATCTCTCTTTCCGTCGTAATCCAGTTTCAGCTGCACCTGAGAATGTTCATCTGGTGCGATGCCTGTACCTGTGAACTTTGCCCCGACTTTTCTGGGTCGCTGAGAAAAGCCATCAATTAAAAGGTCACAGTGGAACAATTTACAATACAGTATCTCCTCCTTTGATTGAAGGACTGTTAAATCACCTTACCTCCAAACAATCTTTCTTCTTGTGTGTCATTGCGCCACAGTTTTCACAGGCACCCTTGCGGAATTTAATAGCAAGAGTGTTCTGTTGGGAAAGTTGACATGATTTTAAAGTTCTATTTGTCCCATTTCTAAATAGCGGCTTGTTTTTTCTCACCTCTTGCACCCCTCTTTTATACCATTCTCCAATGGCAGAATAATTCTCTTGAAGTTCCGTCTGTGGTCTCTGATGTTTAAGTGTGGGCCTTTTGGATGGGTCAATATACCACGGCACGGAGGAAATATACTGAGGGATGTGCGGGTTTATGTCCCTAGAAAAGTAGTGAAACAAAGAACACGTGATGATGATCTGGACCAAAAGATGGTCATTAAGTTGTATGATGACACACAATGGACAAAAAAAGAGTTTGCTTTTCAACCCCCCCCCCCCCCACATCTTTTTTTTCAGGTTTTAGAAGTAATCAGTCAAACACAAATTTAGAGTTCAGTGTAGTATGACTTTGTGATACAGCATGCTGGGCATCACTGGGGTCTACTAGCTGCAACTGAGGTAAAATTCAGAGATGATGATTCAGAGAAGAAGATGAGGATACGTCCTGGGTGCAGTTCAGTACCACGTTTTGTCATTTTCATTTTTATTGTTCCCAAAAAGTAGAGAATATAGGATGGTTGTCTGTGTTGTGCGCTCTGTTTTTGTGTCCAGAGCTCTGGACATTGATGTCACACGTCTTACAATGGACTGCATGGCTTTATCGCTGTTCTCCGTTGTTCATCCTTGGGGTGCAAGCACCGCCATACTGCCAATATGGCTCCATTAAAACAATGCACATAGGAATAGTCTCGTCGACATCCGAAACTCTATTGCTGCTCTGTGCAGCAGTTGTTTGAAGGACGAGAATTACCATAACATCTTTGCTAATTGCCATTAGCACATCCATGGAATTTTGCATTGTATATATGAACATTAAGATAGTTCACATTCATTAGATGAAATTAAATGGTTTAGTTCTATCTTGATTGTTTGACTCTTTCTTGTTTCGTTTAGTGGCTTTCGATACCACATTGTTTTCTGAATGATACCAGGACAAGTATTCACTCTTGAGTACTCACCACGACCAAAAACCAAATACCACTATTACTTTTAATACAACAAATATCTGTTAATACAAGTACAGGTAATCTTGAAAAAAGATATATTCTTTCAGATGCGCATTGATTGTCCGATGCGTTTGTCAGCCACGGGGTGGCATCAATGACTGATGAGGAATATTTAGTTGATGCTATATATATTTTTTGTCGTCTGTCTGGTATCATTCACGAGAACCTGATACTTCGTAATAAGGTCTGTAACGACCCGATTCCGTACAGTACATGATTACTGTAAGCACACAAAACTGAGAAACACACGAAATGTAAATAGTTGACTTGAATTTACTTACTTGCCCTCCTCGTCCACCTCAGCTGGAGCATTTCCCAGCTTTCTCTGTTCCTCAAGTTCCTTCTTCTTCCTCCAGTCCTCCCGGGTCATCTTCTTGGGCTCATCCAGGTCCACGACACCCTCCACAGCGGCGTTCCCGTTTTTCTGTTCGGTCATGACTTAACCTGCATCACGGCACATCGGTGTAACGATTCAGGCGTCAGCAACATGCAAAAGTTGGCCAGAAATATCTCCACACTAGCGTAAATTCGAAATTCCTTGACGATGGTGAAATAGTTTATATCTCGTTAATGTTTGACAGACGAACTGGTTACCTTACCTGATTAACACTTAAGACTCGATTAGACTTCTCTTTCTTAAAAAGGTTACATACAAAAACAAAACGCTAGCTTACAAGGATCGCAATTTCAAGCTAAGGGAATTACGTCACAGTTTCTTGCTCTTTGTTGTGCCAATGTGACAAAAAGTTGAAGAGCGACATCGAGTGGAGGGGATGGTTAAGTTCAGTTACTGTTTGCTGGATGAGCTCAAAGGCGTCTGCTCCAAAATATATACAGCAGGGGTGCCCATTACGTCGATCCTGATCTACCGGTAGATCTAAAATAGGTCCCAAGTAGATCCGATGAGTGTCGAGGAGGAAAAAAAACAAACAACCATTTGTGTGTCTTTGTAAATGTTAGTAATATATATTTTTGTGTTAATGTACGCCGCACCGCAATCATCCTATCAGTCTCCTTTTCATAAATTAATATTTAAAAAATAAAATAAAGCAGGCAAATCTTGAATTTATGGTGGCGCGTGATGACGTCACCGGAAATTGTTTGCGCTCAGCAGTCTGCAATTGCAGCTTGTGATCTTGTGATGGGAATTCCGGCTCCTTTTAGAGAGCCAGCTCTTTTGGCTCGGCTCCCTAAAATGAGCCAGCTCTTTCGGCTCCCAAATAGCTCCTCAGTTTTTTTGTTGCTTAAATTAATTTGATACCAAAAATAACGTAATATTATGTGTAAAATGAATTACTAATGCAAAAATAGACATTATATTAAAAATGTATTATTTATATGGCTTTATATTCTTCTGAACATACTCAACATGGAGTACAACATGGAGTGCTACAAAAATAAAAACAAAGTACAAAGACCCATCTCAAAACAAGGTCGTCAAAAAGTTGCAATCTCTGAATGTGTATATTTATAAGCTTTTAACTATTTACAGTAAAACAACATAAGTAAGCTTTGAATACCACAAAACAAATTATAAATTAAAATTTGTAACAAAAAGAAAAAAGCAGCATCCAGGAAAAGGTTTTAGCTTGTCTTTAGCGAAGATTGGCATGAGGAAAAACCAAGTGCCTCAGCTTTGAGGGGTTGATCCTCTTTCTCCTCTCTTTTAATATTTGCCCTGTTTTGGAGAAGATTCTCTCTGAGGGGACAGATGTTGCGACAACACACAGCCAACACAAAATGGATGAAAATCCCTTGCCATCATTTTACCCAGATCTAATTAAGAATACCTTTATTAGTCTCGCAATGGAGAAATTCCAGATTCACAGCAGCAAAGTTATGAAAGGAAGAAGTAGAACAACAAAAAAATAGGAGCTGCTGGAAAGGCAGCCACTCTCGCGGCGCCATTTTGAAGTCAAAATAACAAAAAAATAACACAAGACAACACATAGGACAGAGACAGTCGTGCAATCTTCACCACTTTTCTGCATACACTTTGTTGTCTGAAGCAGTTATAGATGAAAGAGGAGAGGATCAAAGTGTCCTTTCACCAGTGGATCAGAGACATCATGCTGAAAAATGTGCACACGTCTGCTACAAGCAAAGTTTTGAAAGCAAACACAAAGCTGTAGCGTCCATTGACGAAAAGAGATTAGTTCACTTCTCCTGTCCCACATAATCCATTTCAAACTCCAAGCCGCGACTCCCAGCTCCAAATCCGCATCGGCACTCCGCGCCAACGCTCCTTTCTTCTCATCGTCGGCTCCTCAAGACCTCCATCCATCCAGCCGCAGACCGTTCAACAGCACCGATCTCTCCGCTGAACAAAGCGGGGCTGTGAAAAATGCTGCCCATTACAGGCGCAAGACACAAGCGCCCTGGGACTGTCCAGCAACGACAGTCAAATGGCGCCGACATTCCTCCAGTCAAAAACAGTGCTGGTATACCCATGCTGCCGAGAAGGCGCAACCACCAAGCACAGAGTCTCCTTCTTGATGAATGTCGTGGCCAAAAAATGCTGAAAAAGGTCCACATCAAGTCCACACGATGTAACAACAAACACAAAGTGACAAAAGAAACACAAGAACAACAAAAAAAGCAAGGCTCATGAGAGCACTTGCTGACGGCTGCCTACTCGGGCGCCATCTTGACTTCAAAGTTCGTTGTCAATGCTGTTCTGTTTTGCTGGTTTTATAGCTTTTTGCATAAAGTGGCTCATAGCGCTCTGGGTTGTACATCTCTCGGCAGTTGTGACATTGCAGCAGTAGCAACTGTTGCAGACACACTAGCACCTTCATTAATAGCTGGTTCCCTCGCTTGTCTTTTCTCTTCAGATTGTACTGATGACTTTTCTGATGTGCCTGTGCAGGTTATTTGTGGAGCCTGATCTATGGGATATTTTAACCTTGCACAGTCTACACGCTGCCTTTGAACTATCAATTAAATTGAAATGAGTCCAAATTTCACTCCGTTTCCTATCCATTTTCTCACCTTTCCACTTTTGTGTGTTTTATTTTCGCTAACGAGCTCTCTGTCTGGCTTGTTCGCGTGCTGTTGTTCTTCTCTAACCCCTTCCCCTTCTCTAAACTGCAGCGTGTGTGTGTGTAACGCTCCCCTTCCTCTTCTACCACGGATCTTGACCAATCACGTGTAGCTTTAACAGAAGGGGGGGGGGGCAGGAGAAAAAAAAATCTGCTCCTCTTTGGACCGGCTCCTAATGAGGAGCCGGCTCCCATCGTTCACTTCAAAGAGCCGGCTCGTTCGCGAACGACACATCACTATTGTGATCAGAGGTGTTGCGCTCTATCTTTTATCGACATTATTCTCAGAGTTTGCTTCGTGTACAATTCACCGAGGGCACGGGCAAAGAATAGGAACCTAGGAGGGCACAGGGAAGCACTTTAAAACGGTACGTGTGAGCTACGATAGTTAACAGGCTGCAAAAGTGCATTGCATGCCTCAATTTCTGGCTGTTTCTCATCATGGCGTGTGTGCGCGTGCGTGTAAGTGTGCGCGTGTGTGTCGGTAAGGGTAGATCCCAGGTTAGTCGATAGAAAAGTAGACCTTCGGCCCAAAAAGTTTGGGCACCCCTGCTATAGGAGTATATCGATTTTGTTACTGATATTTTTTAAATGCTTATCTCAGACTTCAATGACTCCAGTGTTTATTTTTGCAATTGGGTCAAATTAAAACATGAAAACAATGACATGAGAGTGTTCCAATGACCACGCTTGCTTTTTTCTTTTTCTTTAGAAGAGAATGTTAAAGACGGTAATGACAAAATGCCCTTGTGATTAGTTTTGTAAAAAAAAAAAATATTGATATTTATATTTAAAAATGTCTTTAAAAAGTCAGATGTAAACAATGTGTAATAGAATACACAGCTGAACCTAGATGCACCGGACACAAATAAACAAATATTAACAGAAGTAAAAAGTAGAAACTGAGTGAATGTGCCCCATAGGCATTTGCACCGATACAAATCCCAGTCAGTGCAGCTGTCTGGGAGAAGATGGCAATATTGCATTTGAGTAAAGTAGGTGACTCTGTCACTTTTCATCGTCTTCTCTTCTGCCCTAGACATCCTCTTCGACGTCTTCATCGCCAGCATCTTCAACAGAATCACTCCATCTGCCATAAACGTCTGGCTCCTCCTCCTCTAGACTGCCTCCGTACAGCGGCTCATCTTCCACTAACTCTATCTCTTCAACATCATTATCATCCGCTTCATCATCATCATCATTGTCGTCGTCATTATCATCATCATTGTCGTCGTCATTGTCATCATCATCATCCATGTCGCCATCCAGGTCTACCTCTACCCCACACACTTCTCCTTCTTCCATCTCGCCATCCTCGCTCTGACCCTTGGAGGACGTTGGGCTGGAAAACGCTTTCTCTTCAGTCTTGTCTGTGAGGTAAGACCCGCCGGAGGGGATGAAGCTTGAGGTAGCCGTCTTTGTGTTTATGTAGAGACGAGGAGGAGCAGGAGGAGGATGAAGAGGAGGCTTCCAAGTGGCCGAGCCAGCCCGACCACCATGTGAGGCATCGGGGGAAGAACCTACAGACCGTGCAACTGCAGAAACAGGTGCCGCAACAAAGGGCTTTGAGGCGGTCGCTCCTGGCACGTATTCGCGGATCTCGCCTGGTTCCAGGGGGTCGGGCCCGCAGGGGTCATGCTCATTGCAGGACAGCTTGCCATCCAGCTTGGAGATGAAGAGCATGCCATCGAGATGTGCTTTGCAGAATGAGCTGGGGCACATCTCACAGAATGAAACCGCTTCTATACTGCAGATGTCACACTGGTGCCATGGACACTCCCATCGACCTGAAAATGATATTATGGTCATTTATACGTTTTAGTTTGCAATAAGATGACATTGTCATTGAATGGTAAAATACATATTGGTCGAAAATGTATTTTGCGTTGTGAGCCACAAATTAAGGTGAGGGATGGGCGAGGGTTTACTGCACACATCCAACAGAAGAATAACATAGTGCAGTTCATTTGGGCTCCACAATGAATCAAATTCAAATGGATATCACATGTGTATTTTACTTATTCAAGTATACGGGGTCCGGATAGATTCAGTACTTAAAAAATGCAGTCGATATCATTGTTCATCAGGAACCGCGAAGAGTTGAACTGATAAAACCACAGATCACATATGAAACTCAAATCGCAATAGCAAATGAGGAAAAAAAAATCCCAATAATTTTTTTTGCCAAAATAATTCAGCTTCAATGTTGTACATACAGTAACTACATTCTAGAAAAGGTTTTAATAAATACAAATAAAAACACTATTGACATTCTTTTTTGTGTCTTACTGCTTTCATACAATATATTTTTATTCCTCAGACCTCGGTTAATGTGATCAGGAATGAATTCCAGTACTACTACACGACAGCCAACTCAGTTGACGCTTGAAGACACTACTTGCCTGCAGGTCTCTTGGCCAGCTTGAGACAGTCAGCGTGGTAGACCTTCGGGCAACCTGGCTTCTTACATGACACGATCTGGCCCCCGTCACCGCAGCTGAAGCACTCATCCTCCCTTTCTTTCGTCACCTCTTGCTTGGATTTTTTCTTCATGGCCCCTCTCTTCTTCCCTTCCTTTATTTTTTCCGCTGGTGGCTGGTTCTGAACAAGAAGAACGGCAGAAAGTAATTTCGCAGATCATTGATGAATTTCCTCTTTTCAGGCGAGGTTACAGGTAATCAAGAATGCATGGCCATGTTCTGTTCATACCAATCGGTGGTTAACTGTTGTGCGGTTGTTTGGGTAGACACACGCCACAATGGAATTACACTACTTGTCCAGTTCTGAATTGGATGAGACATTTTATCTACAATGCCATAAAGGGTATGCACCACTGAGCATTTACTGTAGTTTGTTAGAGAGGCGAGTGTGTGCGCGCGCGCGTGTGGTGAATTGCCATATTTTAGTAACGTCCAGTTCATAATACTGATGTATATATCATTGCTATTTGTTTTTGTTATTTGCTATCAGAACGTTCGTTCGGACACATGTTATTTTGTGGCACAGTTTTGTGGTGAAATACCTGACTTAAGAGAAGCCAAACAGATGACAAAAATAGTGTAGCTAAAAAGCTTAGCAGTTGCTCCTAAACGAAGGACGGCCGGTATCAGAGTTGGAATTTTTACCTTTGGTCGAACACCAAGGAAGCCACTACAGTTGGGTGCTCCACATTTACAGGCCGTTTTGCCATTGCCAAGACACTCGAGGTTGTAGTTGAAAGTTAATTCCACACCTAAAAAGGACACCTTCTGTCAGTACATTACTCAGTATCATGCAAACTACCACAACGGGTTGCAGATTGTAGCTCAAACCTTTTGGGATGTCTTGCAAAGCAAACAGTCCCACGCGGGTGTCCCCATTCACGGTCCATTTCTGAGTTTCACAATTTGGCTGGCAGCTGTGATTCATGAAGCGAGCCTGATTCCCTTTGGGGCCTGCATCGATGATTCGGTCCTGGCATTGAAAGGCAAAAAAGCAAAACATGCACAATCAGAGATCGGACTTGTGTTTTGTGATCCATTTATTAGCATTTACCTGACAACTATGCTGTTGCTGTTTTAAACATGTGTGTCTCCAGGATCCAAAACGTGTAAAATGCTAACACCTTAAGGCCATGTTTCCACCAAGAGGTACGGTTCAATTTGTAGTACATTTTATCATTGTATGGTTTGGATTAGGTGAAGCGTCAACCAGACAGACAGTGTTCTTGTTGCCAGTTAAAGTAAGATGAATCCTCCTCCGATTGTAATTGAGCTACTTTTCTTTTGAATGGTGGTTCTCTCCCATGTTTCCCATTTCGTGGATTAAGTTTTGTGGCCATCGGGGTCAGAATACTACCTTGTCTAATGTCAGCATGTAGAAGTTAAAGATGTCTTTTTCCTGAGCATATTTGATTCTGGCCCGACATTCTTCTTCATCTATCACCTCGCCCACGTATTCACTCACAAAAGCTCCCTGTGAAGGACATATAGTGATAAGAGCAACTCGAAAAGAGAGAGAAAGAAAAACAAACAAACAAGTGAGCGTTGGCACTTCCGTTTCGGACCCACCTTCTTGATGTCAGACACGCTGCGCAAGCCCCAGCCACGCGACAGTGTCCTGAATATCTCAACAACCGTGTACTGGCGTTTTGTGAAGGTCTGGTTCTGACATCGCTCCCCAGCAGCGCAAACTTGAGGATGGCACTCGTACAACAGCATGCGATTAATGCACTCCGAATCCACGCCACACGGGTTCTCGTCTGACGCCTCACAGTTGCAGCGTGGGACCTCAGATAAGTCAGCTGTGATGATCTGCACCTTCCCAATTGGCTTGTTGACCTAAGAAGCCAAGACAAGTGATTCGATTGACATTAAAGTGCTGGTGACAAACAAAACACCCATTGAGGAAAACGCACCTTAATGTGTTTATACGGAGGAGGTTTCTTGTGAATTTTTCTGTCCTCCTGAAGCTGCCTCATTTCCTTTTCAGATTGAAGCTCTTTGAATCTCTCCGCTGCTTCAATCAGGGCTACCAACAAAGACACTGTGTCACTGATAACACTCCCCCCAAAAATGTCGGGTATTCAAAATGCACAAGAGCACAGTTTACCCTTTTTATACACGGCGTCGGCGCCCTTGCCCATTTTCTCAATGTTGTGGGTGTCACCCTCCATGTAGGGAAACACACGGGCTTGGTAAGTCCATACAAAATCCTTGGAGCCAAAAAACTGCACCGGGAACTCCCCGACCTCGTGTTTCATCCTCAAGATGTTATTTGGGACATCTTTGGCCAGACACACTTCGGCAGGCCACCACCTAACAAAGCATTTGAGTCAGGTCTCATTTCAGAAATATGCAATCAGCGTCCATGATACTCAACGCAAGATAATCCATGCTTTTAAAAGTACAGATACGTCTCCTACAGAATTCCTTCTTTTACGGCTCATTCAAATTCGATCACCACCAGATCAAGAGGGAAAGAGCTGACTTTCCAAAACGATTCCTCGCCACAAGTCGATATCTAACGTCTTGAAACTTGCATCCAAAAAGCTGGACCGTACCTGTAACGTCCCCATTTGACCCACAGTATGTCCTTGATCCGCGGCCTTTTTCCTGCCTTGCAATCATTGCAGAACCAGCTGCCTTGAGGCATCTCCATATTGAGACATTCCTGATGAAAAGCAGCCGGACAGGCTTCACAGCAAAGCAGGCTTCCTCCTGTAAAACCAGAGCAAAAGCGTTCAAGGCACCGATTGGATGATGCAGCGTTTTTAACCACGGCCGTTTTTGTTGACTCAAGGCTTTGAACTCTGATTTGCAACGCAGAAGAGGAATATTAAAAGAAAAAGACTAACTAGACCGATCCATAAACGATAAAGAGGAGACTTAAAAAAAAAAAAAAAAAAAGGGAACGACCTTCAGAGCACACAAAGCACCAGCTAACGTTGATGTGCTCATGGTTCTTGCAGCCCTTCCGAGGAGTGAAGTGGTTAGGACAAAGAAAACTGTTGTTGGCCAGCACCAGGCTGCCGGCTGCCATGCAGTTGTCATTTGCGTGATAAGCCACGGGGCAGCGCACACAGCGAGCCAAACGTCCTGGAAAGCATGAGAACAAAGAGCAAGGTATTTATGAATTCAAAGGATTTTTAATTTATTTTTTTTAATGATCAAGTGTGGCTGCAGCAACTTTATCATCACAACAGTGAGAATACAGCCACATGGGCTCAACCCAGCATCTTTACATCACTCTAATATTATTTCCACAGCAACATCAGGTTTTTTTATGCATGAAAAAAAAAGAACATAAATAAAATAACTGATGGCGTCTGAAAAAAGGTGTCATACTTAAAGGTGGATAATGGTATGTATGCAGCGGTACTTTGGAGCGTTATTATGCCAATTTACAATACTCCAATCTGCTTGAGGTATTCAAATTATTTGATGAAGATATCATGTTACTATTATCAAACCATTTAAAAAAAATTGGCTTGTTTCTGAAATTTTTTAATGACGTAGCGGTCTCACGAATTATCATGAATTTGTTGAAAGGAATGGTAATTTGCAGGAATAAGATGCATGTGGATTTGCAAATTCGCACAAGACTATCAGCGGGAATCTTGCTTTAATTTGAGAAACATCAATAAAGTATGGAGACCTGAAATGAGTGAGAGGTTGTGCATGAATGACAGGTAAGCAGTTAGGATGAGGACGATATTCATCTTAACAATTTTTTTTTAATCAAACCATTCCACATATTAATTGAAAATAAGAATTGTCCATGGATGTCGCCTGAAAACCAAACACTTTCATTGTTATACTTCACACCGTAATAAAAATGTATGACTGAAAGTTACTAATCCAACTCGAGAGGTTTCCCACAAAACCTCCTATGGAAAGTGTGCAGCTGATGGCACAGATTGTGGAAATCAGATCGCAACAAATGAAGCTTCTTACCTTTGGAGCTGCAAGCATTGAGAGGATTGGCAATGTGACACGACAAACAAACGTGGAAGGGGCAGCGGAAGCTTTTGTTATGGCGCTGCGTGGCTGAGAAGGCCATGATGCAGTCAGCGTGATAGAACTTTCCACACAGGGGGATCATACACCGCTTCACGCCGTGACCGGACTTCTTACACACAAAGCAGGTGTGAATACCTGAAATTGTAGCATAGCAATTTGGTTCATTCACTTCAGCATAAAGCCAACCCAAACCAGTCAAAGCCAACTTAGAAAGACGACGCTCTCACTCACCGGAGGTGCACTGTTGGCAGAGAAATTTTCCCTTGGGCGCTGCAGACAAACCAATACACTGCGGGTGAAAGGCTCCATAGCAGTGGCCGTCACAAAACAGAAGGTCTCCTGTCCTCTCACACACCTACACAAAAGCATCATCAAATCAAGGCCATGCATCACCCACTTACAAGTACGGTGTCTCTCTTTACCGACACACATCCGGCCGGCATTTGTCAAAGTGAATTTTGAATATGCATTTTTTTTTTTTTTACATTCATGATTGCTAAGAATGTTCCAAAAAGATGTCCCACAACCACGAGCCACACCCTGGTTTTCCTTTTATGACAACTGTCATTTTGATGAATTATTGGTGATGCAGTGGCTGAAGAAAAAAAGACAAACAAATTGGGAGGAAGACCCGGGTTCTAGTTAAAACTCATTCGATGCCACGGACATTTTTTCATGCCCCCCCCCCCAACCCCCCCAAATAATCCAGGCATTCAATCCCAATCTTTATTTACTTTTAAAAAAATCATATGGAAGGGTAAAAAAGGGTGTGAAAATTCCAGGCGCTGAATGAGTTAATATATTTTAAGAGCACCAACTCACCTGGCAGACATTCTCCTTAAAGGAAACAACACCTATTTTCCCTTTGACATCCACTTGGGAACATGGGCTGTCCATCAAACTGGCATCAAGCACCTACGAAAACCAAGACGTGTCAAGTAACGTGAAGTAACTTCATCTACGTGAAGTAACAGATGGACACCTGCTATTTTGAGTGACGGATATGATGCGGGCACCTCAGTTTTGGGAGTTTCGTTCTCTGTGTCATGTTTCTCTTCAGGGCTGCAGGGCATCAACTCGGCCTTCCGCTCTAGGGACTTGTTCGGAATGACAACCTTCACATCTTCAGCCTCGGAGGTTGGAGTGGTGGTAGAAGGTACGGAAGATGTGCTAGGAGCAGATTTCTCTTTCTTTACAGGCGCAAGCTGTAAAAAGCAAACGCCTTTTATTCAAGGTTACTTAAACATCTTGTGTAATGAACTTTGGTACTAGTTGTGACAAATACTGACCAGATGTTCCTTAAGGTTAAGCTTCTGCGGTATCACAGTTTTGTCGACCAACACTTTCACTTCAGAGAGAATGTTCAGAGGGTACTTTGGCTCCTGTGTGAAGACACAACAACATTAAAAAAAAACACACACACAATCAGACTACAACTTCCAAGAATTGTCCTGGCCATAAAAATCTGGTCGCAGCATTCTCTGTTGACCACACAAAATGATCGATCTCGACAGCAGAATTATGTGACATAACAACAGAGCGAAGCATGTGTTCCAAGGTCACGCTCGGTCAGGGGTGCCCAACTTTTTTTAACCAAAGATCGACTTTAAGAAACCAACCTTTGGCGATCGACCCGCTACCGCACGTGCACGCATGCCATGATGAGAAACAGCCAAAGAGGCCACAGAAAAATAAAGTCGATACAAGAGTTTGTAAGTTTCTAAAAAGGAATCAGTGCCTACCTTAGTCGAGACCTGATGTAGCGGCAGGATGCTCAGCTTTTCTGCATGATGATTGGATGATCTGTCTGAGGTGGAATCTCTATTTGATTGACAGCGAAATGAGCCAATCACCGATCTTTTGGTGTAGGCATCGTGGGAGCATTTTTCAATTCTCATTCTGTTCTAAGTTGAACTGGATACTTCTTCTAATCATCTTAGCGACACTCTCTTTGTTGAAAACGACTAGCGACAAACTCATCTTTTATTTCTGATGGGTTTTATTGTAGTTGCCGTTGTTGTAGGACGCAAGTTAAGTCCCTGTAAAAGACGACTTGTTGGTATTGTATGACAGGGTCACAGATAATTTTCTTGAAAAGGAACGGAGAGTAGAATCCACGTATAAATAAAAGGACACATTTTATGATGTAGGCTGAAATTGAGCTTCCCCTCCTTGACAGACCAGCATCCGCCACTGGGACGCACTTTGGCAGCGTCTTCAGTGCAACAACGTCACTATCGGAGCTCACGTGTACCGTTTTAAAATGGTTCTAATGGCGCTCCAAATTCCCATTCATTGCCAGTGCCATTGGTGAATTGTAGATGAGACCAACTTTGAATGAGAATAATAAAAATAAAAAAGATATAAGGCAACAGCTGTGATCGCAAGCTGCAATTGCAGACTGTTGACCGTTAACAACACCGGTGATGCAGGTCACGCGCTGCCGTAGGTTAAGGGGACCTGCTTTGTTATATTATTTTATTTTTTAAATACTTTGTGGTTAAAGTGAAACTGAGAGGTTGCTTAGGGTGCAGTGTGTACTAACACAAAAGTATAGAATATGAATAACACACACACACACACACTTCTTTTTTTAATCCATATTCCCCTAGACCAGGGGTGGGCAATTATTTTGCCGAGGGGGCCAAATGAGAAGCAGAAAATATTGTGGAGGGCCGGGCCAAAAGTTAGAAATAGAAAATAAAGAAGAGAGCACAATGTCTTTGTATGCCAGTAATAATGCAACATTCTCCTCCACCATCACACTCAGCACCGGTTCTCCTCAAGGATGTGTACCGAGCCTCCTGTTGTTTGACTGCTCTCAGACTCTTATTAGCGGTCCAGTTTGCAGAAAGTTTTTAACATGATAACAATCAAACCATTCTAGGAAATGTTCATTTACTCGAGCCACAAGTAATTCACTCTGAGCATAGAAATTGCCAGAATCGGACTGATTAAGAATCGCTTCCTTGTTTTTCAAAGTCTCGTAGATTTGAGTCTTTCCGACTCCAAGCGTCTCCTGAATGTTTCGTACTTTGTTACCCGCTTCGTTTAATCAGATGCATATCACTTTCCCTTCCGCGGTCATTACTCTCTCCCTCTTTCTTCATCTTTCCCTCCCGCCCTGTGCTCTGCAACTTGAAGTAACTGCGCCACCTGGTGTTGAAATACCTGTCATTACAAGTCCAAACAAAATCAAACCTTAATTGTGCACCAATCCCGCGGGCCGTAGTTTGCCAACCCCTGCCCTAGACCATAGGTGTCAAACTCAGGTCCCCGAGTTTGACACCTATGCGCTAGACCCTCCGCGATCGATTTGGCTACCGGTCGATCGTGATCGACTAGTTGGGCACCCCTGCCCTAGGTGAAGCACACACTGCTTTGCACAACCAAACAATGACACAACAATTTGTGTGTGTGTGAAGTGAGACTGGACTATCCAGTCCAGTTGTGGCTGTAATGAAAGTTGTACCTCATGAGTCCAAGACTGCACAAAGAGCAGCCACTGACACTACTTACCTCCTCCTCTGGAGAGACGGACACTTCTTCAATGGTACAATCCGAAACTTTTTGAGACAGCTTCCGAGGCCTTTTTCTTTCTGAATCTGTAACAAGGAGCAGAATGATATCAGCATGCAATATCCAGGAATGAGACATGGGATTGTGGAAACTCTCCAATACCAGATTTTGGGAGTAGATTAGCTTCTTCGGCTGTGACCGCGTCATGAGAGGGTTGTTTTGGGCCTGGGGAGGTAGGCAGCCCATCAGGGGGGCATTTATCCTGAGATTGACCATGCGCCTTTGTAGCTGGAGACGTAGGAGCCGCGATGGAGACTGATGGTGAGCCAAGTGTCTCCGATGTGATGCTGAGATCCAGGACTGGTGACACGTTTTCACTGGCATTATAAAGAACCTGCACACATACAAGGTATCAATATGACCTTTTACAATTGACGACCGCAAGCCACACGGGGGATAGAGTAAAAACAAGACAAAGTATGCTGATTGACAGATGTCTTAGTTGGCGCATCGTAGTTTTGTACGGAGTAAAGATTTACAGCAGTGGTCACCAACACAGTGCCCCCAGGCACCTGGGAGCCCTCAAGGACGACATGAGCAGCCCGCCGGCCTATTCCAAAAAAATAGTTCACCAGTAATTAGACATTGGGACTCTCCAGGAATATTGTTGAAGCGATCATTTCAAAATGTGTACACTGGCAGGTATTTATAATACAGTGTGGCCAATTGATATGTATGTAACCAGGTGAACCTTACTTAGACGCTTGTAGTGAAGGCTTCCTTGTTTAACAAATGTAGCACTGTCACTTTAAGAGCCACACTAGATCAAAACACGCGGGAACATATGCAGAGTGTGAGAATCAGACCAGTAAGGGTGACATGCACGTGAAGGAGGGTAGTCGCTGAACTGTGCCCACTGCTTGTCCCAACTTGATACACCCATGATCGTCGTTGTAACCCTGGCGATATTCAGGTAATTGGTAGCTATTTTACCATGAAGCTTGTTAGGTGTTATATTTGGACGGGTGATTAATTATTTGAATGGTATTTGTAGAGCAAAATATCGTGGTTTGGAGTTTGAAATCTGCCGCTCGTGAGTCGTGTGAACAGCTGTATAGCGTAAGTGTTTTCGCAATGTTACAAGATGTAAATATGTTTTTTTGACTGTGAAATCATATGAACTGTGTATCTGTTCTTTAGAGTGGAGATCATTTGTGTTTTTCCATGTGTTTTGTATACACCCAACATGCCGGAAAGTGTCGAGTAAGTGATGTGTCACATTGGATTGTAATGATTGCACTTCTAAGTTTCATGGATTGTTGGAGCTTGGAAATAATGTATTTTTATTTCTCTTTCCTTACTTATCAAGCAATCCACTGCTGTTGTTTATTATGGTGAAATTTTCCTTAATCTGTTAGGTAATTTCTTTGATCTCTTAGATCCCTTTTCCAACTCTTTTAAAATTCAGTTAACATCTCTGTCTTTCATCTTAATGCTGAACAATTTTTCATTGTTCAGTCGGAAATAAAGCCCACCTAAAAATTATTTTGTCTCCAGTCCAGTCTTTCCAAAGACCCGGCTACATGTATGTTTCATAATTATTGTGAGAAAGCACTAATGTGAACAGCATCTTCTCAGAAATTACTATAATTAATTATGACATCTGAAGGTAGCTTGAGCAAATGTATTTCTAAAGTGCATACCATCAAACTAGTAGACCTCCGCTTCGATCACTACCTCACTTTACCCACAAGTGCCATTGCTTATGTTGTTTATATTGTCTATGCTGTATACTGTTCACATTACATTAGCTGCTATCTTGTCTTAGCTGTGTGTTTAATGCACAGCATGTTTGCACTGAGCAGGATAGAGAGGAAGAAATTTCACCTATGCAGCATGTAATACATAAAGCATATTTAACAATAAAGATGACCTTGAACCTCGAGTAGTCAAGAAGGAGCTCTTAGTTTCAAAAAGGTTGGTGACCTTTGATTTACAGCGACTCAACTTAGTATATTTGCAATCTATTTCACCATAAATAGGAAGCTTGTTTGCAACAGACAATTTACTTTGAATGTATTTAACGGCAGCAGAAATACCTTGAATGAATGTTTCACTTCAACACAAATATGAAGTCACTCTTTCACTAGTCCTGGTGTGCAGAAATAGTTTACATGCAGCTCTACTGACCACCTGTTGTTTGTATTTGTCATTTTGCATTCTTATTATACAACGCCTTATTTCAGTTCTGTGAGCATGTACCGTAAATATTTGATTTCATTTTATTTCCCAGACTATAATCACAAACGTTCCAATGACGTGGAATTGTGGACCAAAGGTTGTATTAAAATAGGATGCTACCGGCAGCAGAGCTGGAAAACTCGAACCAAAGCTCCGATTGCCCTGGCTGCCTTCCAGTTCCAAATCAATGTCTCTCTTTTAGACACATTAACAAATGAATTCAAGTGACAGTTACAGAAAACGTCCTCTGATGAACAGTGCCCGCACCCGGGGAAGGAAAGTAACTTCCTTTGTGGTCATGATTGTGTTGTACTGTATGGGACGGCAATGATCATATTACCGTATCGGGTGAGTCTAAGCTGTGTTTTGTGGATTTCCTTTTGGGGGCGAAAATGTGTTCATATTCCTCCGTGGATTCCAGGAGTCTTTTAGTTGGTTTCCGGAGGCGTTTGTTCTCAAAATGACCTGCATGAACACACAAAAACCCTCTTGGGAGTCATTTTTTAACCATCGATGTGGCCAAGCCAAACAGTAGTTATTTTGTCTTACCGGCTGCACCGCTTTCCTCAGAGAATGAGTTATTGTCTGACAGCCTCTCACCATCCAAATGAAAATCTGGAGATGCTCTCGTAGTGTATGATCCGTTCGTCTCGTTCTCCTCAACCATCTGCCAGTGCTTCTTTGGGGCAATGGGAGATTCGGACCTCTTGTCAAGGTGAGTGGCAGCGGGATCGCAGGGAACCGGATGATCAAATTCAGCTAAATCAGCGTGGCCACTGACGAATTCCCTGCCGAAAGCCAAGTCGGCCATGTCGGAGGAAAGGCCAGGTAACTGAAGCTTGACTTTGGCAGGAAGTCTCTGTTTTCGCCGTTGTTTGTCAGAGTTCTCAAACCGCAAAGGAAAATGTTCACGTTGGAAAGTGCCGGCTGATTTCGTCCTCCACTTGGTTTTCAATGTAGAACATTTTCCCGACTTTGCAATCTCTGTTTTGATTGCTGGGCTCAAAGTGCCAGAAGACCCCCTCAGTGGCTCACTACACGGAGGAGAAGGAATGACTAACGGCTCCCTTTTGATCAGCAGAGGTGGTGGTGGGACAACCAGGGGCCTCCCCTCCTTTGCTCTCGTGTCATGAATGTCTTTGAGGAGCATGAGGAAGGTGCTGAATTTATAATTAGAATCGGGCCGAAATGCCGTAAGCTGGGAGTCGCCATTCTCGTCAACAAGAGACTTAAATGTGATTTCCTTCATATCCAGGAATGCATCCATGGGGCACAACGATGAAGAGGGGGAGGACGATGAAGAGCTAACAGGGCTGACATTCTCCGTCTTGAGTCGAACGGGATGAAAGGAATCCCCCCTTTGGTCTACATTAGGAGACTTTATTAATGTACCGACACTATTTTTTTTCTTGTCAAGCTTCCTCGCACGCTTTTTTGGAGTCCTGTGATTTACACGGCACGACATATCAGTGATTGATTCCCAACTGGGAGACATTACAGTTTTTAACAGAGCTGAATGGTGGGGTTCTTTCAGACGACAATCATGAGGCTGGCCTGACGTTTGGCTTGCAGCCAGTGCATTTTGGAGCTCAGCCTTTTCCTCTGTTTCCACGGCCGTCGTCTCGAGACGACCACTGCCTAGCAGATTTGCAGGCAGCTTTTTGATTGGTCTGTGTGAAGTTCCTTCGTCGTCCTTCAATCTGGGATTTTTATGGTCCCAAATGTCGGAAAAAGCGCAATCAGAATTATGCGGATCTTCGGAACGCGGGACTGTTTCTGTGAACATCATTTTTACTTGCGCGAAGGGCTTGTCCAGTTCCTGCACTGGAGACGACGTTAAGCGCTTTGGACAATGCAACGCAGGAACGGTTTCCAGATCCGTATAAGGTGAGGCCACGTCCGGGTCTTTTTGCAGAGCCTGGCTTGGTGTGCGAAGGTGCAGTGTATCTGTGAAGTCCGGTGATACCGTTGACCCGCTGATAATATGCCCAAATATGTCTGACAGACATTTTTTTTTCTTTTGGCAGGTTTTGCTCTCAGTGGACAGTGTTCCCGATGAGTTTTTGGCAATGTGGTGCTCAGTGCTTCCGGGAACAGTATAAGGGGATACGAGTTGACCAGCATCTTCATTGAAAGAGGGGGTCTCCTGAGGTGGGCCATGTACTGACTCCCCTCCATTGAGAGAGACTGCAGGATAACACTCGGCATTCCATTGTCGAGCGTAGAGCAAACGTTCAGCTTCCATCACGCTGACATCCCATGCAGACTGCAAACTTTTGGGTACCTGCAGAAAGAAGAAACAACATGTCAGAGCCTCATGACAGAAATCAGACTTTCTAAAAGAAAATATCAAACTGCAATAAGAGCATTCAGCAGACCAGTGCCCAGGCGAGGGCAATACTATGCGAGATGCTCCATACAAGGCAAACAGGCAGCCATTTGAAAACTTGCTTTTGTGCTTCCAACAGTAAAATAAGCAAAGGAATAAAAATGTTGCAATGTTGCACTCTTTCCCTTTATGTGGCAGCAATAATCAGTCACAATTTACTGACAAGTGAAGGTGGCAAAGGCATGTCAAACATGTCCTATGTGTAAGTGGCTCTTTCCATTTGAAATTGGCAATCAAATATCAAAGTCAAACGATTCTTTTTTTTTTGTTTGCGTGTTGTTTTTTAATCAGAAGCTAAACCTGGGATAAAATTCTGATTTGTCATACTTCAATTATAGGCTCAGATCAAACATATGAAAGGGAAAAAGAGGCCACAAGACTGAGTTTGAGTTCATATGTGACCAAACTTAAATGAAATATGACCAATTACACTGGGGAACAATTTGAAAGAAAAAACTAAAACATGCTGATTCCAAATTTACAGGACGTTTTTTCCCTCCCTCGCGCGATAGGGGTTTTTTTTCTCCACAGCTATCCCACGGGATAAGCAAACGTCCACTGATAAGATTGCAGTAAGAAGAGCTGGCTGCGATTAGATTCATCGACAGCTACGTGACGATTTTTTTTGCGCAGTTACAATTGAGACGTGTGTACGGTGAGACGTGTGTGCAGCTCCCAATACGTCAGTACCTCCAAGATCTGTAAAGAGAAAGCTAGCAGAGTAGAAATGAAGGAGTAGTGCGGGCTTTTCTCTTAAGCTTGAAACCATAGGCATATTTCCTTTTATGTTGTTTTTTTTTAGATTTCAAAGCTTGCAACTATCCCATCAGAGGGTTTTATTTATAAGGTAGATACGTACACATTTGCTTCGTATGAGAAAGCGAGGATCCAATAGCTCAAAAGCTTGACATGAAAAAGAAAAACCGAGATCAGTTTTTGATGCCACACCCCAAAATGTGTTCAAGACAGCTGTCAGACGCAAGTCAACAAAACTTGTGTTGCCAGTCTTATCTATTTATTGTCACTTTTTGAATTGAAATTGGAAAGAAGATATGATACATCGATGATGTCGCCATTCTTCCCCTAGTCTTTGACATGCCAGTCGGCAAAAATCTGGAAATGGGTTCAGTAGGATTTTCTTGTTATGCTACTAAAAGACATGAGTTATGTTCCCACCAAACGTGACAGTTCAGTTTGAGTGTTGCTTTGCGTTTCCTCTACCGGGTGTGTAAGCAGGATCGCAATAGCCGTGTCAGCTACACAAATAGGATCACATCAACAAAGGTAAACATGACGGAGCAGTGAGTACTGCCAACTACTACTACTGCCTCGGGGTTGTGCAGACTATTTGACTTTTCGACTGCACAATGACATTCAGAACGTGATGTTGACGAGTTGCTAGCCTTAAACGCAGTCTTGAAGAGGAGTCTCAAAGAAAGTGCAAAGTCAAATATGACATGACTGATTTGAATTGTCTCCCATTTCTAAATGAGTACATTTAGAAATTGGTAAGTGACGGAGAAACAAGGAAAGGGGCGGGGGGGCTCGGGCAGGATCTCAATTTTCAGACCCCACATTTGAAAGTCTGACTTTCCCAGCGACAGGTTTTTTACGCCGATTGGTCGTTGTTGTCTGCAATTGCTAAATTGAAGCTTACATTTTGGAATATGCCTTGCTGTCTGTTCGAACCGCTTAATCGACAGATGATACATCACACTAATCAAAGTGGAAGGAGAGTGGGGGAATGATTCCACAGCACACCAAGAGGACTGTGATTATTTGCAAATGCTGTAAATTCCCACAACTACTACAGGTTTCTTTGTTGGGTTGGGTTGTGCAAACATTTACCTCACTGTCTGAGAAACAAGCTCACAGCGAGATTTTTTTTTTTCCTCTGGCTGGAAATATAATCATGTGACAGCGGGCAAACCTTTGTCTTGTGTTCCTAATGTGCATATAATTGGTGTATGTGCTGTGCATTGTTAATGAATATAGATTATTGCAAAACGTCCCGTTCTCCAGCATTTTTTTTATTATAGAAGTGTACAGAAAAAATACGAGTTGCATCATCAGCGACTAGTCAAAGTAAACTCCACTTTCATTAATTTAACGCCAACTTAAAGGTCATGTGTGAAGTAGTTTTAGAAAATCCCAACCTAAATATTTTTATGTCACAAGTAATTAAACAAACCACATGAAATAAAGCATGGAAATAGAATTTCTATTTGGAAAATTTGACAAAGTAATCGTTTTTCCCAAAGTGACATCCTCGCGGGCGACATACCGGGCAGTGAGACGTCACTTCAAAGACAACATTAGCGGGGCTCACTGTGGGAAGTGTACAAAGCCAGTCAGAAATCGATTCGGAAAGCGATGTTTCAAACTTTAACTGAGGGGATCCGGACGTTTGAAGAGTTGGAGGAAGAGGAGCGTGTTGGCAAGGTGTACGTCGGACCATACATGTACAAGCCAGATGGTCAGGATGCGGAAAATGTTGTGCCCGAACGGCCGGACATAGAATGGACACGAGACCCATCGGGGTTGGAAGAACGGTAAGATATATCAGCTGCGGTTTTTAGCTTAGCATTATCGTTTGCAATTCGACGCAGTGCTGTGCCGTAAATTGCGCGCGATGGGATTACCTACTTAGTCCATACATTCTCGCTCGAATTGAGAACACACGTCAATAATGTGCATTTTTACAATGGATTTCAGGCTGAAATAGGTTCATATAATCTTTTTCTAAATAATTACAAAATCTAAAGGTTGTTGTGTATTCCATAAAAAATAGGTTTTACCATATTCTTGACCGTAATTTCAATATTTCTGTACCTGCTGTTCCATATATATGCGACTCGTGTATAATTTACCATGTACTTGTAGTCTTTCTCCTTCTGCTTCCCTCTCGGTCTCAGCTTGGGTAGGTCATCAAACTGATAGCTTCCTTTGAAAGGAATAATGGCTTTCCCTGGGACCCAAGCACACTCGATCATCTCGCCAATCGTCTCCAGGAAGTACATGCGACAGGGGCGGGGACTGTGCACTAGAACGAAACACATCAGAGTTGGGATGATAAAATTCAATATTACCATCGTGTCATCCGTCGTGCGGCAACTTTGAAGGAAAGCTCACATTTCATCTTGGTGTGGAGGCCCAACTGAGGGTCGCAGAGAACTCGGCAGGGCCACCAGGGCCGTCTGTTGAACTTTGCCCACACCAACTCGCCATCCACATGTTCCACTGATGGAGGAGGCCTTGTTTTTGCACTCTTGGACTAAGTGAGAAAATTAAACCATTGGTTTAAAATGCATTTATAAAACAGGTGAAAACTCACATCTGATGAACACAAATAATTGCAATTAAGAAATATGACATGCTGTGACAGAAAGGTTCCAGGACTAGTGTCATAAGTCATACTGCGTTTAAAACCCAAAAATATAAGTTTCCCCTTCAGTCCAACACACTTGGCCAGCCTTCTCTGCCATGCCCTTCTCAAAAGTCTTGCGAGATCGTCCCTGACACTATCATCTCGGCAATCAATATGTTGTCCAAGACTTCAAAATCTGTCCCCTTGAAGTTTGGAAAGCAGGGAATGGGGAAAAAAAAGAAGAAAAAAATAATCACACAGAGACAGGTCTTGCGAGAAGGAAGGCAGCTCCATTATGGTTGGCCCACCTTTTAGGGGAAAACTCGTACTTTGTGGTTTAAGTTTGAAATACATCTTTTGTGACAAAAGTTTGAGAACTTTCCTGATACTGTACATCTCTCCACGCAGCTAAAAGCTCCTAACTGTCTTTTGTGTGAACCCTTTGCTTGCATTTTGTTTTTCATATCATTATATTCATCCAAGATTATTTCAACAGTGATCACTGGAGTTGCCCGTGTTGAGAAAGGAGTATGTGCGGTATCTGTTTATGTGCTCATTCACTGCCAGCCCAGTCAAAATGGATTGTTGACGTCTAAAGCCGTCAAAAGCAGCGATTAATAGGAGTTACAAGAGTGACTAGAGCACATCACTACCAATATTTGAAATGACAAAAATACTAGTGACTAGATTTGCTGAAAACTGCAAATCCAAGTGAGCAATTTCAATTTAAAGCACTCAGACAGTCTGTTGGATGTGCATTTCAAGTGACACATCCGATGTGGTTCTGTTTACACTGACAGAACATATGAAACGACCTGCCTGCGGAGACGGCCAAATTGCATGTAAGAAAAGACGCCACAAGCGTCAACAGTGGGTGGGGATCACAGGGAGGTAAATAATACGACAGAAGTCACACAAATATCAAGCTGTACATTCAGTGTAGTTGACCTGGGCTGGCTCTTTCCTGCAAATGATTTTCAATGAGGGTAACCTCACCATGTCTGCAAATTTACTTTGATAATTTGACACATCTCTAATGTAGCATATTTAGACCTCCAATTGTCTACTGTATGCTTTTTAGATATACGGCAGTTGGATTTCTTAAAGAGATCAATTCTCATCTGAAGATATCAACTCCCTTTTTTTTGTACACTGCCGTAACACATATCCGAATTGTACTACTTGAGAGGAGAAAAACAAAAACCCTTGTGTTGCTTGAACCATGCAGTGTAAATCTAAATATCTGGAGTTGTACAGGCAAGAAACACTTAGACAAAGCCTTGGCTTTTCGGAGGCGCCAAACAAAGAATCCGCAGTGTTTGCAACTCACATCAGAGTTGTTGCCAGATGGTGAAATAATCCCACGACCGGTAGAGCCAAGTTCCCCATCGCTTTCCGATTCCTCGTTCATGCTCCACCCGTCTCTCATGGGGATGTCTGGCAGCGCGTCGGTCAGAGTAGGGTTGAGTTCCGATATAGTTTTTGACATCAGGTTAAAAACAGTAGGTTTGCATGTCCTTGTGTCCGAGCCCGAAATGTTTGAGGCTCGAGAGCCTGGAACGGCGTGCTCCCAAGTGTGGTGATAAGGGTTGAAGACCTCACTCCGTTTGTAGTGCGCGATATGATCGCGTTGCAGCTGCTTTTTGTCACTGCTGTCAAACAATGTCGTGCCAAAATGCAGGTATCCGTTTGAGGTGGGAGAACAACACTCTAGGCTGTCCGGACTGTGAGGGAGGAAGCCATTCCTGTTGAAAAGTGGCAGAGGTTCAAGTGAGGCGTTATCATTGTATGGTGAGGGAGGCAGAAGGACAGACGGTGGCTCAAATGCATCATTGTCATCATGCCGGACTGGGCTTGAAGGGTGGAAGTAATTCCTAGCATGGTGGTCAGCCTTCTTGACCACAGCATTAAAGTCAGGCAGCGTCTTCAGCGGGTTGTAACAGTTGGACACCGATGGATGCTCCGACCCGAGCTTCGCCATGCCGCACTGCTTTCTGTAGGAGCTGCCCATAAAGCCATTGCGGGGTCTCGACTCCGGCTGGCTGCTGGAGCCAAACACTGAACGGAAAGCCGGGCTGTATGACTGACTCATGTTGCCTTGGCTCGCCCCTGTCAAGGAGAAAAGCAGGGGATATTTTTAGTTTTTATTTTCACTGAAAGTGTTGTCAAAGCATGCTCAATAATAGTGTTGATTCAGAGTAGCGCCGTAGAACTTGTCATTGCAATTACGTTTACCGGAAAAGGGGGGGGGCAGTCATAATGTTGAAATCGCGTAAATGTCATCGAAAATCAAACGACAATGGCTCCAGTCTTTATTTCTTCGGGGAAGTGCGATATTAATATCAGTCAATGGTCTTTTTTTTAGGAAATAAGGAATGCAGACAAGAGCAAGAGTACCCACTTGAGCAGTCTGAACTATTATGCTAGAAAAACATTGACAATGGCATCGATTATGGTTTTGGCTACACCTGAAGAGTCTGGCAAAAGATGTTTAAAGTTATATTTCTATATTAATGTTCCCTTTCTTGAACATAGTCATCCCATATTTTATCCAGACAGTGAACTGCACAGTAAGTGTTTACAGACTAAGCATGTGCTCAGAGTGTGAGGCAGTGACATTTCTTGTCCCTTACTTTATAGGTTTTGTGTCTCTACCCGAAGAATCGCCTCACTGTGTTATCAATTTACCCCTGCATTTGGTCATGATCAATTCTACGGCTTATTTTGAAAAATGTTCAAAATGTAATCTAGGATCATGAATTGGAATGATTTCTTTTTCCTTTCATTTCCTTTATTTTATTGTATTAGTTCTACAGATGGGCTGACTGTAAAACAAAACTGCCCTTCTGGGACTAATAAAGTATTCTGAATCCGAACAGCTCGTCTGCCCCATTTCTGAGATTCTGCATTTGAATTTTGACTCCTGCCTTCCTGTGTGGCGTTTGTACGTTTTCCTGTTGCTTGTGTAGGTTTTGTCCGAGAATGCCAGCTTGCCACCTTGGCAAACAAACATCTGCTTCAGAAGTAAAAGTATTTCTTCTCTTGTGAGGATAAAGCGGATTGGAAAATGGATGGATGGATGTGGTGAATGAAATGTAATACATAAAAAGTACTACAGGAGCACGGTATCGGTGAGTAATCAAAGAGTGAAGTGGTATTTAACATTCCTAACTAAAAAGCATTTGTGTTAGGTGAACTGAAATAGTACACAGGCGTGAATGTCCGGATAAATATTGTTTGGCTATTTGTGCCTTGTGATTGGGTGGCAACCTGTCTGGGGTGTACCCCACCTCGTGCCCAAAGCCATCTAGTCTAGGCTCGAGCGTGATCCTAAAGAGGAAAAGCAGTATCAATCAAATATTGATATTTATATTATATAATAATAACACACATGCCAGAGGACTCACTATAATTTGAACTGGCAGCAACGTGTTTTCCCCACTCCAGATTCTGAATTGTCACTGCATGGTTTACACACAGGAGGCGGGTCACAAGAAAACCCAACTTGTGCATGACACATTTCATTCATAAATGTCCAGCACAATTAAGCTACTTGAATGGACTGCTGAGGGCCACTGCTATGGCGGAGGAGTCAATCGAGGAGGTTGTGCAGGAAGGAGGTGGTGACACTGAACCAGCAGATAAACACATACATAGGAAGACAGACGTGGGAAGCTACAAACAACTCACAAAAATCAAACACGCGCCGAAGGGGGGAGAAAAACTCACCATGTGCTAGTCGGTCACTATGAAACCAACAACGGCTGCGTGATTATGAGGCACAAAGCAAGTGTTAATGCGCAGATGTGCACAATCCCAGCAGCGGTCCCCGAGTAGGCCGAGGCAAGGCGCTCATTCTCTACACCGGCCCTCTCCGCGGACTGCCACTGTAGAAACACAAAGTAGCACTTCTGAGAAACACAAAGCGAGCTCCATAACGACCAGCTCGTGTCAGCGAGCCAACGGCGGTCCAGCCTCTGGCACTCCTGCTAGCTTATTGACTACATGATCCCCGCCTGGTTGGCCTCCGGTTTGTGTTAAAACAAGCCGCGAGAGCGAGCGAGTGTGTTGGTGAGCTACAGCCAATCGGCACCGCCACCCAACCCCCCAGTCAGTCTGCTTCAAGCACAGGCCGTGACACAAACGTTCAGATTCAGAAGTGCGCGCGTGCACGATTACGGATGCCTCGCGCACGCGCACCAAGATTAGCTATGAGGACACGAAAACAGCATACTATTTAATACACGAATTCATCTTGAATGGCCATTTAACACACACCGCGTGTTCTTACAGCGGAGGGCCCGAATGCGTGGAATACAGTACAGTGCTACGAACAGCGGCGGCCATGTTGCTTTCTCAGCTAGAAGGGAAGAGGAGCGAGGCCGCTTGGGCAAAAACGCGACAAAGAAAAGGACAGCAAACACTCACAAAGTCTAAACTTTTACACCGATAGAGATGTTCGCCTTGTAGTTTGTCTTCACGTGCACGCACAGGCCCGTGGGCGCCGCTCCCAACTTTTGCAGTGCAAAGAGTGCGGGCCACAAGACGAGACAGACAGCCCGGCTGCATACGCTGATTTGACAACACATTTACTTACCTCGTATTAAATTTGAGGTATTCCACCCAAACGCGGCCTAATTTAGTCACGTTTTAGTAGAAGAATCATCTGGTCACACAAGTACTTATTTACTCTCCTCGCTGGAGCACCGTTTAAACACTTAATGTCACCCATTTTTAAATTCGTTTTCACCGCAGGCTAATTCCAACGTGTAAGATAGTACAAATTATTATAAAGGTCAGTTATCGGTTATTATAAATGTATCGCTAATTATTTGAACACAACGGTAACTTATGTATAATGTTACAGGTTCATTGTCGTATTTAGACATGGAGGTCCTCTGGTGTACACAGAGGGAATCACACCTTCTATTAAACAATAACCCATAGACAAAGCAATTTTATTTGGATTCTTGTTTGTCAACAAAGTGCAACAACATGCCATGGATTTGTAAGTGATATGGTTAGAAAACATAGTGAAAAGTATGTGAGGGTGTGTTTAACACCCTCACTCAGACACACATGGTAACAATGGCGCGCCCAGCAACTACAATGTATTAAAACCAAGCAGCCTCCATGAGCTTATACAGTAATTCCCAACCTGTGTGTCGTGAGAGAGAATCAGGCGTGCCACGGGAAAGCATTGAAATTGACTTGATTGGTCCAAAAATGATTTATTTACTAGAAATAATGTCTCTTTGTTCAACTATCTACGGCAGCAACATAGTGACAAGCAGAACAATTAAATCCTCTTTGACTAGATGGCAGAAGGCACATAATTACCTATGAATACCCTTAAGTGCCATTTTTGTTTGGTGGTTTTGAGCCTTGGCTCAATAAAGGTTGGGAACACTGGCTTATGATACTGTATATGCATCATAAACAACACTGTTAAAACTTGAAGTTGTATCAAAAATCCGGTATTTACAAGAAAACAAGCATGAATGTTTTAAGTGGATAACATATTTTACATACGTTCAAATAGTGGTGATATGACTGGCTGTTTACCACAAAATACTTATTTATATACTGTATATATATAGAAAACTGTACAAGATACTGGTCCGACGTGTTAAAGGAGGCATCATAAGATGACAAAAGAGTCACTTTTTTATCACCAACATAACATGCATGCTTCCCCGCCAAGACAATTCTTGGCAAAAGGGATTTTTTTTTTGACAAAGATAAGACTGTACATTGAAATTGAGTTAGGAAGTTGAGGACAAATGCTTGGCTAAGTGTCATCATTTTTTTTCTCTGCGCTCCGATGTTATGAACTGTTTTCATTTGGTTTAACGAGAGGCTCACACAAGTTTCTCTTCTCCATCATGGCATAGGCAAGCAGCGGAAGATCACAGCCAGTGAAGTCCAGCTTCGTCGGACTAAAGTCGACTTTCTTGGGAGCATCACCACCACTTTCCTGCTCCTTAAGCTTCGCTGGACTCTTGACACTACCGGGAGGCCTCCCGGGGCTCACCTTATAGCCAGCTGCTTTGGTGGTACCGAGGGGCCGCCCGGGGCTGGTTTTAAAACCAGCAGCTCTTGTGGTCCCAGGTGGACGTCCAGTACTTGTGCGGTAACCAGCTAACTTGGTGGTCCCCAATGGTCTGCCTCTCCTCCCGGACTTCACTTTGCCTGTTTTTTTAGTGCCGACAGGCCCTGCAACCTCCCCGCTATTGACTGTCATCGGCTGAAGCTGAAATGAATTCTGGGTCTCTTGCGCCGGACCCGCCATCACTTTGTGCATGTTCGGTGGCAATGGAGCCAGCCCTGCAAAGGACAGGTGCAAGCCAGAGTTTGAGGGAGAGCAGGGGTAGAACTTGTTAGATTGGAGGCTGCATAGATCAAATCTGCTTGCCGGGTGGCAATCTTCTGCAGGTGCCATACAGAAGTCATTGCTGCTGCTGCTACAGGTCACGTGATGCATCATTTTCTGTTGAGGGGGCTGGGGGTTGGGTACGCCAAAATAACACGGCAAATTATGTTATACACTCAACAATACAAGCACCTGGGATCACATTCAATTTTAACGCTACACACGTTATTGTCCACGAGGCAATGAAGCGAGGCATGCATATACAAGTAACGTGGTTTTCTAAAGGAAACATTAACATACACTGGGGGGAGGGGGGGGGAAACATACCTCAGTCTTGGGATAACACACGGTGAAATGTTAATATCGTATTTTTAACGGTCATGTCTGCGATGTACGCCCAGGTGTCCGCAAGTAAAAGCGAGCAATGGCTTCATCTTTTATAATCCTTCAGACGGTAGGCGAGATAAGACAGGAAGCCATTTTCGCCTGAAAAAAAAATCGTGTAGCAAGATGGAATAACCGCGCATGCGTATGCGTTACGATGTCGTATTTCCGGGAAAACCGTCACCCGAGCGAAAAGTTGACAAAACGAGGGGAAAAGCATTACACGCGTAGTACATTTACACAAATTACACAAATCTCGCATCTTGGTAAACGCGTTGCCACAATTCATACCACGGTTTAACGAGTTCACCGTGTTCAAAGCTGAACGAGGCAAAGAAAATGCGGTTTTATACTGGCGTTCAGCATGACGCAGTGTTCTAAAACACCACAATAGTAATAAAACCCCATTAACACAATTATGTGAATAAATCAATAGCCATCAAAATAGGCCCTATTAAAGTTTTATGAGTGGTAGTTATTGGATCTCAAAGGGTGGGGGGTTGGGGTGTCTGAAAGTTGTCATAATGTTGCCAGTCTGTGTACACAGAATTTAAAAATAAACACACATACAAGTATATTATTCAGGTTTTATTCACATCCAAGTGATTTTAAGTACAGACACGACATCTGAACCATCTGCAATGGTAGGGTAGCAATCTACATTTTTCATTATATTCCACTTGATGGTCATTTCTAAAACAGATGCAAGATGAAGTCCACAGGACTTAGGATTCTCTCATGAGCTTAGTCAGTTTCTGAATCTTTGTCTTTGTGGACATGTCCACATACTTGTCCCCAATGCTGACGATCATCCCACCCAGGATTGAAGGATCGGACTGAAAAGAGGAAGACATTGTAAGTCGCATAAATTTTGTTACTATTGCACAATCCTAGTGCCATTATTAGAGATAATACTGAGTTAAATACATCGATATTAGTCCTCAACAGGGTAATTAAAAAGTTTTTAATGAAAATAAAAATCTCATTTAAATGCACAATCCTAGTGCTATTATTACAATACTGAGTTAAAATACATCGATATTAGTCCTCAAAGGGTAATTAAAAAGTTTAATGAAAATCTCATTTAAAAAGCAGAAAACATTCACTTGCATCCAAAAGTAAATTGTAAATACAGTGGACCCCCCTCCCCCAACCACATATTAGTTCTACATTTGCAACTTCACAGATTTTTTTTCATAACACGTCCACTGTTACTCATAGAAAAGTCACTTATTTGCAGTTTTCTGAAACGAGGCCCAAAAACCTCAAAACAAGTTTTAGCAAAAATACCGTCTACAGTAGGCGTCACAAACCTTTTTGAAAGTGCAAGCTACTTCTTGAGGACCGATTAATACAAAGGGTAAGCGCCGTTTCTTACACACTTCTGAAATATAATTGTCAAAACTGCCTCCAACTATCTGTTAATATGTGGAGATACTGATTATGTTAACGATTTTCCATCATAAGCAACACAGATTTAAATATTCAGTTGCTATTATAAAACTATTTCAATAAAATATAAAGCACATATTTTCAAACGATCACTTCAGGTGAGATATTTTTAGAACAGGCCCACAGGCTACTCGTGGTTCTTGTGGGCTACCCTGGTGCCTGCACGGGCACCATGTTGGTGACGCAGAGTCTACAGTATGAATATGTATTGTACTGAAGAGTCCCTTCAATCGAGCCAACGCTTATGTCCGTCATAAACACATTAAAGAGAAAACCAAACCATTCATAGTACTGTTCAACCAAACTTCAGGTTGACTCAACTTTACCTACGATTTGTGACTGACAGTCGGCAAGAATGGAGAATAAGATGATGGCACCCATGTGTACTTTACAATACAATACAATGCATGCTGATTTGACTCCGATAGCTTAATAAAACTAGGACTAAACACGGTAACAACACAATTTGAATCAGCTTCAACTTCTCATATGAATACAGTGCACTCCGCTTAATAGAACACCGGTTAATAGAGTAATCCGCTTAATAGAGCAAAATGCTCTGGAACGGATTTGCCTAATGCAATTTCCTATAAAGATACTCCGCTTAGTAGAACAGATCTCCGCTTAATAGAACAGGCCGTAAGCAATGAACATTGTAAACTAGTGGTTTTCGAAGTGTAGCTATCGCGATACTGTACCACTATCGCGAGAAAACGCGGTAGTTCTAGCCGTATACAGTAACAGGTAGCACGCGTCACTCCACACAGACACACGCACGTCACAATGGCTTCAACTTCATTCAAGAGACGAGGGCTATAAGAAGGACATACTCAGACGATACGATGCATTGCCGGATTCTCAGAAGGTACGCCCGCGGTTTCCAGGACTTCCCTCTTATCCAGCCAATTGAGAGGGAAGTCAACCGCAAAATTACGGACTCCTGTTTCCAGACAAAAGTAACGAAATTTTTCTCGTGATTTGAGATGTTTGACTGAAGTTGATTAAAGTTGTTGTTTTGTTGTTTGATTAAAGATATGGACGTCCACAGTCGAAATATCTCTTCTCGTCAGCAGGGGTTTTTCTGCGTGCATAACTTGGTCGTCGACGTGTCTGAAGGTGTACCTAATAAAGTGTCTCCGGTTAATAGAAACTCCGCTTAGTAGAACAGAAGCGCTTCGGCCCAATGGTGTTCTATTAAGCGGAGTGCACTGTAGCTATGAATTTCATTACAACTGCCAGTTTGTGTTGTGACTGTGGATGTACAAGTTTTGAGCTAATAAACCCCAAAGCACCAACTGCCCGGTCAGCCTAGTAGCCCAGGAGGCAGCAGAGTTTCCCTCACACAGGCTTGGATTGTTGGCAGCATTGATGTAGCTTCTGCATTTTGCTGTGCAGTATATATTTTTTTAAACACCAGACTGCACTGCTTCAATAATTCTGAATCCACAAGCGGTTTCCGATACAAGAGTGTCTGAAGATCTCTGCATCTGGAATGCTATTGAAGTGTTTGTGGTATATTTATGGGTACAACTGTTAATATATATATAACTTTATTCGATCGCGGTTGAAATGCAGTCCTTACGATACACTACTAGTGATGAACAGAGAAGATGGTAGGAAAGTGAAATTTCAACTAAAATTGTACCTTGGTTTCCATCTTGATAGTTTCACCCTTCTGAAGAAATCCATTAAGCGCAAGTTTCAGCTCAGCGAGATTAGCTGGATTCAAAGGCTGAAATGAATATATATTGATTGGGTGCATGCAGCTATGTATGACTACAGTAAATAATCATGGAAAAACATGATTCTAGTAATAAGCAGGCAGAAACATTTGTGCGACCTACCTGAGCAGTGGTTACAGAGCAGATCACCTCCCCACGGTGTGCACTCATCATCTTGCAAAAAGCAGTGATGACATCACCAGTTAGCGTCAGACGACCATTATCAGACAAAACATCTGCACAAACCAAAAATACAACAAATCAACACATGTACATTTTTAGCCAAAGCAATAATGATAACCAAGTCCTGCATGCTACACAATGTAAAAATACTGTGATATAGTATTTCTCACCAGCAGTTGACGAATATTTATGAAACTATGTTATTCAAAAATAAGCGCCAAGCGACAACTCACTGATGAGGTTCATTGTGATAGGGGAGACTTTTGCCTTTGCAAGGGCATCATGAAAGGTCTTCTGCTTGAGGCTCCGCTTCACATGAGGGTTCATGACAATACTAGAAATTTTGGGGTCCTTGATGAGGGTCTGGGGGTAAAAGCAGTATTTGAGAAAAGTTAATAACGTCTGCAATCTTCCGAGCCTGCTCGGATCACCAAAATCCTCTTTACTTACGTTCACTTTACCCAACTCCTGCTCGACTTGGTCCAATTTTTTCTGCTTACTGGCAGCTGAGAACAGAGCAGTGGCATAGCGACCTTCCACGCCATAAACCTGAATTGGTGGCTGAATGGAAATTCAAGATGAGATTAAAACACCGATTTAAAGTTATGTCGTATGAAGAGTCGGTCAGGCCACATTTTATATGTATACCTTGACCAGTTTGGCTGCAGGCCTAATGGCTGATGTGCTAATCAGGCGGGCCTGCAAAAAAAAAAAACAAGGCGCAAAATTGTAACATTCATGTTGTCAAGAACGTGAGCGTGTTAACATTAACACAAACACTGTCCCTTGCAGCTAACGGGTAGGCTAGCACTTTAGCAGTCATTCAAGTGCAAAGCCGCGTGTAATTATTTGTGGTATTTTAAATCAACAGCGGGTCGCCATCCAGTTTATAGTGCATTTACTATCTTTTATATCCACGAATATCGAGATGGAACTCATGTCAAACAAATAAGATGTTCACATTTATTCAACGTCCTACCTGCTGTCCTAGCATGCGTGCTGCCATTTTCTCCTCCAGCTGTCCAGACTGGAACCCTTGACTGCGCATGTGCAATGAAGAGAGGAGCTCTCGTCGGTCCATGGGGGTTGTAGTCCTTTAACTGGAGTGTGGACATCTGGTCCCTTCAGGAAGTGCTAAATACATATCATTTATCAAACATAATTCCAGTCATGCTAATATACGTCATAATCTTCACATTGGCGTGTTTGAGTCTCTTCCCACAAGCTGTTGAAGACGCGGGGTAAATGACACGATGATTACCATTCGTCGTTTTTGCTGCATTTAACCGGAGATCTGTTTGTTTTTAGGTGGGCGTTTACAGTACAGTAATGGCGTTTTTCTAGATAGCAAACGTTTCAGATGGTCAGAGGGCGACCCCGCACTACTCTCCTGTTTGCTCTGGAATGAGAGAAGCCACCAGACGTGGTGTGTGTGCTTTAAAATTAAAGCCAAGTTGACAAGAGACAAGATACAAGACAAGTGAATATTCACAAAAGCCAATATTTGTGTTCTACTTTGTCCGTTGCTTTCAAAATAAAAGTCTAAAACAAATAAGCCCAAGATCAATGTTATTGCTACTCTATGTAAGATGCTTTCCACGATGCATTGACTTACCGTTAGTCTATGTAGAGCAGCTGCTTTACCGTTAGTCTATGTAGAGCAGCTGCTTTATCAAAACGAGTCGGCCTCGTATGACACAATGTATTATAAAATCAATTTTATTAACTCATTCCATGCCACTGTGCCTCAACATGAAAGCAGATGAGGGTTTAGTTAGATTTTCCCCAAAAGGATGCTTCTATTTCACGCACATGGGGATTTAACCACATTAAAATGCACAAACTTAAATTTATCTTGCCTGGAACATGAGATCAGGGCCCTCTCCACCTTTTCCAAAATCCCTTTACACATGTGTATACTTACTTCCATTCTCCCTTACCTGAAACAAATGTAAATCACTGCGTCTTTGTATATCAACCATACCCATACAAATGTTTGAGACTTTTTTCAAATTGCCATCTTTATTTCTCCCCATATCAAGAGCAAAGCATAAGTGACAGCATCAACTCAAAAAACTATACAAAAACAAAAATGCTAGGAAAATACTTACCAAGGCTGTTCCTTCAGTGTGATTTAAAACAAGACCAATCCGATCTTTCAGCTATTCTGCAATATAGAACTTGTTCTTAATCAAAATGACCATAAATGTTAGTAAGCAGTGTAACATCAAAAATGAGACAACTACTTGACTGCAGATTTGGTGAGGAGAGGACATCATTATAACCCCCTCACCCCCAAAAAAATACACACCTATCCCTTTTTGTCATTAAATAAACATCTGAGGAGAATCTGTCAAGCAGTTGCAAGCTATGCTAAAATGAAATGTTCAAAGCTGAAAGAACGCAAGACTTACAATTTCCATGGCATACATTCACATAAAAAAAAAACACGAATCATTTAATAAATAGAACTATACGGGTTGGATATTTGTGCCACAAGCTTCAATTAGTCCTGTACTTCCACACACACGATGAGAAGAACTACTACTGATCCAAGTAGGTAAGAGTATTCAGTGGTCGCTCAATTGTCTCATGCGTTCCTTTACTGTCGTCTCAATCACATACAAAAGGTGATGGGGGGTTGGGGGGATAAATGTGTGTATTCATGACACTTTTAGCCCCACTTCGATGAGAATGTGCAACACAATCATTCTCAGAAGAGGGCTGCGAGTAAACCATTCAAACGAGGATGCACAGTTTGGGATAAAATGGTGGGGAGGAAACACTGTGGTATTTTGTGAATAAATTGGGGGCGGGATTCCAGTTCAGGCACTGTCACCAGTTTCTACTGTGTGGACTTGAAACATGTGTTCTGGTTTGTTGCCTTTGCTGTGGTGCTCCCACATCTGCAAGTAGAGCCTCTCCAGGTCCATCGTGTACTGCTTGGTGTTGAAGAGAGGACTACAAATGCGCTGCTTCCAAACACGTGCACGAATCATCTTCAGGCTGCGAGGGAAAAAACAAAAGGATCAATCGGCCTCAAGTTCGACAAACATTCAAAAAGGTAAATCAAATGTTTCCCCAAGGTAGAATAAATTTCTTCCTACTATTCCATGTCAGATCCGAGTTTTACTGCTATGTCCTCATAGTCCTGTCGACTATGGGCGATGAGTTCCGGACAGCCAAGGCAGCCGAGTTGTGAAGCAGCCACTCGTGAAGCAAGGGTCTCACCTGTACGAGGATGTATATGGGTGATCATAACTGAAGTGTTTACATACTCTTCATACTCTTGAGAAATAGTGTGTGTGTCTTGTTCTGAAATAATCAAAAACCTCACCTGGCATAGTGACCATGGGTGTTCCAGCCCACAGAACATCCATGCCTGTGGTGTGACCGTTGCACAGAGGCGTGTCTAAGCATACGTCAGCCAGCTGACCCCTCCTAACATGTTCTTCTTTGGGGGCCACTGGCGAGAAAATTATGCGAGAAGCGGGGAGGCCCATGTTCTGAGCGTACTGCTGGATGTTGGGCTCACCCACAGCAGGGAACCGAAGGAGCCACAAGACACTGTTCTGCACACGTTTCAGGATCTGCAGCAAAGAGGAGTTGCAAATTCTTTTAAATGCAAGCTTAAAATGAACTTGTGCTATGAATGTGTAGTGCATAATCGAAGAATGTCTGACTTACATTGGCCCACATTTGAAGGGTTGGGGGGTCAATCTTGTAGAGTTGGTTGAAGTTGCAGTAAACAATGGAGTCCTCTGGAAGACCATACTGGGAACGGGTGGTCACAACAATTGTGCGTGGCACTTCCTCTCCCGTGGCCGCTTTATTGTTGATCTGAAATGGGGGTGAAAATAATCACTTATAAGAACATTTTAGCACTCTATCGCAAAGCATGCAACGTTCCTCAACATCCAGACAGAGAAAGTAGCATTAATCTGTCTGTACATTCACTCTAACCAATGGCAAGCTGCTGGTTCAATGGAATTTTCTCAGAAAGTATTTTACTTGTCCCTCAACCATCAAACAAACTTAATACATTTCTGGTTAGGTGCAGAGGTACTCACTCCAATGCCCATTTACACTGGTTCAATAGAAATATGTGGAAAATGATCATCTTACTGTAATACATACCTGTGTGGTGGCAAGGCCATTGCTGACGGTGAAGCTGTTGATGGTGACCTGTATTTGGCCTTGGTTGATCATGTTAATGATTGCTTCAGCAGCCGTGTTCATGGGAATCACAGGCATAGACAATGCTCCATTTGCGTCTGCAGCAGACTCCTGATTGTTGTCACATTTCATCTGGCCAACAGAACAGATTCCTCCAAAGTTTGAGTTGCATGTTTAGTAAATTTTGTACAAACAAGTCATCCTTATTCAACTGTCAGGAATAACTTACAAGTGGATTAGTGCACCACGTTCAGTGCTGTTTAACAAAACCACTCATATTATTTTTTTTCCACCATCAAAAATGTTATCTACCTTGATAACTTTGACATCTGGCAGACTGTCCAAGAAGGCTTTGAGATCGATACCATTGAGAACGATGCGGTTGTCAAAGATGTGTCCGTTTGACTTGAAATCAATCACAGCCTTTTTCTGTGGGTCCCAAACATACCGGCACACTTAAAAAAATTTTTAGCTAAATAAATAAAATGACAGCACGTGGAGGCAGTACAAACCTTGAGATGAGGAAACATGTTGGCATGATCACCAATGAAAAAGGTATGTGGCATAAAGGCAACCTTCTCAGAATATTGCTCAACTACTTCCCCAGGTGATGTCTCCTTATCGGTGATGATGTAGTCCATGAAGGGTGCGCCGCTGGTTCCAGGGTAACCTAGCCACATAGCCTAAGGAGATAAATGACTTTAAAATGTATTATTATTTTTTAAAGTCAAGCCAGACACGATTGACTCTTAGAGACACAGCCAAAATGAAGCTTAAAATTATTAAGCATCAGTAAGCCTGTCATGATAATTTTTTCCGGGATGATACATTTTCTCACGATAAACAATTTTTTAAAACGCCCATCAACCATGACATTTTCTAATGTAATAAAGGTATCTTGGCTCAACAAAAGTCGATTTCTATGTGATATAATCAATAATCTTCTAATTTAACACTCAAATTGTTGAATGCATTTTATACGATCTACTTGTCGTGTTTGTATAAACGTATACAATCCAGCAATTTCAAACAAGTTATAATTTTTCAATGCAACAGTGACATTGCATCGGAGCTACACAGACTGTACGCTGGCTGGTCGCACTGTCAATCAATTTAGCCACTCGAAAAAGTGATCTGGCACCAGTCAGAAATTCCTGGCGGTTGTAGCCAATGCTCTCAGAACCCACAGTGCATAAGCAAGCTATGAAATTATGCAAAAATGGCACCCTAGACGAGAGCTGTAAGCCGTACGATGGTTGGCATTCATGCTACTTGGTTATTATTGTCGATACTCCACTATGCTACGCCTCACTAAAAACGCAAGAGTTGTGCGTGCATGAGACATGTCAGCCGAACTGGATCAGTCGCACTGAACCATTTTTTTTACTGTTTGTGTACTTATGAGGGCCGACTCCCACAGCAGTTAAATGACGGCAGAGGCAAGGAGTAGTGCGAGTGATCAATGATGACGTATATAAAAAGAAACACTCGTAAATGACCATTCATCAACTCTCACAAAACTGTCATGTCCATTTTTTCCTCATCCAATAGTAAGTCGATATAGCAATTACCCGTATCGCGACAGAAATTTGTATCAATATGTTGATCTTACCTGAATAGGAGCAGGGCGCAGGGCAAAAAGCTCGTTTCTGGCCCCTTTGGTGTAACCATTCATGTTGACCAGAATGTGGACCCCATCCTGATGAATACGATCGGCTGCCTTGCCATTACAAGGAATCTACAAGTAGAGATAAAAGAATCTGTAAAAATCCAGTGAGACTATTTTTCATAAATATTAATTACAAACAGCTCTATTTGTAGCCATGACCTTCAGAAAATACAAGACATCACCTGTGAGAGGTCTGTGAAATTATGAGCCTCTGCCACGACTTTCACTCGGAAGTTCGTACTGTCATCAGGGCTCAGTGCGTAGCAAAACACCTTGGGTATGAAAGGGAAAGATTACATATTGAATAAGAATGATGAAATATTTCTATAAAACCCTGCCCAATGATTCTTTTTGGTAAACTTCTTTGCAGCTTCAATTTATAACTAATAAATTGACTTGTTTACAGCGACTCACTTCAAATTTCTCAGGATTGTGCATGCCAGGAATGGATTGCATCAAGTGGGAAGTCGGGTGGTTGCCAAAGTCTGAGCTGACATAACCAACACGCAGTCGTCCACCGCTGGCCGTCAGGTCTTTTGGATGCTCGTAAGCAGGTTTGTGCAATGCATTGATCTGTTAAATAAGCAAACGTGGAAGAATGGTACGAGTCACAGAGGGTTCATTTCAGAAACTATGCTAGGAGGTCGCATTGTGCACCTTGCTAAAACACGCTCAAAACCCTGGTGCGAATTACTCAAATATGGCTTGGAAGACAAAGTGTACCTTGTCCAGGCAAAGGTTCCCATGGCGCTCAGCAATGGCCTTGCGAAAGCCGTGAGAGAGTGGATACAACATACTGTGGTGGGGGTGAACTGATGGTAAGCGGTTCTTTTCCAGCTGGTCAGCAACAATGCTCACTAGCTTTTTCATCCGTTCATCGTAATCCGTCCAATCGCACACAATCTAAAAAAATTGGGAGAAATTACATCACATCCAGCAATGCTGTCAAACAGTAACACAATGCCGAACATTGAATGTGTAAATGGTAAAAAAAACAGTATGAAAAAAACCCCACCAACCTGCAAGCAATGTGCCAGGTTACAGTAAGCATCAGGAAAATCAGGCTTGAGTTTCAAGGCGGTGCGGTACGATGCGATGGCTTCTGGGATGTTTCCAGAGTCCTTACAGACCAACACCATCGCACATGAGAAACATGATACATTCTTATAATAAACTAGCTGGTTCGCCGCCCTCCGGGCGGCTCATCAGCTAGTTCCTGCGGAAGGCTGGTAAGGTGGGCCTTCGGCCCACAAAAGTGCTGTTGCTTGGTTCAACTTTTTGTTCATCTTCATTGCTTATCGCGAAAATAAAGAGATGTTTAGCTCTACTAAATAACTAACAATTTCATTGCAATGCTTGTGGGTAGACAACATTTTTTCGCTAAGATGCCCGCGCGATCATAGTGAGCCACTGCCTGAGCGGCGCGCAGTGGCGGCGCGCAGTTTCGGCGCGCAGTGGCGGCGCGCAGTGGCGGCGCGCAGCGTCGCGGTGAAGTAGGTACGTTTTGAAAAGGGACAGACGGAAGGACAGACCGCGTGCGGGACGACGCGCAATATATATACAAGATAAGAGTCAACCACGACATTATCATGCAAACGTTTCTTTTTTTTGGTCAATTCCCATCATAGAAGCTCGGGTAATTCTATAGTTAAAAGTACTAATAACACCGCTCGATATAAATAACAAATTACAAGGTCATTGGTGACACAGTCAAAAGTCTAACAACGCTTACTTTGTGTATTGAAGCCAAATTGCTGTGAGCATCAGCAAACGCAGGATTGATCTGGATGGCACGGGTGTAGCACTGGAGGGCTCCTTGCACATCTTGCATTTCCTTCAATGTGTTACCCATGTTTGAGTACGCATCCGCAAATGTGGGGCTAATTCTGTAAATCACAGACAGTGTTAGCACCTTGTGTAAACCCTCACTGTTATTTCTGAACAGCATAATTACAGTTTAAAGACAACCTGTGATCTTTCATGTTCTGCCGCACCAGATTAAAAGTCAAAACTCTATAATAGTGGCACTGTCTGACCAAAAGTTAAAGAATCACACGTGTGGTGTGGCACAGCTTGACAACAATCAGTTATTCTGTATACTATTGCATGAATATAAACCTGATAGCTTCCTTGTAGTGCATGAGGGCCTCCTGGAGTTTTCCCTGCTGTTGCAGAACACTGGCCAGGTTGGAGTGAGCCGCAGCAAACTCTGGGAACACCTGGACACATTGAAGCCATTTTGATGGTGCTCTCAAACTGATATTTGACCCACGAGTAAACTCTTATCGATCATCAAGCCGTACCTCTAGCGCTTTTCTGTAAAGCTGAACTGCCTCCTCAATGTTGCCCTGTTCACGTTTGATGTTAGCCAAGTTGTTCAGGGAGTCTGCGTGCGTTGGACACAAACGCAAAGCTGTGTTGTAGCACTCTTCTGCCTCAGACACCTGAAAAAACATTTGTCACGTGAGTATTTTGTCATTGCTACGTCGAATGAAGTGATAGATCATTCAAAGTTCAGGTCAGTGGTGTGAATCTGTGCTCCAAGTTGTTGCCTTACATTGCCTTTCTCCTTCAGTGCATTTGCCAAATTGCAGTAGGCATCTGGAAAGTGAGGCTGCAGTTCAATAGCTCGGCGGTATGTGTCGATAGCCAGGTCAATGAGGCCTTGCTCATAGTAGACGCAGGCCAGGTTTCCATGAACAACTGCGTGGTTGGGACTAAGACTCAGGGCTCTCAAATATCCCGCCACAGCTCTGGAAACACAACATATGCTAAAGCCTCATATTTAATCAACAACACTGAACTGCGCAAAATAAGATTTATTGTAATCACAACAAATTTGGTTACCTTACACAAGCTAGATAAACAATAGGTACAAAAACATCAGGATGGAGATGACTGACCTGTCAAAGATTCGGGCTTCCTTTAAAACGTTTCCTAAATTGATGTAGGCATCAAGGAAATTTGGGTCCAGTGTCACTGCCTTGAAAATTGGCACACAAGACATACAAGTACACATTAATATATGGGATGAACAAACAACATTCAAACATTTCTTTCTGGGCATTTGAAAATATAGTAACAGACCTTCTCAAAATGGTGTATGGCCAACCATATCTCCCCCTGGGCATTGAACACACAGCCCAAGTTGCTCCAAGCCACTGCGAAGTTGGGTTGAGTCTCAATAGCTTTCAGGTAGCAAGCCTTGATTTCACAGTGGAAAAGGCAACAGGAAAGGAAGAGAACAGATGGAAAGGGAAAGTATAGCACGGAGAGGGGAGGGCATGGGATTGTTAAAAAAAAGAAAAGAAAAAAAGTGTGTGTGGGGGGGGGGGGAATAAAAGCAAGAAGAAAAAAAACGACAACAAAAAAGGGAAGAGAAAGCAAAATTAGTGACTTAACTCCGGGAAAACAAAAAGTGAGTCTACAGCACGGGCTCGCCTGCGCACAAGTCTGCTGCGCTAAGCTGCATTGCTTGTCCCTACGCTGCGCAGATCCAACCAACACCTACACATCGGCCCTCATCGTGCAGTTATGGCCACAATTTTAAAAGCTCGGTGGCAAAATGAATACCCAACAGTGTGAACTGACTTCAAACCACTGGAGTAGCAACAACCCAAATTGCTACACGCCCATTACTGAGCCAAATAAAGTTTGTGTGAATTTAAGCAACACATCTTATGAAAGCATGACAACTCACAACCTGTGATGGTGAACCGAGTGTGCTGGTCATGGTCCCTGAAATGCATGCGCGACAACATCACGCAGGTGGGGTTGCTGCCACCACAATGCACCACGCCTGCGCAGCCTCGCTCCTGGCAGAGGCCATCGCTTTGCTGCTTCGCTTGCTAAATGGCCTGGTGCAATAGCCACAGACCGACACCCTCTGGCAGACAGCCTGCCACACCAGACTGGCATACGCCACACCCACCATCTCTTTGAATAATTGCGGTTGAGGAACCATTAGCACAGCAAGAGGAGCCTAGGTTATGATGCAAATAACACGGGACATTTTGAAGTCAGTAGGGACTGTTGAGAGCAAACTTGTACATGACCAAACTCCAGAGACACTGGGGCATTTGGGAGCGAGGCTGGTTTTAAGGGTGGGGAGGTCTGCAACCATGAGGCCATAGGGATTGGGGTAGAGGGTCGCGTGCTGGCGCGCTGTGCCTTTTTGGTTGCCTGGAGGGCTTCGCTGCGCAGCCCCTGCGCTACTATAGACTCACAGCGCAATATCTGCATCATCAGAGCACTGCAACTCAATAAAGAAGGGAAAAATAAAAAATAAAAAACAGGAAAAATAATCAAGAGTTATGTAAGAGTTAGAGCGTTCTTACTTGTTTTTCACCATTACGGCTTCCAAATCCAAGTTTCTTTAAACTTAATTTAGAACTCAGTAATTAGTATAAGCATATCTTAAAAATGCTTACTGTCATTTCTTTTGCTACTTTTCTCATTTGCTCTTCAAGAGATGCCACGAGAGAGGAGCTCAAGCGTGAAGTGAGGTGGTTTTTCTTTTTGGTGGCTGTTACAAACCCGTTACCATATTTTTGGACTTTGTCAGAGTGGTGGCCGCGGCTGGCTGGAAGAAGAGAAGACTGAGGCTGCCCCTAGTGTTCCTTTCCGCCGGGCACCTACGCAGGAATAGTGTCACCCACCTGAAACCTTCTATACAACAATTTCAGTTGAGGGAAACCAAAAGAGACAAAATCAGAAACAACATTGTTAGTAAAGTTGATAAACAATGCATTTGGTCGTTCAATTTGGAAATGTAGCAGGTTCTTCCAAAACACATCAAGCATAACCAACTATATTTAGTATTCATTCATGCAAAAAAATGTTTCAAAGAAAACCCAAAAAATGTTTTGAGGGAGCGAGATGGGGAAGAAAGGCTTTTTGTGCTTGTAACTTGAAGTCCTATCAATTGTACAAATTCAATTGAGCTGGCACTACAGGAGGGCAGTTACAGGCTTGATCTTAAACATAATGAACTGATCCCATTGCTTTGAGGAAATTACATATCTGAAGCAAAATGGAACAAGAGTTAATCGTTGATTTTCTGCCTTTTAGCATTTCCAGGAAATATTTTAATGCTTACAATGCTTTGTCCTGGCCTGCTTTCTTGAATCCTGGCCAATGGGGTAGGGAGAAAAGTCTGTGGTTTATTTGGATCTAGAAGGCTCCACAGCTCTGAAATGAAGAAGTCATCGCTGTTGCTGCGCACGCCTGTCCTTTTCGAACCGCATCTGACGCAGGCGGTGGAGTGCAGATTGTGAGCTGTCTGCTTGACACTAACGGAAGGTACCACTGAAAGGCACCCAAGTTGAAGTTTTTATGGGTGACTATATCATGGCATAATAGAAAACATGGCACAGTGAGGCGCAGTTGACTAAAAGAAAGAATGGGCACATGAAAAGCACTTTGTGGGAGGGTGGGCGTTAGAAAGGTCAGGAAGACAGCTCTGGGCGCGCACACTCCACCAATCCTTAGCAAGCGCGCGGGGAGCCAGAGAGCGACAGAGCTGAGGAACTTGACACTCCCTCATACTCCATCCCCACTCCTTTAACCCCCCTCATCTAGCATAAAATAAGAGGGCCTGTAACCACTAGTTCAACTGCACACCTCCAGATTTGACTCCGCACAGGGAGATGCTTGTAATCGGAAAAGAATTCAAGTGGCAAATAGAAGCGTAAATGTTCTCAGTGTGAATGTTAGGTGGGGAGGAAACGTGTGTAATGTCCATTAGCTGGATATAATACTGGAGTACAGCGGTGAGGTTACAAACCATCTTATCTTTGGCACTGCAAATAGAAACTAGGTACTTATCAGTTCATATATTCTTCACAGACCGAGCCAGCATTTTCCCCCCACAGTCAACTATCAATTGTATAGAAGCATTATAACAGATGGCTAGTGTTTGACCTAATAGAGCCTTTCTTCCTAAAGGGTGGGAATGATGTCTTTTCGAAGGTCAAAAGAAACCAAAAGGAATTAGGACAACTGGTAAGGTTGAAGGGAAATGTCTACAATACCGGGGAAAACATTTTTTTAATTCTATTGAGAATGTTTTATCAATAAAATAATGATTTATTAGTGTATGTTTACTCACATGGGCTTTATCATTTAAGATAAACATTTTTTTAAAAGCGTATGCAATGCACACTTTTTAATAAGAGAGGAGAAAGACCTGTTTTCTGATATATAATGGGGCAAACTGCGGTAAAGGTGAGAGTCTCTATTTGCTTAAAAAGGAGAAGGGAAAAAAAACGCCAGTAGCCTAAGGACGGCTCTAATAGGAGGGGTGACACTAAAAACAACACACAGAAAATCCAATCAAAGCACCACATTATTTCAAACACCAGACCACGACACCAGACATACCTTGGCCTCTTCCAAGCGCCCAAGTGCTTTAAGCAAGTTGCCCAAGTCACTGCGCACACAGTAAAGATCCTGAGAAAGAAACAAATCACTTTGATATTTTGCAAACAACTGCTTTTCAGCTTTGCTCTTGCTACTGATGGCTTGTGCCAGGTCCAACGTGTAGTGCTCGACTTACAGGGTTGTACTGTAATGCAGACACATAAGCCTGCACTGCTCCTTCCATGTCCCCTGCGGCGACCAGAGCTGCAGCCAAGTTGATGTATCCGTCGATGAAGTCCGGCTTCAGTCGCAGAGCATGCCGATAGTGTTCAATGGCCTCCTGTAGTTGCCCTCGCTCCTTGTACACATTCCCCAGGTTGGAGTACGCCTCGGCCAGCATTGGGTTCTGTTTAATGGCCAATGTACTGAAATGAGCTGACCTGTTGGGTTAGAAACGGGACAGATGGGTCAAAAATCCACAAGTGAATTTCTGGCACCAAGCAATATGTGAAAGGAAATCTACAGTATACATCTATCCATTCCCTCATTTAGCCTTGGACACATTTATGCAATTGCACCCTTGAGAAGAAACAATAATCAAAGCAGAGAGGGCACACACATATACTTGGACATGCAGAAACTTGATGTATGCAACTTGGTGGAATGAGCACAAGGGCCTTCTGAAATGCTCACTTTAAAACACTATCTTTAAAAACAAGGAGGAAACTCCTGAACCTGCTCACCTCACACTGAAAATAATATCAGACTGTTTATGTGCCTTTGTATGTGCTGCTGTTTTGGTTAGCATCAGGGGGGTCATTGGGGTCATCTACTAAAGATTTAACATTCCTGTGTGAATGATATGTAGGGGCTGAAGGAACGACACGCATTTCGACATCCATTTTTATTTCATGAGGGTGAAAAAAGAAGCCATCTACTTAGCTTGAAAACGCAACTGGCAACATATAACGTATTACAGAACAAGACACACTTCTACAATTGTCCAAACAAAATACACTCCTGAACTAAAATGCATATTGAAGCAGTGATTGTTGGTCATATTGTATGCAGCCTCAGGCATGGCTCCCGGATTTTTTTCTCTCCCAAGCTAAAGGAAGTTCGACCAATACAAAGGGGGGCTGAGAAAATGATTCATAAATATATCTTGGTATATCGATAAAATGCTGGAGGGGCTTAACTTGGATGATACAAATTTCTGACGGTGCCATAGCACCCACTAGACCCGGATTAGCGCCATTCATGCCCAGCCTTAATAGGTCCAGCATACAAGAAGGGCACAGCCAAAACAGACCCAAGTGGACAATCGCGAAAACAAGAGTTGGTGATTTCCCCCCCCCACACCACGCAATTGAGCACCGCACACCCACTGACGGGTTCTAGCAGAAAAAAATGCAATACCGAATAAGGATTTGGGACTTCAAATACAATATATATCGGTAACATACTGCATTCATTATTGTTTTGAACTATGAAAATTGCGAGAATATCAAGTGGAGAGCGTATGTATTTGGACTTCAAGGGAAAATCTTTTTCAATTCAATTCAAAAATTTCATCAACATAACAACCATCATTTGGATGATAATTATTTTGATTAGGACTCACAGTCGGCCTCTTTTCTGTGTGAACATACTTGAACTGAAGATCGATTTGATATCATTGATGTCCAACAAACTAACGTCCTGCATGTTCAACATTTTCAACCTGCAACATGTAAGATAATAATTTCTTGATGAAACCTGTCAATAAAGACCGTAGCCACTGAGGCCACTGCTGGGAGGCAGTATTTAATTAGTGAGCAAGCAAAACTCAGAAAAATGGTTCTTTGATGACAGAGAAATCGCTGACTCCCTGCAGCTATACCGCATCTGTGTTGCATTGGACCCATGACGAGCCCACCTCACCGACCTGTCAAGCCTTCGGCACTGGAAGTGAATAGAGGAAAGGAGCAGCAGCACGCCTGTGTTATCAGGCTCCTGACGCCACAGCTGCATGCAGTGGCGCTCTGCTGCCTCAAAGTCCCCTGACTGATATTCCCGATGTGCCAGCTCAGCCAACCCTTGGAAGGAAAGAATACGTTTTGACGATTCTGGAGCACCAACACAGCCCAAGGAACAGGGGGGAAGGGGGGAAAACAAGACATTAGATGTGATGGATGGAAAATGGCAGACCAACGAAAAATAAATTATAAACACTGATCACATATATATTCAATGAAAAACAAGATGGTGATTTTTATTCAACGATAAAAGGTTGAGGGTAACTTCTTTCAAAACAAAGTGAGGGAAAACAAATCTTATAAATTGGGCATTCTTTGAAAATGGGCATGTTTCCATGCATGAAGAACTGCTGACACACAGTCATGCAAAAAGACTGCTCGAGCATAGTTTATTTTAAATGGGCATGCTGCCTTGAAAACATGCAAATGCTAATTGATGACAAAATACATGGATGGGGTGACAAAACAAATATAGGAGCGGGTCAGCATAGCATCATTCATTTACAGAGAGGATTAGTATCAATGCTCAAATATTGCTTTTACATTAATCCTGCACATTAAATCGGACGTTTTAAGGAGGAATTAGGTTGCAGTTAACCCTGCAGAACAGGTACTAAAAGACAAATTAAAAAATTTAAAACATCAGCCATCGCAGGCTTGATCATGTGACAAATGTCTATTATATAATCAAGCTAGACTCTCACAAGACACCGTTGTCTTTTTAAAACCACTACGATACAAGATACACACCAAAATGTTCACGTTGTTCCAACTCGGTTATATCAACGCTCAAAATGACGGCCGGTTTCTGTCGCCCCTACCACCACCACCACCACCACCACCCTTCTTACTCCATTTCATCTTTTAAGAGGGAACCAACCTGTGCTATCAGCCACGTTCCCCACGGAGGTGGTCATCTCCTCGGTCTTTGAGTCTTGCACGGTGGACGTCAATGTGTCAGCCGGCAGGTTTACAGTTTTAAAAAGAATAACGTGCTACCGGGCAGTCAGTCGTCTTTGTGCAACAACGAACAGAAAGCACGTTGCCACCTAAACGGCAAGCCGTTACCTTTAATTTTCGTCACGTCACACACCACTACGTCAACGCTGTAGCCTATGCCTGGTTGAAAAATAGCTTGCCAATTCAAGTCGATTCACGATAAGTATTTGGAGTAACATTAAACGATTTTTTAAGATAAAGCTAGCTATAGCTTCGTTAAAACGCACTCATCGAGTAGAAAATGGCGAAGTGGGTGTAACCAAATTTTGGCCAGGAAGTAGTTCCTCACCGTGTAATTTCGATGCAAAAAGCAGCGTGCAAAAAACATCAAATACTATTGTATTCATCTAACACTTAATACTGTTATGTAAAATCTATGTTTTATTTATCAACTAATCATAATGTTCTATCGAAACAAAAAAAACAACAACTAAAATGCCAATGGCGAACTATAATGCGCGGAAGTATACATTAGCGCAGTAACGATAAGTACGGTGACTGTAAAATCAATGCGCGAGATGTTTACCTGACAGTCTAAAATAAGAGCTGTGCAGATATTCAGATGACAACTTTTAATTGCTCACTCCCAATATGGATGTAAAATTAATAACTTGTAAATTCATAACTAAACGTTACATTAAGTTGAATTGGCATGGTCACTTTTCAGTGAAAAAAAGTTTATTAGCGTGAGTCAAGTCAAGTCAAGTCAAGTCAACAGTATTTATAGAGCACTTTCGAACAGCCATCGCTGCATACAAAGTGCTGGAAATGGAGCGATTTAACATACACAATAAACAGTAAGACGAATCGGTAATAAAGGCGGTGGAAAGCACCAAGCAGTAAAATCAAGGACAAATCATGCTGAGTCGAACGCCAAAGAATACAAGTGAGTTTTGAGGAGGGCTTTAAAGATGGGCAGTGAGGAGGCTTGCCGAATGTTCAGTGGGAGGTCATTCCAGAGAGAGGGACCCGCAACAGAAAAGGATCGATCCCCTCTGAGCCTCAGTTTAGATCTTGGTACCTCTCACAAAGACTAGTGAATATGTCGTCAAATTGACCTGCATCTGACTGAGAGTACAGTACTATTGTATTCTGATTCATTTATTACTCATGAGAGTCGTTCAACAACAAATTACCACCGCCATAATATAATTCTATCGCTATGATTCATATATATCATAGTGATGGGAATCCCGGCTCCTTTTAGAGAGCCGGCTCTTTTGGTTCGGCTCCCTAAAAAGAACCGGCTCCTTTGGCTCCCAAATGGCTCCTCAGTTTTTTTGTTGCTTAAATTAATACCAAAAATAACGTAATATTATGTGTAAAATGAAGTACTAATGCAAAAAATAGACATATCAAATATTTACTATTTATATGGCTTTATTTATATTCTTCTGAACATACTCAACATGGAGTGCTACAAAAATAAAAACAAAGTACAAAGACCCATCTCAAAACAAGGTCGTCAAAAAGTTCCAATCTCTGAATGTGTATGTTTATAAGCATTTAACTATTTACAGTAAAACAACATAAGTAAGCTTTGAATACCACACAACAAATTATAAATTAAAATTTGTAAAACAGAAAGAAATCTTTCTTTATTTATTTATTATTTTATCTGTGTTTTACTATTGGTCTTGGCTGTACAGTGTCCTTGAGTGTTGTGAAAGGCGCTTACAAATGTGATGTATTATTATTATTATTATAAAGGAAAAAAGCAGCATCCAGGTAAAGGTTTTAGCTTGTCTTTAGCGAAGATTGGCATGAAGAAAAACCGAGTGCCTCAGCTCTGAGGGGTTGATCCTCTTTCTCCTCTCTGTTAATATTTGCCCTGTTTTGGAGAAGATTCTCTCTGAGGGGACAGATGTTGCGACAACACACAGCCAACACAAAATGGATGAAAATCCCTTGCAATCATTTTACCCAGTTCCTCATCAATTGTGTTCTGTTTTGCTGGTTTTATAGCTTTTTGCATAAAGTGGTTCATAGAGCTCTGGGTTGTACATCTAGGCAGTTGTGACATTGCAGTAGCAGCAACAGTTGCAGACACACTAGCACCTTCATTAATAGCTGGTTCCCTTGCTTGTCTTTTCTCTTCAAATTGTACTGATGACTTTTCTGATGTGCCTGTGCAGGTTATTTGTGGAGCCTGATCTATGGGATATTTTAACCTTGCACAGTCTACACGCTGCCTTTGAACTATCAATTAAATGGAAATGAGTCCATATTTCACTGCGTTTCCTATCCATTTTCTCACCTTTCCACTTTCCACCGTGTTGTTTTTTTCACTAACTAGCTCTCTCGTCTCCTCGTCTGTCTTGTTCGCTGCTTCTCAGAGTGCTGCTGTGTGTGTCTCTTCTCTAACCCCTCCCCCCTTCTCTAAACTGCAGCGCGTGTGTGTGTGTGCGTGCGTGCGTGCGTGCGTGTGTACCAATGTAACCCTCCCCAACCGGCTCCCCAATCAGGAGCCGGCTCCCAATGAGGTGGGAGCCCGGTACTGTATTAGGAAATGCGTGGGTGGGTGGGGGTGGTACACGAGGTACCGAGGTACACCCTGAACTGGTTGCCAGCCAATCGCAGGGCACACATAAACAAATACCATCCACGCTCACACTCACACCTCAGGAAACTTTAGAGCAGCAGTGTCCAAGTCTCTCAAGGGCCGTTGTCCTGCCTGTTTTCCAGCTCTCCCATGGACAACACACCTGATTCAAAAAATCAGGAACGTTCTAATGCTGCTTCAGAGCTGGCTGATGAGCTTACCATCTGAACCAGGTGTGTTGCAGCCGGGAGAGCTGGAAAACAGGTAGGACAGTGGCCCTTCAGGATCAGAGCTGGACATGCCTGCTTTAGAGTGTTCCATTAACCTGCCACACATTTTTTTGGAATGTGGGAGGAAACCGGAGGACCCGGAAAACACCCACGCAGGCACGAGGAGAAGATGCAAACTCCACGCAAGAAGGCTGGCACATTTGCACGGTGAGGCCAACACGCTAATCAGGGTCTGCCCGATTAGGAAACATTCATTCATTCATCTTCCAAACCGCTTTATCCTCACTAGGGTCACGGGGGATGCTGGAGCCTATCCCAGCTGTCTTCGGGCAGTAGGCGGGGGACACCCTGAACCGGTTGCCAGCCATCACAGGGCACACAGAGACGAACAACCATCCATGCCCACACTCACACGTAGGGACAATTTAGAGCGTTTAATCAGCCTGCCATGAATGTCTTTGGAATGTGGGAGGAAACCAGAGTATCCGGAAAAAACCCACACAGGCCTGGCGAGACACATTCAAACTCCACACAGGAAGGCCGGAGCTGGAATCGAACCCGGTACCTTTGCACTGTGAGATCGACACACTAACCAGGGGCTGCCTGATTAGGAAACAATGATTTTCTACTAATGAGGTAGAAAAGGTGGGTATTTATTATGTATTGTTTTGATGTACTGTATTTAATAAGAGGGCGGCCCGGTAGTCCAGTGGTTAGCACGTCGGCTTCACAGTGCGGAGGTACCGGGTTCGATTCCAGCTCCGGCCTCCCTGTGTGGAGTTTGCATGTTCTCCGCGGGCCTGCGTGGGTTTTCTCCGGGTGCTCCGGTTTCCTCCCACATTCCAAAAACATGCGTGGCAGGCTGATTGAACACTCTAAATTGTCCCTAGGTGTGAGTGTGAGTGCGAATGGCTGTTCGTTTCTGTGTGCCCTGCGATTGGCTGGCAACCAATTCAGGGTGTCCCCCGCCTACTGCCCGAAGACAGCTGGGATAGGCTCCAGCACCCCCCGTGACCCTAGTGAGGATCAAGCGGCTCGGAAGATGAATGAATGAATGAATGTATTTAATAATTGCTTGGTACTGTATATTCTCACCTGTTGTCACCCCGTGACCCTCATTTTCCAAATTGTCACTCCGTCACAACCCACTTTATATAAACCAAGAACAATAAAGAAAATTATTGTTCAAAAGTTTCATCCATTTTCAATACCGCTTATCCTGAACATGATCGCTGGGGGTGCTGCAGCCTCTCCCAGCTGACTCGAGGTGAAAAGCGGACGACACCCTGAACTGGTTGCGTGTCAGCCACAGGGCACATGTTAAAACAACCAGGCATTCACACCCACATACACACCGTCATTGAGCGGGAACTGACCCCATGTCGTATTAAAATGTTGCCTTTGAAATTGTATATTATATTTTATACATACACAATAACAATAGTAAAATCCTAATCGTAAATGCAACATCTGTACAGAAAAAATAACCTGAATATAAGTTAATGAAAACCAGTGAGTCGTATGTTGGTACTGTCTTACACCAATGGTCCCATGTATCTTTTCCCTGTACGCGACCCACCGAAAAGGAATCCATGATCCACTTTTGGGTTCTGACCCATCAATTGAGTGTAACTGTTTGGAAGTATTAAACACGTCATGCAAAGCTGCAAAATGAAGAAGCAGGTCAGTGGTATCATAGTGGCGCTACAATAGGATATATGTAAAATAAAATTCCTCCTTAAAAAGTTCTATTGTTGTAAATATGAATAGACATATTTGAACATGTCACCTTTTTACTGGTATTTCTTTTCAGATTGTATTGTTTTTTTTTTAAAATTGATATTCTTCAGTCACAGCGCAGTCTATGCCGATGTTTCCACTGTAGTGGGCTGTGAAAAAGACCTTAATTGCGATATGTCCTGTACATACTATGTTGTCGTATGTTGGTGTTGTTATTCGTGAAACGAATACATAAAAGGTGAAAATATTTGGTTCACGGCTGTTTTGTTTAAATGAAGTACAACAAAATGGTCCACAGGAGACGTACTCTGTCAACGAATTGGAAGGAAACAGCTCCGGATATCTGTGGAAAAAAAAACGTACAGTGGGGGTACTGGTCATAGGGACGATCAAGTTCCGTCCCTATGACCAGTACGAATTTGTACGTTAGTCGGGAAGAAATATTTCTATTATATTAAGAAAAACAGAAAACACTCAAATGAAAAAACAGCAAGCATAGCCGCAAGTAACAATGTTGTCGCAGGCCTACGCGCATGAGTCATGAAATTCCAAAATCAACCCCCGCTTGTCATGATTCAGTTTAGGGACCAACAGGTGGCACTGTAGGGCTCCCCCGGCAGCTGCACACCTGTTGGTCATTTGGTAATTGGTTGTATAAAAGGACTCCTGTCCGAACACTCAGTGTCGGGTCATTGTTGCTTCTCACGACTGTCATGTGTGTTGCTGTCTGCTCTTGCTACTGTCATGTTTGTTTGTTTGTTTGCTGCAATCAGGTTTGTTTCAGTCATGTTTTGGTTGCTGTTATGTTTTATCTTCAGTGATGGTTTTTGTTTGTTACTTTGGACTTTGTTTAGGATTTAGTTTTCTTGTTTTAAATAGAATTCTTCAAGTACACTCTGCTCCTCCCTCCTGCCTGCTTTTTTGGGGTCCACCACCACCTCGCAACGTGACACCGCTCTAAAACACTTTATCGTGCACCGTTCATGACCTCAAAAATTACAGTAAATATCAAAATGAAACAGATTTTAGGTCATGAATGCAAAACAATCGAATGATAAATGAGTATCCCTTCTTGTGAAGACTATTCTTTAACCTTGGTGTACTGTAGATACTGCCCTTTGTACAATATTGCCAGAAATCAACGTATGTTTACATTATCTGTACTTGCGTGAGGATATTAACCACCTGGAAGCAATTTCACGTGCGGCCGGCTACCTTAAAGTAGTTAAGGAAACCCAATGAAAAAAGTGAAATTGAAAAAAAAATGTTAACGAAATAAAATAAACAGGAACATATACAGGTATTTTTAAACTAACTGGAACTACACCTTACGTTTATAAAACTAATTATATTAGAGCAAAAATTCACTACTCATATAATTTGGTCACCTACATGCTGATATTTTTGTATCCTTGCTTCACTTCATCACAGTTTTTCTTGGATTCTCGTGTAAAGTATTGGACCCATGCAGTCATTAGTGTAGCAGTCTTTCTTGTGTATTTTGAATAAAAGGGGGGTGGGGTGTTCTGCTTTGTGCACCCTAATTTCCCATATTGTTCCCCAGTGGGAAAGTAGCTGACATCATTGCTCCTGTTAGTTTTGCGGTGCGTGCTCAAAGTATGCAAGGGCTTCAGGGTTTGTCTACTCTTTCCCCATGTTTCTCTGCTTTGCTTTCACCCTTCACACCGCTTTCATGCTCACCCGATGATGTCATGTGCAGTGTATGCGGCGATTGCATCTCACGTGCTTTATCTTTGTGCAAGCCGCAGCCAGGCATTTAGGCGTTGAGCACATCTTCTCTCGTACATCTAAAGGGTTGGTGACAGCTCTCCGCAACAAACCCCGTTTTCTTTCACACGGGCTATTTTTGGATGCACGTGACAGCAAGAGCTCACTGGTCAATTTATTAAAATGCCATTGCATTGGCTGAAGATGTTAAGAATTTAATTGCTGCATCTCAATGGGTGACCTTAATTTCAATCCATTGGATATAATCCAATACACCATGATGACCCACAGTATTTAAAACTGCATTCATTGATATGTGAATACAGTGGATTGAAGGGTTGAGGGAGTTCATACATTAGATGAATTACACCAACATTGCCACAACAATTGTGTCTGTTCACAAAATCATCTTTTAATCATCATGATTGATAAACTTTTTTCCTCCATGACTTGAGTCAACTCGGATAGGCTCCAAATCACGTGCAACACAAGTGAGACAGTGCTACAGAAAATGCTTAGATGGTTGGGGTTGTAACGAAAACCGATTTGAATCAGACAATCGGTTTCGATTTAAAAGACGTGAGCGCATCAAATCGAACCAAATCTTTCCAGTATAAAATGTACCGATGTCGTTGAATCGTACCGCACACCTTGTATCAAGGTACCCATCAAATCCTCTTTTATCAGAATCTGAATCATCTTTCTTGGCCAAGTATGTCAAAATATGCAAGGGATTTATCCCCGGAAGTATGAACCACACTCAATTTGGTGTGACAACCACAAAAACAAAAAGAACATAGTACAGCGAGCGTTTACAGAATGAAAGGTAGTATTAGATATGTAGAATTGCACACTGACAGCTGTGTGACAGCCTTGCAAATTATCTATCTATCTATCTATCTATCTTTAAATATATATCCATCTCTCTCTCTCTCTCTCTCTGTATATATATATATATATATATATCCATCCCAACTATATATATAGTTGGCTGTAGCTTTAGTTCTATCTAAAGTAGATCAAAGTTCGGGAACACCATTAATTCACAGCTTTTTTCTTTATTCAAAAATGTCATGAATTGTTGAATTTCCTACAGTCATCAACACTGTGAAGAAATATCCATTTTATTATTAAACACATGCTAATCAAAGGGCGGCCCGGTAGTCGAGTGGTTAGCACCTTGACTTCACAGTGCTGAGGTACCGGGTTCAATTCCAGCTCCGGCCTTCCTGTGTGGAGTTTGCATGTTCTCCCCGTACTTGCGTGGGTTTTCTCCGGGTCCTCCGGTTTTCTCCCACTTTCCAAAACTTGCATGGCAGGCTGATTGAACACTCCAAATTGTCCCTAGGTGTGAGTGTGGGCGCGAATCGTTGTTCGTTTCTGTGTGCACTGCGATTGGCTGGCAACCAGTTCAGGGTGTCCCCCGCCTACTGCCCGGAAACAACACCCCCCGCGATCCTAGTGAGGATCAATTGGTTCGGAAAAATGAATGAATGAATGAACGAATGAATGTTAATCAACTCAGATAAGATTTGGATGATACTCAATGACCTGGAATGACTTTCAGTTCACAGTTGTGCATTGTCAAGAGTTGACAGCTTGAATTTCTCGACCTTCAATATATGAAGTAAACGCCACACTTACAGTCTTGCCAAATGTGTTCAGATTGTAAAATGACAACCAGGAACTCATTGCAATTAAATCTAACTAACCATTCCTCTGCAAAATAAAGTGTCCTTAAATCATAACACACTGTGTGTTGAGATCTGTGATACGTTATCAATCTGATCTTTCACTCGAGAGATGCACACCCCGATTTTGCTAAAACACATTCATCTTTTTCTCATATCACTTTTCCCAGCTGAATTGGTTAGCAATCAGTGAGAGGGCATTTGTGAAGAGCACATTAAATGTCAGGATGGACTTTTAACTCAAATTTCTTGATTGACATGGGGAAAATTAGCAAGTCATTGTTTTTCTTAAATATAATTTTCAATGGGATAAGACAATTCCTCCCTTAATGTTCTAAAAACCAAGGGTGTCCAACTTTTGTCATGGGCCATATTTTAGTTTCCCTTGGAGAGGCATTATGGGGCCGGGTCGCGGGGGCAACAGCTTTAGCAGGGAATGCTTACAATATGTCTCTTTTTTATTACATATGAGAATTTAAATTTTTGCTAGAGATTTTAGCAAGCATCGTGGAATTTGTTTGATTTGCTTTTGCGGGCCACATAAAATGATGTGGCAGGCCAAATCTGGCTTTGTGTTTGTCAATGTGTTCTAGACCCTCACTCCAATGCCTGTGTGCTGAGTGAGGTCTGATCAACTTTTGGATTGGACAGTTGAAATAAAATAAGCAGCGCCTCTGATGGTGGTGCACTCCATTTCGCCTCAGTTGTTTCAAGACATGATTTATCATTAAAGCTTGCGACTATTTGAACCGATTCATCACCATCAGCTCCAGTGCTGGTAAACACAGTAAAATACAAACTGCTTAAAGGAAGAACCTCGTTTAATAGCTTGGTTTCATCTACGTTACTGTACATGCAGCACATCAACATGCAGTTCGATGTGCTTGTGCTTGTTTTGCAATTTTTGCTTATTTTTGGCCCTTGCTCAAATAATTTCCAAGACCAGCGAATGCTTACAGAATGTGCAAAAAGGCAATGATATTAGATGTCTCCCAGACATGTTAATCTTTCCAGTGGTTTGAATCATTTTCCGGGCCTTTATTGAAATCATTTGTCAGCTGCAGACTGATGTTTTATGGCTGCACATTTTGTCCTTAGAAGTCGTATCAGAACATACAAACAACTCGCGCCTGTAAACAGTTTGACTCTTTGAAGTGTTGCTAAAAAAATACACAGATCTGGGTTGTAATTCATGGTACTTTCCAAGTATGTCGAAGAGATTCCTTCATTGTACTTTATGTTGCATGATTATAAGATCAGCTTTCGTATGGTGCTTCTACTGGTGGTGACGTACCTTGAAGGACGGGACATATAGTGAGTGAAATTAGGAACTCGGACTGCAAATCGGTTCGATCGTCCACCTCAAACTCAAGGCCCGAGGGCCAGATCTGGCCCGCCACATCAATTTATCTGGCCCGTGAAAGCAAATCAAACATGTCAACTTCCATGATGCTTGCTAAAATCTTTATCAAAATTCTCACATTTAATAAATAAGAGAGACAGTGTACGCTTTTTCTTGTTACCAAACACACATCACAGTAATTTAAACAATAGTTGAATAGACCGTTATTATTCACTTTTTGATATGTTTTCAGTCATAACGGCCCTCCAAAGAAAACGGGAACTAAAATGTGGCCCACGGCAAAAACGAGTTTGACACCTCTGGTCTCCCACGCGGGTTTTTTAATGTTTCTGTCTTTTCAATGCTTCTTGTAATCTTTTTCATTTTGCTTTTGTGTGCTTGATATTTTGTCTCATTAAATGGCTGAAAGTACCTGCATCGGTGACTGTCGCTGTCCACTTTTTAAAAAATTCACTCAAGCGGCAGCGAATCTCCAGCTTGCTTGCAATTACAGTTTCTAAATTGGAGCACTCCTCAATCAGGGTACGAGTGAAGATTTAACCTCCCTCCTGGGATGACTAAAGTACATCTTATGATCAATTTCACTGTGTGTTTTCACCAACCGCAGAACAGGTCAGATCTCAGTTCCAAGGTGTCGAGGCCTGTCTGCCTCTTCCGTAAAAACTCAACATTCCATCACTTGTCATTCATCATGACTTCCTGACCTTTGTCTCTTCTCTTTTCTCACTCTTCTGTTGTGGAGGACAGTTGTGGTGCTGTGGAGGACCCAGTGACACCCGTGGTGACAGCAGCCTTTAGCCTCTGCTATCACTTACTCTCAGAATGTCTTCCAGCTATGACAGCGCAGATGTATGACGTTGACTTTTTGCCACTCTTGGAAAGCAGTGTGTCACAGCGCAAAACAGACTCCCTGTTTTGTAATAATATCCTTACCACAGACATGCTGACTTACCACATGGTGCACCACAGGGTTTTAATGGAAACCGTGGCCTCCCTCCCCTTATGGGGTTAAAATTCTCCCGTGTAAAATATTCTCTTCAGGTAGAAAATTCTACTTATCCCCACTTTGCCAGATCTCATTTAGATCCACTCACGGGGCATACAATCCCAGAGACGGTATGTCTAGGGTCAGGGAGGGATTAAAGTTGATTCCCCCAGGCTAGCTGGGGTATTGGAGGGGCTCTTGTATGGCTTTGCGGGGGTTCGTTGTACAGTGTTCAACACACAGGAAGAATCGCTTGTGGCTTCTTGAGATTCTCTTTTGAGTGTTGGTTGCTTATGCTATGCCCATCATCGTACAGCTCTGTTATTTAACCTAATTTATTCTGCTGCACAAGCATGGACTTGCTTTATGAAGCGCATTGGGGCAGTTCATTCCATGTCATGTGCTTATTATGGAGTCTCTTGTTTCAGATGATATTTTTATTTGTACAACCAATTCCGTATTGTCTTGCATTTGTCACCACAAAACATATTATGTGTACAGCAGCACATAATGCGTCATGCCCTAGCCAAATATTTTGTTCAAATAAGTGTTTTGTTGTTGGTTTTTAAAAAAATTGGTAACAGTGTATTTTGTAGCACAAAATGGCACAGGGGAAAATGACTTTAATTGTTGTCAGTAATAATGTATTTTTTAAATTCCTTTTTACATTTTGGAAAAAAGTTTTAATAACAGAATAATTCGCCTATTCTCAACGGTATACACATTGTTCTAAATATATACATAATATATAGTTGTTTCAAATGCTTGCATTAAAAGATGCAAAGGATTGTTTCCTCAAAATTGTCTAATAAATGAAATAGATATTTAAGAAAATGGCAAATATTTGTCGCTGATAACGCTCATAGATCTTCTTAAAGTATTTTGTGGTGTATAATTGCCCGCCAAAAGATGCCCATTTAACAATGAACAATTCAGTTACTCGGAATTTGGCCAGGCTATGAATAATTTTGACCTTGCCGTAATACAATGTCCTTGCTTACTGTAAGTGTGCTAAGCTCTGGAGTGGCCTGTACATATTGAAAAGATAAGATAAGATAAAAGCCTTTATTTGTCTCACAATGGAGAAATCCCCAATTTACAGCAGCAAAATGATGAAAGGGGAAAGTAGAAGAACAAAAACAATATAAATAAATATAAATTATAAAATATAAATGCCAGCAGTCGGCAGGAACAAGCGGCTGTACCCTCCTTCTTGCAGCGCGGGTGTATCAGACTCTAGCCAAAGGAGCTGGGTGGCCTGGAGGAGGTGGGAGGGTCTGTACATCATAGATTTTAGCTTGGATAGCATCCTAGTGTTGCGCACCTCCTCCAGAGTGTCCAGGGGGCAGCCCAGGACAGAACTGGCCGTCCTGACCAGTCGCTCCAGTCTCTTTCTGTCCCGGGCTGAGATGCTGCCTGACCAGCAGACTATGCAATAATGAATGGCTGAGGCCACCACAGAGTCAAAGAGAAGGTCTTAAGGCAGGGGTGTCCAAACTTTTTGCCAAGGGGGCCAGATTTTATGTGGTAAAATGTCGGGGGGCCGACCTTGGCTGACATTCTTTACATTGAACAACAATATTGTTCAACAATTTTTAGTAAGCCAGTCTGTTTCACATTTCCATTTTTATTTGAATTTCAACAATCTTAAGAATTTCTTTTGGTTCATTTGAAACAGGAATTTGAAATATGACATATCAGTCAATATAAACACGGAGTGATGTCTTGTTAACTCGTGAGTGATGCCCTCTAGTGTCTAAATGCTATTACTCATTTAGTGAATGCTATTACTCATTTAGCCACTAGAGGGAAGCAGTACTCTCTATGAAACATCACTCACCAGTCGACGAGACCTCAGTCAATGCAACACGTGTTCCATTGCGCCCAACCTGCGGGCCAGACGGCACTGATTTTATGACGGGGGCCGAGGGCCGGATGAAATTCGTCCGCGGGCCGGATTTGGCCCGCGGGCCGGACTTTGGACATGCATGTCTTAAGGAGTGACCCCTTAACCCAAAAGACCTCAGTCTTCTGAGCAGGAAGAGCCGGCTGACCACATATGAAATGTCATGTTTTTAGGCTAATAATGACAATGTACATTCACTGTAAACAGTAAGTTCATGAAGCTTTGCTGGGAATAAAAAGGTGTCTCCCTGTGGGGCTGGCCACTACCCCACCAAAACAATCAATATCAGTTTGCAGCGCTCACCTTCTGCCAATTCCTATTGTCTTTTCTGCATCATTCAAGTGACCTTCCCCACAAGTGACAGTTACGACATACAATAATTGAACTGCGGCCAACCCTGAGCAAATAGTGAGGTGTTGTGTGAGGAGAGGAAAACTTGGATCATCCGTCACTGACCCCACTCCCCTCCTAGTGCCCCTCTCCTCCTACGGGTTGTGTAATAGGCCCTACCTTGTGAGTCAGTCATGGCGAGGAGCATTCTTTGTCCGGAAAGAAGGTCACCACCACAGAGGAGAACTCAGCCTCTCAATCAGCCTCTTATTAGGTTGTGATGACAATATCGCACTGCATCATCCTAAAAGCAAATGGGACCATCATATGCCATTTGCGAGGAAGCGGGTGTGGGTGAATTGCATTCTTGGCAATCAATGTCTGTACCAGTTGACAGTTCTCGTGTCAAACGTGATTATTTACAGTCTTCATGTTTGTGTGAGAACTAGTCCCTTTCTGTCTTAGTGAGGCAGGCTCAAATTATATAACAACACATTATGTCGCAATAAGCATTAGAATTTCTTTGAACATATAAGCTTTGCGATAATAAGTGACCCGGAGCTGCTTTTCTATCTTTGGTGTTTTATAACTAACTTAAATGAAGCCGTTTACTAACATCGGTTCTAGTAACTGAAGCAGGTATCAACAGGTTTAATTGCCTCTTGCAAAGTAATTCTGCGTTCCTCTAATACAGTTATTATATTGAACACTTATCTACTCATGCAGTTGTTTGAACAATTTAAATCACCTTTATCTTTTCCCACCCATTTCTTTTCCTTTTCAGGTATCCTGTTTATATAATTGACTCCGTCACAGAACTACAGCGAATGTTGGATTCTCTTTGAGTGTGATTGCGCAACAACTTCTGCTCACATGCGTTTGATTCTTTTGAATGACGATCCAGCATTCCGAAAGAGTGTTAAAAGGTTTTACCGAAAAATTGACCTAAGGTCATATCAGGGCAAATGACTTGTCGATTCGTTCATGATCTGTGCAGAAGCGGTCAAGTCGGAAATGGGCCGGACCACGGCGACTGTGAAAGGAACAGGGAAGGAATTGGGAGGAAAAGGCGTATCTGCACCCAGTTGACCACTACATCCCTTCCCCTTGCCAGGGGCTGTAATAAAACAAGAGGCAAGAGACACAAGACACACGAAATGGCCTATATAGCAAAGTGAAGCAATAATTAATGCAATTGTATTTTCTGCGCCACCATATCGGAACTAGAGATGAATTTATAACCTTTGGTCTAGCTTTTTCTACTAATCGTTGTGAGACAACGTAAGGCAAGAGGTCATTGGTGTCACAGGAGGAGAGCAGAGGTTATTGCCGTTGGTTACATCAAGACTCTCTGGGTTACTGTGTGTTCATGGCCATCTGAAGGTTCTATCCATGTTAAAACATCACAGATATGTCATTTTTTCAGAAAAAGTCACCTCACATTTTTTGTTTGGTTTCTGCAATCTAGCAGATTCACACGATTTCATCCCTCTGCGCTATCTCTCTGGAAAACAATAACAGGAACCGCAGACAATTTTGTCTTGCTGACTGTATGAATGAAAAGTGAAAACAATAAACTCAAAACTGTGTCCAAGTTCAGGAACTTCCCTTGGCTCAGCAATGCTTGGCTCAGATAAGATTTGTCCGTCTAATTCCTGCATGACTGAAATCAGCATGCACTTGGAATATCAATGCTCGAACAAGTTGCGAGGATAAAATAAACATCGAGATAGGCTGGTCCCCTTGAAAGGACTGGCAGGTCTACACGTAAGAATTATTCCCTCCAGGGTCCATCCAGGAAGCAGAAATGGCAATAAAAGGTTCTGGATAGCAGATTCAGGAGTGAAGGTCAGTGAAGGAGTGGAAGAGGGGCTGACCTCTGACATCATCGACCCACAGTTGCAGACTCCAAATCTTTCAATACAAGTCATTTTAAAAATCCATATTACAGGTTGGTAAATAATGAATGATACATTTTAGGAACCTCCAAATGTGATGACCAATGAAGCGCATTTTCAGTTTTTATTCATTTATTTGTGGTCTGCTACATTTGTCTTGAAGATACATAGCATTGTATATATAGTGTCCGGCGTGTGTGGAAAAGCTTCATACAGTATGATACAGTAACTACCAAGAGATAGTGGGTAACAATCTCTTTGTGCTCCATCTTAAAGGTGTTTGATGAGGTTCAGAATAGGTCTGTCAAGCATCCAAGCGTGCCTTGTACTTATCCTCACTCAACAGCACCTACAGCACAAGAGCCGATGCATGAAAAGGACCTACTCCACGCGCAGGCCTACGCCCCAGGACCACCCAGCCCTGTTGTGCCACATCGTAGCTTCTCACTCGACTGTGGTGCCCACGTTGTCACTAAAGAGGTAGTCAACCGTGTTGACCACCAGGCTCTAGGCATCACGACGGCCATGTCTAATATGTGACTCCTCTGCGGGCCACTGGAGACGTCTGGGGTATATGAAAATCGACAGTAGGGTTTGTTGCGCAACAAGACTTTAAACATAAATAATGCCAAGCCAAATACTGAGAGTGACATAGATTCCTCGAATACGCCACAACAGTGTATTACTTCAAAACCGTTTTCTCTACCGATTTCATGTTCACAGTCGGGGTGGAGCGGAACGCAGGCTACCCATACCAAGAATCGAAATAATCTGTTTTGCAAGAATTTCTTTTTTTAAAAGAAATTAAAAAGTATTGATTACATTCAAAAATATGAAAATGATAGTTGATTCGTTATATCGTTATCATTTTATTGTTTATGAATTCCTTTGCTTCAGTTTTGCAAAACCTGCAAAAAATTGCTCCTCAATCTTAGAGAAATGCTTCTCAAATGAAGTCATTGCATTGCAAAACTGCTCCCCAAAGAGAAATCATTTCCAGCCATGTCTGTAGACGCAGACAACTATTAACACTGTCACTGAGAGATGATGGAACCCACACTGCCTGCACAAAAATAAGGCGAGAATACATGTATTACTATACCATCGGTGACACTACTTGGCAAACACTTTTGGGGAAATGTGCCAGGGAGGGATAAAAGTTTTCTTTCAAACACAGCCCCCGCATCTCCTCCTCCGCCATGTCTTGCTCAGGTCACAGTTGGAAGACCACTGAGAATGCACCACAGTCCATCCCCCAGCATGCTCAATGAGTGAGGCATCAAACATGAGCTTTGCCATTCACATGAATGCATGTGTCTGCATGTGTCTATGTGTGGATTGTGTCAGGAGAGACTGTTTGTGTCTGCTTTTGCTTCATCTCCTGGGCCAAGCCCCGGGGTCTGTCACAAATCACTCATTTCCATCTCTTATACTTGTTACATAGTGTGATTAACTGCTTCCATTAGACTCAGTAAACATCCATACATATGCATGTCCCAGTTAACTCCTCACACTCTGCTGTCAACAGCCGGCAGGTGTGAGCGATGACAACGGAGTAACAGGGTTCAACACTTCTGCTCCCCGCTGACTTCCTCTCGCACGCCCCAGCTCCACTGTGAGCCACACCCTGCAGCAACAGGAGATACAAGTGAAATCGCACCCAGCACGCAAATATGAGCCTGTGTTTGTATCTGGAGGTTCCAAGGCATGCCTGATGACCAGTTTTAACCCAGGAGAACTCACGGTGTCTCATATGGCACCTATAAATTCTGCTACTCAAAAGCTACCCTTAATCCCAAAGGGTCAAATTTAGCCCTAATCTTACATTTGGATTAAAGCATTGAGTATTTGAAAAAAACTACCGCTATATTTTGGTGTTCAGTGAACATACCCGTATAGCAGTCATTTAATGTTTAATTCATCATTTTCCAAAGAAGAAAAGGGTTCTTGGGTTCTACCCGAATACGTTGACTGGGTGAATCAATTCGACTGAAAACGTGCCCATCTACTCAGACTTCAGTTAACACTAGCCCAAAGCTGATAACCTCCGAGCCTTAACCTGAGACCTTTGACCTCCACCTCGGGGCTCTTCAAACAAGATATTGGCCTCTAGGGATTCATTGTACATATTTCAAGGGTTTTTTCTTTACTTTCTCTATTTTGCTTTCTCCCTGTGTCCCTGTCTAGTCCTGGATCTGGTTCGCTATCCCCCCCTCTGGTTCGGTTTCAGGGGCAGTGCGAGATAATCTATTTAGTCTGTTTCCTTTCGAGCGTATCCAGAGTTTTTACAACACTTAACCAGAGACAGGTGTGGCAAACACGGGCGGAGTAAACATCAATCGATGATTCTGTTTATTCTCAAGGTTCCCTGCTTTAGTAAGTCGTATCCTGTTCTCGTTGACTGTCAGCAACCGGAGTTTCCCATGCACAGGATAAACAGTATACTGTATGAATGATAATGATGTCAGGCACATTACAAGGCTTTACAGATTGAAAATATTTTATGTGCTTCTCGTGGTATTTTGAAGACACACTCATCAACCAGGGGCGATGTTCCAATGGTTAGCGCGTTGACCTCACAGTGCAGAGGTCGTCGGTTTGATCCCAGCTCCGACCTTCTTGTGTGGAGTTTGCATGTTCTCCCTGTGCCTGCGTGTGTTTTCTCCGGGTACTCTGGTTTCCTCCCACATTCCAAAACAAGCAAATTAGGTTAATTCATCATTCTTCTCCAAAGAAGTTATTTGAATGGGAGTGATGGTTTGTTGATACAGTATGTTCCTAGCAGTTGACTGGACAACAGTCCAGGTCGTAGCTTGCCATTGGGATAGGCTCCAGCTCTATTAACATCAAAAGCATTGTGCACAAAGGTAAGCTTTATGGCTCTAATGGGAAACATTGATTTCATTTGAACTTTTCATTTGTGATTTCATCTCCATATACATGCACACATAAAACCCCATTCTGCTTTGGATTTGTCAACATCACTCACGGCTATTGGCTTTCCTTGAGCCTCTGGTTCAGTTCTTCAGATCCTCTTAGGGTTGAGTGGTTCATAAAGGCTCAGAGAGTGTGATGGGAAGTAATGGTGGATAATAATGCTTATTGAAGGCGATTGCAGTGTTTCTAAAGCGTCTAAAGCAGTAATGTGGTATAACTGCGTGAGGCCTGCTTCGATTCAATGAGCTTGGCCAGAGAGTGCTGTTTTTTATTTGTTATTTTTTTCACCCTCCGCAGAGCCTAGCAACTGTCCGTCCCTCCGGTTTGGACCAAAACTCATGGTCACTCATCCTTTTGTTCTTTGGCTTTGCACCCTCTGCCAAACATGTCAGATCCCTGTATGGAAGGGACAGAGGACGGAAGAGAGAGAGAGAGAGAGAGAGAGAGAGAGAGAGAGAGAGAGAGAGAGAGAGAGAGAGAGAGAGAGAGAGAGAGAGAGAGAGAGAGAGGCCTTGCACGTGAGCTCCAAAGAGAAAGAAAAAAAAGCTTGCATTTTCCTCTCATTTGTCTGACCTACATTTATTCATTATTTTGCTCTCAATGAAATATGAACCCAACCAGTTTGGAAAGTGCACTCTCCTGCCAAGAAGAAAAGGCGGACACATCTCAGAATATCAGCAGGAAACAGCTAGAAAAGTTATCTTGTTGAAGAACAGAAAAAGGGCACAGCCGAATAAGTGCACAAGGATATTAGTGAATTACATAGATTGTTCTGTTTCAATAACAACAACTTTTGGTGGATTTTGTTTTCATCAGGGCTCCAGACTGCCCCTAAATGGTGGCGTTTTGCCCCTAAAACATAAAACACTGCAACTACAATTTTCATCTACTCACGCCACTGCAACCAATACATTCGCATAGGTTTTTAATAATCCCTGTTCATTCTGAAATGAAATCATTCAAACTATCTTCAAAAGAATGTTTCATTTCAGAAGGTTTACAAAAATATGACATTTAAAGTATGATGAAACTGGTCCTCATAAGGGTTGTTGGAGAACGACAGCTACAGCCAACTATATATATAGTTGGGATGGATATATATATCTGTGTGTGTGTGTGTGTGTGTGTGTGTGTGTATATATATATATACACACACGGTATATATATATATATATATATATATATATATATATATATATATATATATATATATATATATAGATAGATATATAGATATATAGATATATATATATAAATCCTCATCTCACCCCTCGGGTGGTGTCCGTCCCTCATTCAGCTCGGGTCCTCTACCAGAGGCCAGGAAGCTTGAGGGTTCTGCGCAGTATCCTTGCTGTTCCCAGCACTGCACATTTCTGGACTGAGATGTCCGATGTTGTTCCCGGGATCTGTTGCAACCACTCATCTAGTTTGGGGGTCACTGCACCGAGTGCTCCGACCACCACAGGCACGACTGTCACCTTTACCTTCCAGGCTCTCTCCAGCTCTTCTCTGAGCCCTTGGTATTTCTCGAGTTTCTCATGTTCCTTCTTCCTGATGTTTCCATCACTAGGGACCGCTACATCCACTACAACGGCTTTCCTCTGCCCTTTATCTATGATCACGATATCTGGTTGGTTCGCCATTACCATCTTGTCAGTCTGGATCTGGAAGTCCCACAGGATCTTCGCTCTGTCATTCTCCACCACCTTCGGAGGTGTTTCCCATTTTGACCTTGGGGTTTCCAGTCCATACTCCGCACAGATGTTTCGGTAGACTATGCCAGCCACCTGGTTATGGCGTTCCATGTAGGCTTTCCCTGCCAGCATCTTACACCCTGCAGTTATGTGTTGGATCGTCTCAGGTGCCTCTTTGCACAACCTACACCTTGGGTCTTGTCTGGTGTGGTATATCTGGGCCTCGATGGCTCTGGTGCTCAAGGCCTGTTCCTGAGCAGCCAGGATGAGTGCCTCTGTGCTGTCCTTCAGGCCAGCCCTCTCTAGCCACTGATAGGACTTCTTGAGATCAGCCACTTCAGTTATGGTCCGGTGGTACATCCCGTGTAGGGGCTTGTCCTCCCATGATGGTCCCTCTTCCAGCGCCTCATCTTCTGTTCCCCATTGTCTGAGACATTCTCTGAGTACGTCATCCGTTGGAGCCTTCTCCTTGATGTATTCATGGAGCTTGGATGTTTCATCCTGGACAGTGGCTCTCACACTCACTAGTCCCCGGCCTCCTTCCTTTCGGCTTGCGTACAGTCTCAGGGTGCTGGATTTGGGATGGAACCCTCCATGCATGGTTAGGAGCTTTCGGGTCTTAACGTCCGTGGTCTGAATCTCTTCCTTTGGCCACCTTATTATTCCTGCAGGGTATCTGGTCACTGGCAGGGCATAGCTGTTTATTGCCCGGGTCTTATTCTTGCCATTGAGCTGGCTTCTTAGGACTTGCCTCACTCGCTGGAGGTATTTGGCCGTAGCCGCTTTCCTTGTTGCCAGTTCGAGGTTGCCATTGGCTTGTGGTATACCAAGGTACTTGTAGCTGTCCTCAATGTCTGCTATTGTTCCTTCAGGGAGTGAGACCCCATCAGTGCGGACTACCTTTCCTCTCTTAGTCACCATCCGACTACATTTCTCAAGCCCGAATGACATCCCGATGTCGCTGCTGTAGATCCTGGTTGTGTGGATCAGTGAATCTATGTCCCTTTCGCTCTTAGCATACAGCTTTATGTCATCCATGTAGAGGAGGTGACTGATTGTAGCTCCATTTCTGAGGCGGTATCCATAGCCTGTCTTGGTGATTACTTGGCTTAGGGGGTTCAGTCCTATGCAGAACAGCAGTGGGGAGAGTGCATCACCTTGGTATATGCCACATTTGATGGACACTTGGGTAAGTGGCTTGCCATTGGCTTCAAGTGTGGTTTTCCACATTCTCATCGAGTTCGCAACGAAGGCTCTTAGGGTCCTGTTCACCTTATACAACTCCAAGCATTCAGTGATCCATGTATGTGGCATCGAGTCATAGGCTTTCTTGTAATCAATCCAGGCTGTGCACAGGTTGGTACGTTGGGACCTGCAGTCTTGTGCGACTGTTCTGTCAACCAGGAGCTGATGTTTGGCTCCTCTGGTATCTCTACCAATGCCCTTCTGTGCTTCGCTCATGTATTGATCCATGTGTCCACTTATCTTAGCCGCAATGATTCCTGACATGAGCTTCCATGTTGTGGAGAGACAGGTTATTGGCCGATAGTTGGATGGGGCTGCACCCTTCGAGGGATCCTTCATGATCAGGATCGTTCGCCCTTGGTTAGCCATTCTGGGTGAGTCCCATCCTTCAGCAGCTGGTTCATTTGTACTGCTAGGCGCTCATGGAGTGCTGTGAGTTTCTTTAGCCAGTAGGTGTGGACCATGTCCGGGCCTGGTGCTGTCCAGTTCTTCATATCTGAGACTCGTTCCTGTACGTCTGCCACTGTTATGGTAACTGGGTTCTGTTCAGGGAGGTCGCTGTGCTCCTCTCTCAGGGTCACCAGCCATTGTGCACTGCTGTTATGTGCAACCTCCTTCTCCCATATGCCTTTCCAGTACCTTTCAGTTTCCAGTCTTGGTGGGTCAGCTCTGTTGTTAGGACCCTGCCACTGAGCGTACACTTTCGCAGGTTGTGTTGCGAACAGCCTGTTCGCATATATATATATATATATATATATATATATATATATATATATATATATATATATATATATATATATATACAGATACAGAGAGAGAGAGAGAGAGATGGATATATATATTAGAGCTGTCAAACGATTAAAATATTTAATCTAATTAAAAATGCAATTGTCATAATTAACTCAAATGAACTAAAAAATTAATCGTGATTACTCACATATTTTTTATCGTTTCTGAATTTCCTTTTACATTTTTTGTCCTATTTTTCCCCATTTTAATGCTCTCATCAACTTGGAATCATGAATCAGTTTTCTATGTGCCAAATGTAAATATTTACTGAAATAATTTCAATTTTCAATTTTACATGAACATTTTTCACTTGGAGCAGTTGTTCACACATAATCTCTCACACAATATTACTGTCCATCAACAACAGTGAAAAAAAATATTTTGTCACACAACAGCTGCTTTAACAGCTTTTTTAATGAAATCAAAACAAAGCAATATAACATTATAAAGTACACATCTAAGGTAAACTAGTACTCAGCCTATAGTGGATTTAAACCATGGTTGCATACTTCGTTGTTCTCAAGTTTGCTTTGAACACAGCAGTCTGTTTCTGTATGTTTGTTGGAGAATAACGAGACACACTAGTTTTCGTTATGTGCCGCTGTATTCAAAACTGCCGGCCGTACAAACAAGCGCAAGCATTCCCCTGCTGCTGGGGCAAACCATTCTGAAAGAGGGGGGTTTCACTCCCCCTAACAAAGTCAGGCTATGTTGATTATGTTGGTACTTCTTGCGCGGAAGTCTCTCTACGGTTTTTGTGTCTACCTCATTTCGGATGACTACACTTGGTTCGATGACAACACTGGAGACGTTTTATTTTCGCTAGGTCGCTACCACTGCACCGTTGAACTTTCGTTGTCATGTCACCGCCTCTGCGCACCGTCACTGTCAGACGAACACAGAGAAGCTCCACCCGCTCTATTTATAGGACACGGAACTCTGTAACCTTCCACACAAAATAGTTCCAAACAAGTAACAATCGCGTCAGAGGCATACAGCGTATACCTGTATGATACACATAGAGAGAAGAACAGTTAACTTTGATCTTGTCAGTGGAGCAATCTGGCAACTTTTTAAAAATAAACTTTCCATTCATAAACTCTTTAAGTATCCGTTTTCGGTGTCTCGCCTGCCAAGCTGGCAAAACAGACGTGGGCATGGACTTCTGCAGCGCGCTTGTTTTGTTCTGGTGTATTTATAGACCAACGTAACATCCGCTTGTGACGTGTGCCGCGTTAATCTCGCGAGAAAAAAATTAATCCCGTTAAAATTCATTTAAATTAATGCCAATAAAAACGCGCTAAACTGACAGCTCTAATTTATATAGATAGATAGATAGATAGATAGATAGATAGATAGATAGATAGATAGATAGATAGATAGATAGATAGATAGATAGATAGATAGATAGATAGATAGATAGATAGATAGATAGATAGATAGATTGTGTGCGTGCGTGTGTGTGTGTGTGTGTGTGTGTGTGTGTGTGTGTGTGTGTGTTGTTTGTGTGTGTGTGTGTGTGTGTGTGTGTGTGTGTGTGTGTGTGTACTGCATTTTTTCATTTTGATCTCAGGACTCGGCCAAATTGTGAGTTTCCTCTCTGGTGTTGCTTTGACAGGACTTCAGGCTTTGTCACCTTCACCCACTGCTTGATTGTTGGTCTTGATGCCTACACTTTTGTCTTCAGTAAGTAAATAGCATGCTCTCCTGGCTTGAAATCAGGCCCCCAATATTCTGGAGTCTTGGTCCGGGGGACCCATGGGTGCTCTGTTTCGCCAGCATCCCCCATGCTTTAGCAAAGCACAGGCAGCATTGTTATGCAACAGTTTGGGATGAATGAATAGGTTTGAGTGCAAGTCCAGTGAATGCATGTGGAAATGAGAGAATGAGAGGAGCGGCAAAGGGGATCCCGAGGGGAGTCTTGAGCCCTTTATGTCTTCTCTGTTTGTCTGTGTCCAAAACGCGATGAAACTGACAAGGTGAGCAGCGAGGAGGCTGCGTATTGTGGGTGTGAGAGTATCCCCTAAAACCGAGACCACCAGCCAAAACTCCTTAGTCCTCTACCTCCTAACTGTTTAGTTTCAATTTCATTTTGGGGGCGTAAAATGGATTCATTTCTATTTAATGCAGAATGGGATTTTATGTTTTACATTTTTTAACGCCCTTTGAGAAATAATTTTAAACCTCTGAATGTGACTCCTAGGCCACAAAAGCAATACAGTGCAAAAACAAAAACGTCCCTTCTCCTCTGCGGGCAAAGCTGACCCCAGGTATAGAGCCAATATTCCCACAGTCTCTCTCTGCGGATGACATCACTGGTTGGCATCAAGAAGCGTGGGGGAATAATTATGTTTTATATGGTTGAAGTAACCATGAGTGTGTGGAATGCAGCACGGAATTTGCACGGATTTACTCAACAAGAAGCACGTACATTTTGATCGCTGCGGAGGTATAAATACGACTCAGTAGAATGTTCATTTGGGGAAATAAAACCAAATCATTTATCGGTACATTTCAGGTCAACACATCTTCTGATGAGAACAGTGCTTTCACATATAATTTCTTAGATTTAAAAAAAAAACACCACAATCATATGAACATTTAACAAGACTGTGGGTTGGTTTGGCGTTTGCACGAGAGAGGAGAACTTGTTTTAATAACTCACTATAGACTTCATATGTGACCACCTCAGCAACGCCTTGCAGTTCATTACGCTTTGCACGACATACACGGCCTACTCAAGGCAAAGCCTTTATTTGCACGATGCGCTTTGTCAACCTCTATTTAGTTGCTTCTTTACAACACACCCAGGCCCTTTGAATATTAACCGTGTGATCACTCTTGCCACACAAGCAGGCTCTCCGGACCCCCAATCAACTCAGCCCAGCTCCCCTGCCGCTTGCTTCGGGGCTTTGTGCCAAACCACAGCTTGGTATACACACAATTGTCATTCACTGTGATGGAAATGTAGGAGAAGCAATGCTTCACTGACGTTGTCGAAACGTTTCGATTCGCACATCAAACAAATTGCTAAACGTGAGGGGAAAAAAAATTGGCTGATTTGCTGCAGGATGTCTCTGGCTTATTGTAAGCTGCTAGTGAAGTGCAACTGTTGTCCTCACCGGTGTAATGAGCGTGGCAGCTGGGGCAGGAAGGTGTCTGAGGGTGAGAGCGTCTGAGCTGGTGCTTTTGCAGGCCAATAATCTCCTTTATTGAGTCTCAGGAAATCCTAATTGGAGTCTGAAGTGGCCCTTGAGGCCAGATGTGCGAAGACAAACGGTCTAACCCAACCCCCAAGGACAACTGACCACAAGCACCTCAGTCTCCTTGCCACCTGCTGAGTTTAATTTAAACTCGCAAACACACAATAACCAAGAACAACTGACCAGAAGTACCCCGGCATCTTTGGGGAATCCCATTTAGAAGCGAAACTAAAAGGAACATATGAGCCACTCCTTCACATCCAGTGCTAAAACATTATTCCACGCTTGGGTAATATTGCCAACAAAAGATACACATTCAGGACAGGACATAAAAACACCTCAGAAACCTTATGCTGGTTTCTCAATTGACTCAGGCAATGGTACTACAAAAACGCAAATTATTTGATTTTTCATTCATCATTAAAAAAAAATTGAGGATTACATAAGGATTAGCACACAGCAATTGCTACAGAATGATAAACCGGCCATTGGTTGTGCAGTGGTTCACATAGCTGATACAATCAATTCCCTTTTTTTTCCGGTCAGAATGAAACAAGACACAGCTGTGAATGTCAAACTTAAAAGTGGAGGGGAAACATGAGATGTTTTGAAAGCATGACAGTAATAAAACAATGGAAGCCGTGATAAGCACGGTTTACAAAAAAGAACCAAAAATACTGATGCATACATTTTAAATCATTTTAACAATACCAAGATATTAAAAACAAATACTAAATTCCCCAAACGACCAGAAACTAGTACTGGACACATACAGAGGAGGAACTTGTTGTCTTGATTGTTTGTATAAATTGCCTCCTGAGTCACTCACTGTCGTAAAAATAAGAAGGAGAAAAGTTTCGACACCATAAGCTAACGGTTAGCCTAGCTTCTTGTATTTCTTTTTCTTCAGTCTCTCACAGGGCAGACTTTGCACTACCCCAGGCATGTGGTTTGGGTGAGAAGATTGTTGGTGGAAATTGTTGTCTGCGGTGCATGGTTATTACAAACTACAAAAATAACTAACACCGATATTTAAAAAAAAAACATTTTTGTTAATGACATCATATAAAAACAAGTAACGGTAAAAAATAAACATTTGAAGTTTCTAAAAATAAAATATAAAATTAGAGTGAAAATGTCTCATTCTCACCTCAATTGATTTTATAAATGAGCTTTCAGGGTTAATTTTAGATGTAGTATTACTTTACGTGCGTACAGAAGAAACAAGGACAAACACTCATTTGGGAATTGTACTTTACTACATTGTACTTTGAGACATTTTTTAAACCTTGCACTTAACCAATAAGAGCGACATGAATGAGATCAACGCAATATGATTTGATGAGAAGTAAGTGCCAAGATCTTCTGCCAAGCGTCATAATCTGCATCATTGCTTTTCCGGCCTTCTCCCGGAACACGGGGGCTGAGAAAAACTAATAGCTCACATGAAAAACCAAGCACTCACACAAATACTGTATGTAGCAGGGAAGCTTTTTATGGTGTGTCTCAAATCCTGAGTCATGCTGTCTTATCTCTGCACATCATTATGTTTGTGTCACCATCTAACTGCATGTCTGTGAACCCCCGCACAGCAGCAAACAGTGTGTGAAGTCCTCTTGAGATTTTCATGTATAGCTGCATGGGCGTTGACTCATCTAGATTCTGGAGATCTACATTGATTTTTTTTGTGTGGGGGTGCATCATTACAGTAAAAGAAGCAGACTGACCCGTTTGAGTGTCTATGTATCTCTTGCCTAACTTTCTGACTTGTGGTCAGTCCACAGATCGTTGTCAGGCCATAACCGCACGTGAGTGTAGATCTAAGGCGCCTGGGTTTGATTAAGGAGACCCCCCCACACCAGACTCACCGTCACAGCTCCAGATCAGACCCAGGTGGTTGTGTGTTTTCTCATACAGGCTGTGTTTAAAAATACCACCGCACACAAAAGTAGTTACACTGACCTATTTATTCGACCACAAAATCCAGAAGGCATGATAATTGCATACTGCAACATCAATACCTTCAGTTTTACAGTCTCGTTTACACGACATAAATGGGGATAGGGGGCATACGATCCATACTATGGATTTCTTTACAGCTTGGTTGTTACCACCGTTGCGAAAAATTTGTAGTTGGGCTTTTGAGTCACATTACTTATATATACATAGCAAAAGTGAGAATTGTATTGTGATGTAGTGTGCGTACATCCACGTACGAGAACAATTCTTTCCCTTTTGCGCAGCATGTCAAGGTCTTCTCTTAAGAGTGAAATCATGGCATGAAGGGATAGAGAGATGGGCTTCCACAATACTCACAAGGTTTAAAGACTTGCAATTGGTCAAAAAACGTGAGGTTCCCATCGAAATCTTACACGTGAACACCCTCATGCACATTCATTCATTAAATAATGGAAGCACGTGCACTGAAGCTCACTGTTATGCAAAGAGGGCCTGTAAACACATTGCAGATTGTTTTGCCTCCTGGAGTTTTGTCCATTACTATCTGCTGAGCTGGAGACTTTACACAGTTCTGATTGGCAGATATTTTGCAATTATACTACATTTCTGAATGGTCCTATTTTGCAGATTGATCAATGACCTCAGAGGATGGTATCAGCAAAATAAGACAATCTTGTTCACTCCAGGACGATCTGTGCTGCCATTGTGAATCAAGGCTTCTCAACATTTTCGGTCAGAAATTGTTTTCAATTATCCATCCATTTTCCGAACCGCTTGATGCTCACTAGGGTCGCGGGAGGTGCTGGAGCCTATCCCAGCCGTCTTCAGGCAGTAGGCAGGGGACACCCTGAATCAGTTGCCAGCCAATCGCAGGGCACACAGAGACGAACAACCATCCACGCCCACACTCACACCTCGGGACAATTTAGAGCATCTAATCAGCCTGCCATGCATGTTTTTGGAATGTGGGAGGAAACCGGAGCACCCGGAGAAAACCCACGCAGGCCCGGGGAGAACATGCAAACTCCACACAGGGAGGCCGGAGCTGGAATCGAACCCGGTACCTCTGCACTGTAAAGCCGACGTACTAATCGCTGGACTACCGGGCCGCCCCGTTTTCAATTATCACATTTTTAAAATCATTTAGATCAAGAACGTACTTACTATGTCACATGCAGGTACCGCACAAGCAGACACGCTAAAAAATAAAGAAAAAAATCAAATAAAAACAACAAACACACACACACATAGCATTGTGACTGGTGAAATAAAAACAGTATGAGACAATTTCATCGCAGTCTATGGGACCAAAAATTATACAACACTATTTTATTTATTTGGCTACGTATTTGCTTGTGTGGTGCCTGCGGTGTACCAGTAAGTACAATATGTTCTCGATGCCAAAGTGGCTGTCGCCGACGACTCGGACAGACTAGGGCAGCCTGAAATCATTATGGCACAATGACAGATGGATTGACGTACCCACCACTGTTAATTGTTATTATTTTTTCCCAATGCGTTTCAATAGGTGTCAGTTATATGCAAACTTTGGTTCCATGTGGAACGGTGGCATTTCCTTATCCTCTTAGAACGCCACTGTACACTGGGATGTGAGCAACTGAACAGAAAATGAAGTTTCCTGAGAGAGATTTGCTCTGGCATGGGTACACTCAAACCATGCCCTAGTGCACAGCAACAACAATAGTCAGATCTGTGAGGTCATTACCTCCTAATTACCGCAGATCATGAGGCGGGACAGTCACTTGTCGGTGTTGCCTGTGATCGAGGCTACCTGTGCTGTCGCACCTCTGATGAAAGGTCATTGTGGGAATGGGCCTGGCACCATCTGGGTCATTTCAGCACCACAGTACAACTTCTAGCCTCTTGGCTTTCATCTATGATATCTTTTTTCCCAACTGGCACTTGTATGGAAATCATTTGTCAAGTCTGAGAGTTATCCGCTCCTGCTCTCAGGTTCTCAATAGTAGACTTTTCTTGCTTGATCAAGGCCTTCTGCACTAGTTGGCGATCACAGGCCTGCTTTGTAGACAGCAGAGGCTTAGGTGTCATCATCATGTACTGTACATTATATAATAGAAAGCGGTGGCATGGTTTGTCCGTTAACCCTGCGCTTGTGTTGGTATTCTAAAATTCCAAAAAGATCCCATTCAGGTCAAATGAAGATACTAAATTAGGGTCTCAAACTTGGGAGTCATTTGCAAGATTATGTTTTGCGGCCTGCTCTTTGATATCAATGTTTAAAGTTTTTTTGCCATGTGGTTACCCTGGGCATAACATCATTCGAAAGGGACACCAAGTGGAAGGAAGCTAGCCTACCATAGAGAGAATAGTTGACAAGAACAGCCAATTTCAAGAAAAACAGTAGCCAGAATGTTGTTGTTGTTGTTGTTGAGCACACGTCTACGTACATACATGTCTTGTATGTACGGGGAAAGTTGCAGCGCTCAAGAAATTAAAGGTCATGACTCAACAAGACAAGCTGAGGAGTAAGCAAAAGTACAAAGTGCCAGTGAGATGAGAGAGAGGACCGTGTCACCAATGTTTTTCATGTTTTGAACAACCGTTCATATTCTGAACTGCGATTAATAAGATTAAATAGAGTTAATTCTACTTTTATCGAATACTTAAATCCCTTTTCCGTGGGATACTTGATGCGGCCCAGAGACATCAAAACTCTCTCTCCAGCTGTCCCCCCACATGAGTTGACTTTGAGAACCCTGCTCTAAATTTTCCATAGTTGTGAATGCGAGTGGAAATTGTTATTTGTGTCATGTGATAGGCAGGTGACCCGTTCAGGGCGCACCTCGTCACTTGCGAGAACAGAGATGACCCGAATGAGAACAAACACGATGGGAAATTGCTGGCCAGAGTAATATAAACTGTGGCATTAATAGGAAAGTTGCCGTACATTACTTTAGTAAAGCATTTTACGACTGCATTGTACCACTGTACTGCATTTATAGTGTCATCCTTTTTTCCTACTGTCTCTCCCTGAACTAGGTGGGGCGGATAGCGAGGCAGTCTAAAACCCTGAACATAAGTGTAAAAAAATAAAAATAAATAAAAAGCTTAACATCACCTTAAATCGATAATTATGCCCACTACAGCATCCCAAAATATCAGAACAATCGTCCAGGTATTGTGCAGTTTTATGGACAGTAAGACTTTTCTTCTCCATAGATGCTCATTGTAGAGAAAATCATAACATTGTTGAATATCAGAAAACTGCAATAAATCGTCACCACAATTAATTAATATAGACAATTTTCTTATGGGCACTTCAACCTCTGAAATTGTGACAATTATTGCCTCCATTTTTGGCCTCCCATCCACAACACTAAGCTGTATTGTGAGCACCTGTTGAGAGGAAGATGTAAATGCCCATAAAATTCCAAATCAAGGGTAATCGTTCTAATATTTGCAGTGATTGTCCATTTGTAGAGATGTCCATAAAAATGTTGATAAAAATTGAGCACAGTTTTCTGACGTCAAGTGAAGAGGAAAACACTTAATGCCCATTGCGATCATTTTAATATTTTCAACAGGTAGAAGTGGGCATTAGTTGAGATATGCACATAAATTGCGGTGACAATTGATCATGGTTTTTGGATATAAAGCGATGTTAAACTCCTTTTTTTTTTTTTTTTTTTTACATTTAAGTGTTTTGGACTGTCCCCAGATGGCTTTCCTCTGTCTTGAGTTTGGAACATGAATCAGTTTGTTCTGATAAAAAAGTTGTGAAGGTTCACCATATAATCAAGCCTTTTCAGTACCATTTACAGTTCGTCTATCAATTCACCTTCTATAGCACTTGACCTCATGATGGTTGCAGGTAAACTGGCGCATATCCCAGCTGACATCCTTGATTAGTGTGACATTATTCTTTGCTGATTTTAGTAGCAATGCCCTTTTGCTCTGAGAAAAACAAAACACTTTATGTCAATGCTGCCCATCTGCCCCACAGTTAAGAGGCACTGGATTTATAATAGGTTTGCATGTTGTCTGTGTGTTTTTATGGATTTTCTCCCCATGAGGACTCCACATGATAACCCATTTTCCCCAAAACGTGCATGGTGTATTTATTTTTATGGTGCGAATGTAAATGCGAACGGTAGTTTGTCTATATGTGCCCTGCGACTGGTGACAAGTCCAGGATGGACCCCACCTTGCTTCAGTCAGCTCAAATAGGCTCCAACTCCGCGTAAACAGGATAAGCAGCAGAATAGGATGAATGAATGAATGATAACAAATTACATACTATATTGGGTCAACAGCTTTCCACAGTAGCCTACCTAGGGAGTAGTTTCAGACTTGCTCCAATTTTAAAATAAAATGTATACTGGGAGAGCTTTACATTTTTAGTGTAACTAAAATTGTGATGATATTTTCATTGACGTTTTAGTCTGTAAACAGCATGAAAATTCAAAAGAAAACAGTAGAGGTGGACCGTAGTTGTGGGAAACTGAGCGTACTGCAATCTGACAAACGCTAACTCCGCACCCCATGGAAAAAACTGGGAGGAAAAAAAATCAAGGCATCAGCCTGCGAGCGTGAGCTCGCCTGCGCGTCCGCGACCACAACTTTTCACTTCTCCTCACGAGTTGACTCCAGCGGGTGGATCGGCTGTCTGTTTACAGGGATGAAGAGGAATCAAAAGCGGGAGTGAAATGTTCTTTTAAAGTGGTTATTGCCCTCTGGTTGCTTACATCAGGTAAGTGAACATTTGACGAGGTTCACACTCACGCATCGCAATATTGCATTATCAAGAGTATATTATACGTTTACTATAGTTCATCCAGAATTACGATTTGGGGGGAACGTTTGAGTCGCAGAAAGTTGAGTTGTACCGAATGTATTTTTTAAATGGCCAAATGACGCTCAAAACGCCATTACGCCATTTATTGTATAAATGCGTATAATCAATTGTGTGTGTGTTTATATTCAATCGAAGTTAAGAAAAACAAGTTCCGCGCAATGAGCTCAGCCTAAAATCTTTCGCAGTTGTCATTTTCTTTTCAAACCAAACAGCCAGCCGCGCAGTATTTGTGCCCAAACTCCGCGTTGTGATCAACGTCTTTGAATCAGCCTGCTCAAACTTCTGAGTCATACCTAATTGCATTACTAATCCTGCTTAAACCTGCCGGTACAAGTGTGTGCAACCAGCTTTCAGCCGTTAACTTCTCATAACGAGGGAGGGGAAAAATAATGTCAAGTCTACACCCTGTGCTTTTTTTGTGTGGTTAGAATTACAGGACATTATTCTACATCGCGTGGTGATTTCATGTGTTCTAATTAGAAGGGATCGGTGTTCGCTGCAGGTGTGTTAGCATGCATGAGAGCACAACAGGATGGGACAAGCAGTTCAAACAGCTTACTGTGCAGGAGTCAAATATTGGCATATACTTTCCCTGCCTCAAAAAAAAGGCAACATGGAAAGTTGAAGTACGGGTTATATTTCAAGCCAGAAATGCTAATGAAAGGGAAGGACCGGGCCATTAAGTCAGGTGAGGTCATGTGTGGCGTCTTCCTGCTTCAAACCCCTGAATGAGACCACTTTCCTCTTTCTTTTCATGTTCAATGTTGTCTGAGATTTAATTTTTGCTCTTGTCGTCTTCTTTCTTAGGCTGGTGGACTTTTGAACCGTGTGCTTGGAAAGATGTCTCCAACCAAGTAGATGCTGATCAACGTGACTCTCGCCGTCAAGGAATCTAGTGCCTTTCATGGAACACTGCCTCCTATCCCCAACGATCCGTCGCCTGTGATAGTGAAAGTCATGGATTCGTTCACGGTGGCGGTACCTGTCCTGGCACCTCCACCGCCACCGCCACCGCCACCACCACCTCCTCTCTCATCGCCTTTGAGCCGGCCGGACAGCGGCCATCGAAGCCGGCTGAGAAAGCTCAACTGGGAGCGTATCCCCAAAGAGAAGGTGGAGGGGAGGAAGAGCGTGTGGAGCGGTGCGGGCCCGGGGGAGGACGAGTTCCCCATCGATTTGCACTCTCTGGACGAGCTCTTCGGCCAGAAGGACAATAAGCCTCAGGACAGGAGCAACACTTTGAGACGGCGGTCTGCTCTGCTACGCTGCAGAACTCCTCAGGATAGCCCAGAAGAGGTCAGTCAACACTTTTAAAAGTGCTCGGTCAAGAGTCAGCCAAAGTCAATCAAAATCCAAAAGGGACAGAACCAAGGCTGGGTTACCGGAGAGAGGATTTGACCCAGCATGCCGGTCAAGATTTTGATCAAGCAGATAGTAAAAGCTACCCACACTAATGAGTTATAATGACCTAGAAATTGGTTACAATGTTTTCAGTGAAGCCGTGGCTAAAACCAATCCAACTTTTATTACCAACATCTGAACCCCAGCCCTTGTCTCCAAAGGTAGCGACGTTACCTCCTGAGCCATCTAGCCACCGCTAAGAATTTCCAAGAATGCTACATTCAATTTACTTTAGCTTCAGAATGCCAAGGCTTCAGCTCTTCAGCTTGCCCAAATCCGATCTGAAACACAATTTTCTGCGTCAAAATAATCAACCCACCCTTGGTTGAAAGGAACCCAATTTGCTCCAAATCCAGGGAAAACAACTCATCATTTTTTGGGTGTGTGTGTACGTGTTGCACCTACTAATATTTTTATTGTAATGCCTTTCTCCTTTTTACAATGACTTTCATTTTACAGATCTCCCTACTGGACTCCAAACGCAGTATGAACATTGGAATATTTCTTCGCCAGTTCAAAATGTAAGCCCAATTTATTCTTGCCTAGAACACATGAATAATTTTCTATGACTTCAGTTTACAATATGGTGAGCAACTATTGCTGCGCTAAAAGTGACATGTGAGATTCTTTCAGATGACGTGAATACGTGTGATTGTATTCTCAGAATCAGTATGATCTAGGATTTGCAAAAGTATCATTTCTAAATTGGTGCTGTAGTTTTCCTGATGAAAGACATTCAGAGGTTTGTGACTTGTTCAAAAAAATATATAATTTCAGTGTATCCAAATCCACATTTGCCTTTAGTTAACCAGATTTCTTCGCTCATTATTAAGATACACATTTATGCACATTGAAATAGGAACAATGTAGAAACTATGATTAAACTTTCCAATTGACGTATATAATGCATGATTAAGTGATCATGAAGATGATTGTTTTGAAGTCACTGAGGCAAATAGATTGACCACCTTGGTTTCAACTAGCAGACACGCAGTTGTTTCAGTCCCCATTTAGTGTGGTGTCTAAAGTTGAAATGTGGTACATTAAAATACACTTTTCTCGTAATGAATTGTATTTGAAATGTTTATAAATAACATAATGTGAATTAAATAGCAGTCAAGTAATTATTGATCGGCGCTCTTGTCGATGAAGGGGATTTTGTCTAAAGTCTCATAATATATTGTGGAAAGTGTTAGAAATAAAATCTTCCCTTGCAACATTATCAAAAGCGATTAAAAAAAAAAAAAGAACTCTGGGATATGCACTAACACGTCATGGACCAATCCATGGCTCATGCAAGACTCATCTCCTCACAGCCTCTCTGGAAATGAGTTTCTCTCTCTTTCTGTGTGTGTGTGTGTGTGTGTGTGTGTGGTTTCCTCTTTTTCTTAAATCTTGTTCAATCCAGTCAAGAGAACAAGCATGTTTAATTGTGCCCGAGGGGTTCAAGTCTTGATTTGAACTACCATAAATCAAACAGCATGGAATCGGTGCGAGAAGATTGAATGCACAGGGGGCGGTGCGAGCGTCATGGGTGTGTTCCTGTCGAAATGGCAGGGGGACAGGTGCAGGGGAGCCTCCGATCTCAGTCCACGGACTGGATGCCCTTAAGTGTCCACGTTTGACGCTTGGGAGTCTGAATTGACACTTGCTAAGGCCTCGTGAGAGTGCTTCCTGTTTAAATGACCTCCTACTATATGGGCGACCTCACAAGTGACCTGAAGTCATCCCCTCCTTGATTACCGTATTTATTTATTTAACGTATGACTCAAAGCAACACTTCCCCTGGGCAAAATAGTTTTTTTATAATCCATTATCTATTGGAACAAATGTAGTCTTGTTGTGCTGCTCAAGACTGAGTGACATGTCTTTTCCAACCCGGATTTGTTGAGACTTGTGTGCAAGCCCAAGTGTGAAAAGAGCGTCTTTATGTTAACTTTTGTCTGGTCTGGAGCTTTCTTGACTTCTGTCAGTGCAAATGGAGCTTCTGTTGAAATGTGGCATCAGTTCCTTTTTGTCTGTTTGTCTGTTTTGAGTGCATGGGAACAAACTTCACTGTTTTCGTACCAGAGGCAGAACTTATTGAGATGAAAAACAAGAGGTGTATATATAATGATTCCTGACACAGAACAACTTGGGATGTTTTATTGTCATTGGCACGTGTATAAAGGCAACAACAAAAGATCTCATGAAGAAAAAGGATATGAAGACTGTCTGCCAAGTCCCAAGGGGGTTTTGAAATAAGCAAACACGGTTCATACGAGAAGCTAAGGTAGCGCCAATGGAAAATAACTGCAACACAGGTGCAGTGCGCTCAACAAGGCTTGTCTAAATGGAATAGTGCCAAATTTGGTACATGGGCAAGCTGCCATCACGTGAACAAAATGATTACTTAACTTTATTCAGATCCTCGCGAAAATCTCATAAGAGTGATCTTTCAAAGTTATTTGAAGTTGCTGTCATTGTGTGCTGAATGGTGTGATCCAATGTCGAGGCACAACACCACCTCACACCTTCACTCCTTTGTGCTTGGTGGAAGGAATAAATCTCAGTTATTTTGCAAGGGCGCTATTATTAAATTCGATGGAATGCCGGTATTGGGTATCTTTAGATTGTTCGACGGAATCAACAGGGGAGCGTGTATATTCTCACAGGCGACCATATGTGTTGGTATTGCAGTATGAGGGTGTGTTTGTAATTGGCTACGAGATGAGGTTAATAGACAAACCGCTGGAGTGACGGGTGAGCTGCGCCACTGGGTAAGACAGCCACAGGCCAACCAGATCAGCTTCTCTAGCGTCCCAAAGAAACTCCAGACATGTTGTGCATGATAGACAACCGAGTTTCCAGTGTGGCGTCAACTGACTGATAAGAAGAAGGAAAAACCTCATTATCTCGTGATTGTGTGAAAATAAAGAGGTGATATTGCTCACAGGAGTAGGGTTGGGACATTGTGAGTCTGGCAGCCTCGTTGCACGCATGATGTCATACTCATGGATCATTTTGTGGGATTTTGTTTTTTTCCCCCACAGGCCGGCGAAGGAGATAGCTGAGGATATTAAGCACGGAGCCGGGGACCGTTACGGAGCAGAGAAACTCACGGAGCTCTGCAAGCTGCTACCCGACAATGAGGAGGTAAAGTGCACCCACATGCCGCCGGCCAACCTCCTGACCTCCTCTGCTCACTCGTCATCTGGCTTTGGTTAAGATGATCAAAAAGTTTACTGTTACGCCGCACCGTGTGACGTGCTCTGTTCCTGCAGGAAGGAGCTTGGTCAAAGATATTGACGGAATCAACCGTTCAACGGGAATCTGCTTTGCTGGGTTTTTCTCAACATCTGTTCTCTTTCAGGAATCTCGCCTGAGGAGCTTCAGCGGGGAACGTCGCTGGCTTGGAGAGCCTGATCTTTTTATGCTCTTGCTGGTGGAAGTCCCCAGGTACGCTCCATCGTAGCCCTGCTTTGGATATTATTACCCAGCGTGTCCCCAGTACAGCACAGTGCTTTTTTTTGTTTTTCCAGCTTGATGCGTAGCTTGAGTGACTCACCTTCTTCCTCTTGTAATGACGTGTGTTTATTTAAGTGATGACCAAGAGTGCCTTTTTGTCTCCGTCATCACTCATCCGTGCCTATTCACTCATCCGTCCTCCCACCCCCTTGCTCCCATTCCATTAGTTTTCGCCTTCGCTTGGATGCCATGATCCTACAGCAAGAGTTTGACCCCGCTCTGACCTCTCTGTGTGTGGCAGCCAGATGTCTGAGGGAGGCGGCTAGAGGTAAAGTAACAGCGGGGAGTTATGTACTCTAGCGCTATAAAGATCTTTGTCTTTTCCCTTTTTTGAATGCTCCCATATAGAATGAGTTAAGGATGGTAAGTAGAGGATGTGAAAAGTAGATGATCTTCTTGTTTTAAGAGAAGCCCCCCCAACCCCCCAATCAGGAACGTTTTAATGACTCAATCGCTTACAACGAAAACGTGTTCATTTTTGTCTCCCTTAGAACTGCTGAGCTGTCCTGAGTTACACTCCATCCTCCGTTTGGTGCTTAAAGCAGGGAACTACATGAATGCTGTGAGAGGCCCTCTTTTTATTTTGCGCAGTATTTATATTTTCGTGTTGCTGATAGTGTTGTGGTACACACGTCGGACTTGTGGCGGGTGGCGTGGGATCGGTTCCCACTCGGTGACGGTGTGAATGTGGGTGTTCATGATCGTTTGGCTCTGTCTGTATCCTGCGACTGACTGGTGACCAGTTCAGGGTGTAGTCTGCCTTCTGCCTGAGGTCAGCTGGGATAGGCTCCAGCAACTCCCTGCATCCCTGTTCAGGATAAGCGGTGTTGAAAATGGATGGATGGATGCATGACATTTTCTACGACTGAGTCACACAATGCCACATTTTAAATTGTGCACAGTAAAGTACGTTATTTGCTAGGGGACTATGCCTGGTGTTTGTACCATTGTTTGTTTTTAAAATTGTCATGAGGTGAGCGTCTTTCTTTATACGACCTTGTATGTGCTTACTCAGGGTGGCTACTCGGGGAATGCAGCTGGATTTCGAATTTCATCACTGCTCAAACTAGCTGACACCAAAGCGAACAAACCCGGCATGAACCTGCTTCATTTTGTAGCTATGGTAAGCGCTTGCGTGTGTGAATCCGATAATAGAAGATTCAATGAGTAGTTCGTTACATGGGCTGCGATAAAAGTCAAGGACGGTTCATTTCAAAGTGGCATAATTCAATTTGCTTCAGAGACATTCTGATTTGATTTGATTCGACGCGGCCTTAGTTCGAAAGGGTGTGGTGCAATGAGTTTCTTGCCATTTCACAATATGAATGAAATTGTCAGTATTTCTAGGTATATGCGGTCTGTGGCCAGACTGGTCCTCGCAACGTCGGATTTTGGCGACGCTTTCAAATTACAGTTGACTTAATTTGGAACATTGCTCTAATCATTTGTGTTTGTCTCCACAGGAAGCTGTGAAGAAGGATCAGAGTTTACTGTCATTTCCGAGCCAACTGGGCCATGTTGGCTCCGCTTCTAGGTCAGTCTCTTCCCAAAACATGGATACAGTTTGAATGCATATGAATATTATAAGATAAGATAAGATAAGATAAGAAAACCTTTATTCGTCTCGCAATGGAGAGCAGCAAAGTTATGAAAGGAAGAAGTAGAACAACAAAATATAGGAGCTGCTGGAAAGGCAGCCACTCTCGCGGCGCCATCTTAAAGTCAAAGCTGAAACTAATAACATTACTACACCCTTATTACCGGCTTCAAACACTGATTTCAACTAAGATGTTTTTAAAGTCTTTGTTAAAATGGACCATTGTGGTTAAACATGTATTCCACCCAGCTAGACTAATGCTTTAAGGTGTAAAACTCTCTTTCCTGTTATTTTTTTTGAAAACGTAGATTGTGCGAGGAGTCTATAATGGAGGATTTATCCAAGTTAAAAAGCAGAGTGCTGGCGCTGAAAGCAAATGTCCTGACAGAGAGAGAGATTTTGCCGCATGCAAAATCTTTCTTCGAGGTAAAACTCTCTTATTCATGTCCTCATTACCCAACTTAGACACACAGAGCATTGCATTTTTTCCCCCCAAAAATACATGAAGAAATTGACTGTTTATTCAACTGTTTGCATCTGCGTTCAGGTGACAGAGGAGCGTCTAAAAGAGGCAGAGGATGAAGTTGAGGGCATGAGGATGTCAAGTCGAGCATTGGTGGATTTTTTCTGTGAAGACGACAGTACGTTTAAACTTGAGGAAGCCTGCAGGGTCTTTGACTTATTTTGCCAGCGCTTCCAAAAAGCTGTCAAGGTTCGATCTACAAATGAAATCAACTTCATATCATGTCAAGTTAAGCTGAAAGTTAAATGCACGCATTCTCTCTTTTGCTACAGGAGAATGCAGAGCGCGAGTTGAAGGAGCAGAAACGTCTGGAACGTCAGAGGGAGATCGCGGAGAAGCGTCGCTCGGTGGCTGTCTGCACGGGTCTCGACCTGAGAGATCCTCACAGTCAAGGGAACCAAGATGATCTGGAGAGACTCCTTGAAAAGAACTTGAGCCGCACCTGGAGCCGTCGTAGCCTGAGAAGTTCTGACACGCGCAGGTACTCTCACTGCCTGTCCAGCGACAAGAGCTTCCCGGGGCTGAGCACTAGTCCAACAGCCGTCGGCTGTCACTCAAGCAGCTCACCTGACCACGAAACAGCCACCGTGCTTTGTAGCTCTCCAGAGACGGATGGCTTTTGTTCCCCAGTTGGTCAAGCAAGTGTCTTGGAAAGGGACAATAAGAGTCAGTCATGCCATTACCAGGCAATAAATCAGTGCATGGAGATTGTTCAAGAATCTCTCGTTGGATCGTATTCGCAACATGGACCTGGCTTCACGGTTAGGCAACAAAGCTCTGAGAGCATTCCTCTTCAAATACGGGCATCGGAAATGAGTGGCCTTCCAAAGGTGGATGCAATTTCATGCAAGCAGAAGGCTAGCGAGAACACCGAGTTTCCACCCAACTCCTCTCGGGATGCTGCTGCTCTCAATGCCGATACCCCTTCGCTGTGCGCTAAAAGCCAGAACTCCGGTCCGAGACATCGTTTTGGAATGCCCCCAACTGACAGGAATAGTTCTCTTCAGAATAAATTAAACAGCTGTCGAGTTGGTGGGCCTGAACATCAATCTCCTCACAAGACTGGAGCGCTTCATAGCAACAACCGCCCAACATCAGTGAGCTTTCAGAGAACTGAGAAAGAATCACGTTTATCTGGTAAGGCGACGGATAAAGTGGCGTTGCAGCAACTAAACAGAAGGATGAAAGCAAGTGCTGCTATGTCTGGGCCCCATGAAAGTCTGAGGAAGCAGTTAAACACAAAAGGGATGGTGACGCCAGTCGCGGAGAACTGGATGCCACCCGGTCTTCCGGAGTTCAGCCAGTCACACCCAGAGGAGAACTCCGATGCGCAGAGTACCAAGAGGGAGCTTGCGAGGTCCTACTCCCATGTGGGGGAAACTGTAGAGTGCCGCACTCTTGTGAAAGGCCTCCGATCCTATGACACACTGTCACCACCGTCATCCCCGATCCCGCGACCAGGGCCGAGCCTCTGCTCCAAGTGGAAGAAAGAGAGGGAGGTTGAGCCGAGAACTCCGGCTTCTCCATCTTTAAAGGAGGAGAGTCGTGCCTTGAAGGTTCCTGTACGTGCTACCGTCAGAGCTAAGAGAGGACCTGGGTCACGTGTTGGACCTTCCAACAGCACAGGTGTTCCCAGGGTACGCCCCAAAACGGAGGCTACAAATAGTGCCCAAGTACCGTCCGCAAGTAGCCCAGCGACCTCCCGTTTATCCTTGCGTTCGTCTCCTATCACGCAGCCTGCCTCACTTCGTGCAGATGCAAAAAGAAGTGGTAGTGCACGAGAGAGACCGCAGACTGCGAATCAGCCGCAGATTCCTGGAAAGTCTTCCCTGACCCGTAGGACCTTGGAAAGACCAACAACAGAGAAGGTCTCAGGCAGGCCCCAGTCAACATTTGTTCGAGGAAGCCCTCTCCGCGTGGCAAAACGAGTCGCCCCGAACTCCGAGACTCAGTCTACTACCGCAACTCTCCCGGCCCACGGTCCATCTTCTGCCACAGCTAAGACCATACGTACGGCGGCCGTCATGTCTGGAGCCCGGAACAAAACCACTAAGACCACCAACACAGGCACCTGTGCTACCTCTAAAAACCCTTCAAGAATTAATGGCTCTAAAATGCTTCGACCGACTACAACTCAGCCACTTTGGAAATGAAAATAATATATTTTAGGCCTTTTTCAGTCTGTCTATACAGAGCTGGTTATCTCTGCACATGATCAGTTCCAATACATCAAGCATATACCGTATTTTCCACACTAAAAGGCGCACTGGATTATGTGGCGCACCTTCAATGAATGGCCCATTTTGTAATTGTTTTTAATACATTGGGCGCACCACATTATAAGACGCAATCTACAATGCATCCACTAGATGCAGCTACGCTCAAGGAAACGCCAACAGAACGATCAGATGTCAGTAAAACGTATTTAATAAAGCAGCGACACAGTTCACTTAACCAACAGCAAGTTATAACATTGACTCGTTAACGTTGACCCCTCTTGCCGCCACTACAGTTCCGTGTTCAACTGTGTAACCTTAAGTTTGAACTGCGTTGTCAGCATGTCTCGAGCAAGGAGCCATTTTGGGGTCGAAATATTACCGTAATGACCATACACAAGGCGCGTTGGATTTTAAGGCGCGCTGTGAGCTTTTAAGAAAATGGAAGGCTTTTAGGTGCGCCTTTTAAGGCGGAAAATACGGTACATGTGTTTTGGGATCATTTGTGACACATTAAGTTTTGTGTCCTCATGCACAAGTAGAAGAGTAAATCCTCTTCAGCCCTACCTCATCTTACAATGTAATGTGTATCCTTTGCAGGCAATAGGATACAACTCAATGGGTGTTTGAACAATGAGCCAAATCATCGCGGTGTGCCCAATCAGACCGCTTGTGCTCTTTTTTAAGTGTATTTTTCGATGGAATTTTATATTTTGAACGCTGTGCGCCCTGTGCTGTCAGAAATAATTGTGTTCTCATCCTGTCTTGGTACAAACTTCGTATCCTTCTATTGTGCACAAACTGAACAGGCAGTGAGGACATTTTGTGAGTGCGTGTTTTTACTTTTTATATTGTATCAAAAGAATATATAACTTTATTGAACAGCATCGGCTCTTATTCACTGTTTTATGTGGATATGTAAATAGGATGAATAAAGAAGGTGATATCGACAAATGGGTTTCTCTCTGTTCCAGCAGTCGACATCGATTGGTTAGCATTAACTCAGACCGGCCATTACTAAAACCATTTCTTCCAAAAGTCAGGTTAACGTACAGCCAGTGGCGGGCAAGGCCTTCTCTGTTGACAGAAGCAGCGACCTATATTTACCAAGAAAATTCAAAAAATGGTTCTGTGAAATTGTCTCAATTCACTGCCAACCATCCAATTCTCTTTATTTTGGAGCAATTTCTTGGCTACCCTGTCTACAGTAGCCTACATAATCAAGGATGTTGATTTTTTCTTTCTTTTTAATCAGTCAGGTTTCAAGTTTACCTCACGGGTCCGGTAAACTTGGCTGGCAACTAGCTCAGGGTGTAGAAGACTGCTGTGAGGCTGCGGCACGCCCCGCGACACTTGTGAGGATAAGCGGATCAGAAAATTGATGGATGGATGGATGGATGGATGAAAGGTCTAGTTAACATGTCCACAATAATGTCAACAATTTTCCATCTTTGATTGGTTGGTCAGAGCAAGCCAAGTCTGACTCACAGAAATCACATCTGTGGTGACAAGCACATATTATTCAATTGAATAATCCGCGTCTCTAGTGAGTATGACATTTCATTTACTTGTTTCATGTTTTTAACATGTTATTAGGTACATATATATCGATTCTGAATTACTAGCTATGTGGACTTAATGATGATTTACAGAACAATTTTAGTGTCTTCATGTAAACATAGTTGTGAGTTAGTTGGGCCCGCCACTCACACTAGTGATCACATTTGAAAGCACCTGAAGTGAACCATCACAAAAAAACAACAACATTCCAGCTAATCTTATCATCCCTCCATGTTCTGATCCGCTTTATATTCACAAGGGGTCGTGGTGGGTGCTGGAGCCTATCCCAGCTGTCGTTGGGCAATAGGCGGGGGACACCCTGAACCAGTTGCCAGCCAATCGGAGGGCACACAGAAACGAATAACCAGCCGCACTCACACTCACACCTAGAGACTACTTGGAGTGTTCCATTAACCTGCCATGGGTGTTTTTGGAATGGGGAAGGAAACCAGAGTACCAGAGAAAACCCACGCAGGCACGGAGAGAACATGCGAATTTCACACTGGAAGGCCGAAGCTTGAATCGAACCCTGCACCTCTGCACTGTGAGGTCGATGCGCTAACCAGTCGACCACCGGGCTCTTATCAAATACTGTATACCGAAATTCTATGAGATGTTAAACCTGCCACACTTTAAAGAAGGGGCTCACACACACCAAGAGGTGCAACCACCACAGTTTGGGAACCTTAACCCACCCTTGCCGTGAACTATATGTCCCTGCGCCGTGCCGTCTTCTGGCATTTTTGTCACTTTTATTTCTTCTGAATTGTCCTTGTATGCTGCATTTTGACACAATTGTGGAACCCCAGTTCTGTAGGTGGCTGTTGCCATGGCAATGCCTGGGACGTTCCAGCAATTCTCCCAAAACAAGGAGGTGGAAGGGTTGGAGCAAAGCTTGACAGCGGGTGTTGGGGTCCCAGTGGGAACTCTTTCTTCACAGACCGTAGTGACGCTGAAGCCTTTTGGGAAAGGGCGATAAAGTAGTGTCACTTTTTGTTCTTGAGTGTCCGGTGTGTCGCACAGCACTAGCCTTTTAACCTCGGTGTGTAAAGGTGACATCATCATTGGGTCTCCATTGGTACAAGACAGAGTGATCCCTCTTTTAGTTGCTTGTTTTTTTTTCAATTGATTTGAACGAAAAGAAACTTCAGGTTTCTTTTTCTTAAGGTCATATAAATGGGGTACAGATCCACCGAGGGTTTGTGGATATGTGCATTTGAATAAATTCGGTTGCTTCCTGTGAGGAAGAGTAATAATCAACTAATCATTTTTTAATTTCAGTTTTTACATTTATTCAAAACTGATGGGAAAACTTCTCTCTGGATGTTCCTTTGTTTCAAATCTATCTATCTATCTATCTATCTATCTATCTATCTATCTATCTATCTATCTATCTATCTATCTATCTATCTATCTATCTATCTATCTATCTATCTATCTATCTATCTATCTATCTATCTATCTATCTATCTATCTATCTATCTATCTATCTATCTATCAAGGGTGTGGAAAATAATCGATACTAATCGATACATCGATGCGCACGTGCGCGATGCGAGTGCATCGGCTCATTCACTGGGAACGACGCGATTGACGGGTGAAATCGAGATTCATCACGATGCATTGGTGGGTATCGGTTAAATCCGATTCAAGCGCCGTTTTATTCATGTTAAAAGTCACATATATGCCGTTTCCTAGGCGCAATGAATGCACCATCATTGTTTTGCGTTTTGTGTTGAATACGGACGGTAGCCGTGCGTCACAGTCCAGTACACAACTAGCGAAACACTATGGAAGTTCGCGCAAGCAGCAGCGAGGAAACTACTGTATTTAATGCTTCCGCAACATTCAGATCTTATGTTTGGAAATACTACGGCTTTGAAAAGAAAGACGGAAAGATTGATAAAAGCTCAGTAATTTGCAAAGAATGTCGCACTACGAAGCCATACAACTGCAGCACCACAAATATGCAGACCACTTAAAACGATGGCACCACATCACCGACAAGTCCCCCCTAACCGACAACCCCCCCCCCCCCCCCCCCGTCCAGTTCCTCGTTGGACACCGGAGAAACTCTTGGCAAACCAGGTCAGGATCAGAAAAAATCGCCTCTTATTTTGGGGGTCCCCTTGCAGCTCACTGTGACCGCGCAAGGAAAAACTATATATGGATGACTCTTTTGGACATTTCAATTTGACACTCAGTGAGAGTGGTCTGTGTACGCTACGATACACACAACAGCTTTGAGGCTGTGACTGCCACATTGTTTCAATTGTATTTTTTTTCTGTCCTATGGAGATGGATATTTCATATAAGACACTCAGTGAGTAGTCTGTTTGTGTTTACACAGCAGCAACAGCTGTGAGTCTCAGGTGCCAAATTGTTTACATTTTCTTTGCACAAAACCCAATTGTGAAAGGGCTCAAATAAGTTGTTTTACACGTTCTACTGTTAATAAGGAATAAAGTGGTCTACTTTTTGCAATACCATACTGAATTCCATCTTTTTTAAACTTTTTTTCTTTGCGTATTTGCATCAAGTTTAATTGCACACACAATATCACAGCAAATTGCACTGTATCGTTTCGGATCGCATTGATTTGAACTAAATGTGTATCGCGCCGTATCACATCGTGGAGACGGTGAAACGTATTGCATCGTGCCGCCAGAAAATTCCATGTATCGTTTAAGTATCACATCGCTGGTAGTGCATCGAGATGTGTATCGAATCGTCCTCAGTGCTGAGATTCACATCCCTACTATCTATCTATCTATCTATCTATCTATCTATCTATCTATCTATCTATCTATCTATCTATCTATCTATCTATCTATCTATCTATCTATCTATCTATCTATCTATCTATCTATCTATCTATCTATCTATCTATCTATCTATCTATCTATCTATCTATCTATCTATCTATCTATCTATCTATCGATCTATCTATCTAGATAGATCGATAGATAGATAATTATCGATCTATCTATCTATCTATCTATCTATCTATCTATCTATCGATCTAGATAGATCGATAGATAGATAATTATCGATCTATCTATCTATCTATCTATCGATCTAGATAGATCGATAGATAGATAATTATCGATCTAGATAGATAGATAGATAGATAGATAGATAGATAGATAGATAGATAGATAGATAGATAGATAGATAGATAGATAGATAGATAGATAGATAGATAGATAGATAGATAGATAGATAGATAGATAGATAGATAGATATGTGTGTGTGCGCACACGTGCGCGCGTATACACACACCTAGGGACAATTTAGAGTGTTCAATCAGCCTGCCAAGCATGTTTTTGGAATGTGGGAGGAAACCAGAGTACCTGTAGAACCAGGAGGCCAACGCTGGGATTGAACTCAGTACCTCTGTACTGCGCTAACCACTGGCTCACCGGGCCGCCCTCATGTAATATACCGTATGTAATGGTTCATTTTGATGGTGAGGCAAATATTGAATGAAAAATATAAATCAATTTGTCATTTACAGTACTTCAGTATATATAAAAATACATCAATTTTAAATAATGTATCAGCATAATGACTGTGCAAAATCATCTTGATTGGGAGCTGATGTTGCCACAATCGCAAGGCACATATAGAAACATCAATTTAACATGATTACCCTGTGAAAACTGAACCCATGCTTCCTGTGAAGCATGGGTTAGAGACGAACGTACCATTACACCATTAATGAATCAAAATAAGTCAATTAACCAAAAATCTACATAAAGAAATACAGATATACAATCCCAGAAGTATCCATCCATCCATTTTTCGATCCGCTCATCCTCACAAGGGCTGCGGGGGATGCTGGAGCCTATCTCAGCTGTCTTTGGGCAGTCGGCCAGGGTCACCCTCAACTGGTTGCCACGCTCACACTCATACCTAGGGACAATTTAGATTGTTCAACCAGCCTGCCATGCATGTTTTTGAAATGTGGGGGGGAAACCGCAGTACTTGGGAGAAAACCCACGCAGACCCGGGTAGATTTTATGTTGAGAGGGAAGAAATTTCATCTGTGCTGTATGTTACACATACAGTGCATTTGACAATAAAGCTTATCCAATCCAAAATGCAAACTCCACACGGAAATTATTATTATTATTATGCTGTGTCATGTTTTGGGGCTCCGTATGCATAACCAAGAAGTACGTTCAAAAGGTTTGGTGACTCCAGTTTCTAATCACTCGAACGATCAATATATATTCATTTTCATATTTTATCCTGCTTAAAAATGTTCCAGTGATTAATTAAGCGACGAGTCGTTTTTGTTCAAATGGAGAACTGCAGTTGTGACGGTAACTTTTTTCTACCGTTCAAACTGAAAAGGCCAGCTCTTCTCCAGATTTGGAATAGACAACACTACCATCTAGTGTCAAGTCTAAACACTAAAAACTACGTTTCCCAGTTTGCATCTTTCCATTGTGTCACTTATTACGTGTTGGGCAGCTCCCCGGATGCGGCTGGGACTGACTAAACCAGGCAGAAGAGATTGCTAGCTAAGTGGCGGTAAGTGACAAAGTATTTAAAATGTCATCGCCTAAGCCAATCAGAACGTTTAAACTCAGTATTGGGAGGTGGAAAATATTATCTTAGACCCGCTAGGGCTTTGTCGGATTATAAAAAGATGTTTTGGCGCAGTAGTGCGTTATAAATTCATCAAGTTGTTTGCTAAGTGGCTAGCTAGCCCGCTATCATATGCGCTAGTTCCTTAGCCGGATGCTATCGGCCAGTGGGGAACGCCTAACTCGTACTTGAAGAGATCCCCGACCGATAATAATCACAAGCTCACAGTTTGTCTTTAGCTTCAGTGCCTTTCACTTCCCTGAATGTCCCTTTCTTCCTACGTTGGTACAGTACTTGCTGAATGCGCCAACCTGCCCTCAAATTTAACTGCTCTACCCAAAGGACGACGTTTAGCAAATCTAGCCTTGGCTAGCAAGTTTGTTATATGGGTCATGAATGCGTGACTAATTTGCGTGTGTTTTCTGCTCTCTAATGTAGTTTTTTTAGTAGTGTTGAGTAAAATAAACTGAAACCAAACATGGCTCACCCAGGTACCGTCATTTGCCTCTAGGTGCTGCAGCCCAAGTGGTCGTTGGCAGGATGCAGACCATAAAATGTGTGGTGGTTGGCGATGGGGCTGTCGGGAAAACATGCCTTCTCATCTCCTACACCACTAATGCCTTCCCTGAAGAATACATTCCAACGGTGTTTGACAACTATAGCGCCCAGATGAGCGTGGATGGTCGCACCGTTAGCCTTAACTTGTGGGACACGGCCGGCCAGGAAGAGTACGACCGCCTGCGTACTCTTTCCTACCCCCAGACCAACGTCTTCATCATCTGCTTCTCCATTGGCAGCCCCTCCTCCCATGCAAATGTCAGGCACAAGTGGCACCCTGAGGTGTCTCACCATTGCCCCAACGTGCCGATCCTGCTGGTGGGCACCAAGAGAGACCTGAGGGGTGATGCGGAAACGGTCAAGAAGCTGAAGGAACAAGGGTTGGCTCCCACCACCCAGCAGCAGGGAAACGCCCTCGCCAAACAAATCGGGGCCGTCAAGTACATGGAGTGCTCTGCGCTGCTGCAGGAAGGCGTCAGGGAGGTGTTCGCCGAGGCAGTGAGAGCAGTTTTGTACCCCGTCACGAAAAAGAACACCAAGAAATGTGTGCTTTTGTAATAGCGCTTCCCAGATTTGAATTGTGGAGATCCACAGATGCGAACGATGGCTGCTTCCAACGCCTCCTTGAGCAGGTTGAAGACTTATTTTTCAGCCCCTTCTTCATCCTCAGGAGGGCTTCATCTTTACGACACCATCGTCACCAAAGTGACATTGACAAAACGGTGGCAAAAAAGTAGATCTTGTATTTTCTTACTTTTAAAATTTTGATATTTACCCGTTCTTCACGTTACACTTTTTCTAGATTTATAGCATCCGCGCTTTGCCTTTATAAGCAAATTCTGGTCGTAGTTGTCACAAGCCATAATTCCATCTAAACTAAGCTGCCCTGTTTGACTGGAGAGAAGAGATCTACTGTTCTTTCAGGGGAGAACTAGTGACTACCTCATACTCCAAACTTAGGTTGCGTCTGGCGAGTCTCAAGCAACTCTATTCTGACCCTGGCTATTATTTAGTTGTCATGTAGAGGCTGAGCAGCTTTTTTTTCTCCTTCAATTCAAGCATCTTGAGTTCAAAAGAGGGCTGGATGAATCCCAGACGAGGGCCAGTTCCTGGCAGCACCAGTTGACGCCAATGTGCTCAGTGTAGCATGTTAGAAGTACAGGATCGACCCCGTCGCCTGCAATGTGGCAGAGGACTTTGTAAGATGAGCCCCGCCCATTCAAAATCAACTAAACGGGTGGCTTGAGAGACAAATTAAGCCAAATCGGTCCTGGAGTTGTTAAACAGCCTGAAGGAAGAGGACGTCGGGTCATAGCACAGCCCTTTTCTTCTTCAGAAACGTGCCTAAGAATGACCACTTGGAATTAGTCGGGCCTTTGACTACATTTCCTTGATCAGTTTTCTCAGAATGTTCTGAACTCCTGTTTCATTGGCAGCGTTGCAAGTTGTTGGCCAAGCGCAGATGTAGCTCGTAAGCTTCACATAGTCGATGGCATTTGTTCTTTTGGAAGCAACAGAGCCTCTGCTGGTTGCAGCCAAGTAGCACACTCCATTTTGCCTCATTTGCAATTGAATGGAATTCTTAATGCCCATCCCAAATGATCAAAATCATGGAAACGCTATTTTCTGATCATGTTGAATTTCCTTCTCAAGTGTTTCTAACCTAATAAGTGGCCAAAGTTGAATATGTATCTTTTTTTTGTAATCACCTGTGTTTATTGGATCCTAAAGGTGTTCAAAAGCACACTTGCATCGTGATGTCAGTGATGTTGCCGCCTTGCATAAAATGCGAGCGCACGACTAAGGCATAACGTATCCGAACAGAATACAGTGGAACCTGCAACGTGGCACAATTGTGTTTTTGTGACAATGTTGTACCAATTTTAAAACAAATTTCTCCCATTGGAACTAATGTAAGTTGAAATACTGTAATTTGTTGCAGAGTCAAGCTGTGACTGTCTTTAAACCTTAATCAACTGTATAGGAATTGTTTCATGGAGCATTGTACCATTCCTGCTAGGGATGGGCAAGAACTTGCCTTAGGTATCCATCGATACCTAAGGCAAAACAAAATCTAACATTAAGGCCTCCTCAGCAGCAGTTGGTGCGATACTCTGCTGGTTTGACACCTTACTGAATCATCTTCATCAAAAAGAAAGACCTCAAGTGAAATGTTATACAGTATGTCAAAAGTACCAAAGGTAACTAAGAATTCTCATATTAGTTTGGGTTTGCGGCATCAAATATCTCTAATTGCTACTGGTCATAAACGACTTGCCTGTTATAGATCCCTGACATAGAGGTAATGGAGAGGAATTGCCTCATGCAAGTTCCGTGCTCGTCTTTCACCGTCAGTTTTTCAGCACGCTGTTCATGTTTGAAAAGGTGTTGTTGAGATTGATTTCTCACACTGTTAAAGCAGAGGGACCGTTTCCAAAAGTTGGTTTTCTGGTTTTGATTATTATCACATTTCACCTCTCCTTGCCATTTTTTGCTACTCATTTTACATTTCCTGCTTTTGGGCTGTTTGACTTTGCAGGTTCCACTGGAGGTTTGCAGCATTGCATTTTGTCATTCTTATCTTAAGACCATTTCATTCCTGGGAAAAGGGCTATTGCTGCTTTGGTGTGCGCTTTCCCAGCATGTTGCAGCATCCAAACTGTCATTGATTGATGACAGGTGCTTTTGTGCAGTCATGATGCCTTATCCAAACCAAAAGCCACGTTGGTGCTCCTTTGTCAAAGTTTGTCGTTTTAGTGCCACAGAGCTCCAACCAAGCAATGACTTTCATATTTGGTTATTGAAGCCGTACCTTCTTCCTGCCAGTAAGCACACTGCAGCAGCTCTATAAAACAGCTGCGGAAGTGACATCTCAGTGCACCACAGCCACACTTTTTAAAAATGTAAAAAGTCACTGCGGTTTATATTCGTGCATTGGTCGGCATAGTGCAGCAATAACTGTATTGGTGGGAGGTGCCGCAAGTTTTAAGATTTTTGTTTATTGTTGCAAATAAGCGGTTGCTTTCTTTTAGCGTCAATAAATATTTGTTCAGACTATGGAATTAAATGAAATATTGTTTTATTGTGCCCTATAACAAACTAAGCGCAGTAACAGCAAAAGGGCTGATTTTAGTAAAAATGTTGAGTGTTGAATGTACGTGCTCAATTAGACAAACCGGGTGGCTTTAAAAAAAATATATATATTTTGTATTCCCCTTTATCCGGATGTCCTGATTTCATTCAAATATGATGGAAGTGGAACATACACCTGTGGGCCCTCTGTTGTCTGTGTCCCAGAGCTGTATGCTACCATGCTTGTGGTACTACGCTTTTACACTGGGAACTTGATTTGTAGAGATCTGTAATTGTTTTATACATAACAAAGCATATTTGTATAAATGAACTAACAGTGAGATGATTTTAAATTATGTCAAATAAAATTGTGTTTTCAACCAACTTGTGTTGTCAGTAGTGTTCCCCTGCTATATATATATATATATATATTAAAGCCATCATATTTCATGGGTTTTTAGAGTATTCTTGGGTTAATGACCTTGCATGTTTGGATTGTGAGCCACAACCACCGATGCACTTTTCAAGTAATTCATTGAACCCCACGAGACACTACGATGCGTGCATTTTTTCCAAGACAGTACCCACCCAATATTCACCTGCTGCGAGTAGGTCTGGGACGACTTCCCCGCGAAAAACGAGGGTTCGCTGTACTGTACGTTACAGTACTGTACTATAAACGGCATAAAAGTACATGCGGTAACAGGAGGCAGTTACCACTTTTGGCCACTAGATGTCTACAGCAGATATCAAGTCCAGCCCAAATGGTTCACTAATGAGGCCATTCTTCAAAACTATTTTCCTCCACCGTACATGAGAAGTTAATGGCGTATTCCCAAAACGTTTCTAGCGCCATCAGTCATCTCAGCAGACACCCAACTGCTTCAATCAGCGGCGGCCGGGCGGGAAACGGAATACTCGGCACACTGTTTACTTTGAAAAATCCCCTTCACCTTTGGATGGTGGCTCTGTGAGATGACAGATGTGTTGCGCTCCACCTCAAGCTCATTAGAAAAGCACTGGCGCAATATTTAGAACCCATTTCCGTTCCCAGGCAGCGTGCGGGCGTGCTTACAACCACGACAAAGCAGTTTGTGTGTTTGGACCGTTTGTTAGTGCCTGATGTATTATTGCGCGTGGAAAAAGTGGCTTGCCAGGCCAGAGTGATGAACACAGAAGATGAGACGGGATGAGCGGAGGTTCTTGTTTGCAATACGCTTAACGAAGGCAAGCGGCTTAATGAGATGTGGGCCACTTGAGTTGATCCATTTCAAGGGTCGTGGACTGCACTACAATGGTTGTGTTTGTCATTCAGGGAGGACACCACTGTAAACGATACGATACACATGTATGTTAAGAGCTTGTGCCATAAATTTCAGCTTTGGAGTTCAGTCCTTGGGACATACATGTACAAATATATACCTAAATATTCTGAAGTGTTCTTCGAATTTAGCAGACATGCAGATTATATTGGTTTATTGTTGGATGAATTAAACCAAGGCCAATATCCACACCTATAAAACATCCATCCATCCACATTCGAATCCGCTTATGCTCACGAGGGTTGCGGGTGTGCTGGAGCCCTAGAAAAATATGTACAGTGGAAAAGAAAACGTCTACACCCGCCTGTTTAAATGCCATTTTTTGCCGATATAAAAAGTCGACCAAAATTAGTGATTTAAGCAAACTTTTTCCACCTTTATTGTGACCGACAAGCCTTCCTACAATCTTTCCGAAACGGGTAGTAAAAACAACTGAAATAATGTGATTGCATAAATGAGCAAACACTCTCATAACTAGAATGTAGCTGTGCTCAGAATTAACCGTTGAATTGCAAGCTCATGTTCGAGTCAGGAAACACCTGCCATGCCACTAAGAAAGTACATGAGTACTCTAATCAGAAATAAAGTTCAGGTGTTCTATTCGGCTTTGCCTGACATTTTTTAAAATGTCTTTTTTATTTTTATGTTTTGCTTTCTCGCAGAAGCCTGTCAGACCCAACACATTTTCCCACATTTGTTTGGGACATTTTTTTTCATGGTTTAGCTTTTTGGCCATAATTCTAAAAGTTATGTTTGGCACAAGCAGAACATTACTTGACACCAAAGACACCAAAGACCAAAGATACCTACAATGAAGAATGGTGGTGGCAGGATAATGCTTTGCTCAGGTAGAACAGCTACATTAGTCAAGGCGGGTGGAGGAATGAAAAGTTCCAAATACCAATCAGTGCTGGCATGCTTTTGCTATAAAAAAAGTCAGTTTAAGTCTAAAACATCTGAACTTTATTTGAGGTTAATCAAGCACTATAAATAGTGGCAGGGCTGTGCTGATTGATGTCAAAAGCCACATGTTGTCCTCTGTCTGTACGGATGAAAGAACACAAGCAGGATGGTACTGCCTTCGGACTGGGAAAGGTCGCAAAACATATTCAAATCAAAAATGTTTCGGGAGAAAGAGAGAAAATGAGGTTTCAAAGCAACACAGAAGGGTGTGAAGGAAATTGGCTCTGCTTCAGCTGAGTGGAATAATTTGGGGCGAATATACAGGAAGCCTAGACGGTCACAGAGAAAGTTGAAGAATTCACAGCTTTTAAGACATGCTTCATATCTTCCCATATCTACACATGAGAGTGGGCACAACATTAGGTATGCACTAAATTTCAAACTGTAGCAGTAATGTTTTCTGTTTAGCTTAATGCTAACAAACAATGCGAATTAGACTAATGAATAGTGGTGTTCTAAACTTTAGCAACAGATATTTGTACCATAATTTCCTGACTAATAGAGCGCACCTGATTATAAACTGCACCGACTACATTTTTAAAGGACAAAAACATTTTGTACACACATAAGCCGCACGTGTCTATAAGCCGCAGGTGCCCATATTGTAACATGAGATATTTGCAAAGAAAAGATAATCTCGTGGGAAATTTCGTGAGACTTGGACCAGGAAGTGAAGTGAGACGAACGTTGAGCTGTGCTTTTTCAGACCTGATGTATCTGCAATCGGCATTGTAACCCGGCTGATATTAAGAGTAAAATATCGTCGTTTGGGAGTTTGAACGGTGTCGCACAGTGGGTCGTGTGAACAGCCGCGAAGCAAGGGAGATTAGTTGTTTTCCACGTGTTTTGGGCACATTGAACACACCGGAAATAGCACACCAGCCATGGCTGTTGTCTATTTTTGTATACTTTTCTATTTGTTAGTCCCATTTGACATACCTCAGTCTTTTATTTTACTAATGTTGTACATTTTCTATGTTCAGTCGGGAATAAAGCCTTCATAAAAATGATTTTGTGTTCAGTCAAGTCTGTCAGGGATCCAGCCACACAGCTTTCCGATTGCAGTCCAGCTCAAAACATAGGTGAAGTGCGCCCTCTCCTAGCCGGTTGTTTTCACTGTGATATATGATAGCATCTCAATGTTTTCTGCTGGAGCGCTCCCTGGCGGCTGTTGGAAAAATCTTTAAAAAGGCTGCATCATTAAATAAGCCACAGGGTTGAAAGCGTGTGAAAAAAGTAGCGGCTTATAGTCCGGAAATTACGGTATTTATGTCGACAGCAACAACAATTCCCACAGGCATATGTTCTTTATCATTCGCAAAGAATGACTAATACTATATTACTGCGAGTAACTTCAGGGCTTTTTCTGCAAGACAAAGTTTTCCACCAAACCTCTGCTAACCTTTAGATTGTTGTACGGCGTAAATAAATGTGTTGCAGTTTGTAATCATAGGCTGATTTGTGTGTCATGTGCGGCTCGAGGCTGGGAAAGTTTCACCTTACCTTTACGGATTACTAAAGCAACAACGCCTCTGTGAAAAACAATCTCAGAGTCGGACGGGCTGATTGGATGTCGGCTCAGCGGTGATGTGCAATCTCTCTAAAACCACAAGAGGCTGTTCAAACACCTCGATAGGGGAGGGCAGTTCAGCTCTGACCTTTGCAGAACCTCACTGAGGAAGTCAGAGAAAAAGAGGAGAGTTTAGGAAAACACACACAACAGACACTTAATTAACTAGATCATGCATCGAAAAAAATCTGTCTTTACAAAAGATGGAAGGTAATCCATAGGAAAATTATTATTAGTGTGGTTGTAGTCTGCTGTGCTCTAGAAATGGGTGTAGATATTTGCAAAAATTGTTTGCTCCTCGCAGGTAGCTAAATAAGATCTTCAAAATATAGTGTTAGGTCCACAAATACAGACATCCAAGTTGGAAAAGGCCTTATTGTCAGATTCCCATTAAGAGGTTGTCCTAAGTGTGGGGTACTTGATGAGTGATTTTTCCTCCCCGATATGTTTGGAATATGGTCACGGGCAACACTCGTGAATGTTGAACCTGTTCAATATTCTGATCAAATCAAAGAGAGGACCACTTTCTTATTTTCTGTTTGTCTCACTTATTTCCCAAATCATTTACAATAAAATGACAAATAGAAAAGTTTTTGCAACTGCAGTGATGCAACCATGTGTTCTTTCTTCTAGCTTTTTTTTCAACAAATCTGAATGCACTATGGCACCACACTGCCACTTTAGGTCAGTATTGGCACTGCAACGACCATCTTTCAGGGGTCGTCACTCACAGTTGTCGGTGATTATCGGTATGTGCTTAGTGTTATTGTTTGGTCATCATGCGTAGACCACACACTAAACGTAAGAACAACATTTTTTTTTCCTCATTGTGCGAGGTCTCTGACATTGAAAAAAATCGGTTAAGATGTTGAAAATCAGCATGTGTGTCCCACAGTATGATCAGTTAACTATGCATGGAATAGAAACCGGTTTGGAATGATGTTCGACCATCCAGTTTGTAGACAGGAAAAAAAAACATGCCGCACAATGTGTTAAAGAAAGCCCACAAATGCTTCTTCTCTCCTGCTTTTCATGTCAACCATCTTGATGTTCCGACAGCCATCCATCTTAGCTGGTTTTTGAAAAGGAAATTACATCATAACTCAGCTGCCGGTTAACCTGGCCGATCTTTGACCCACTTTTCTCCAGATTGTCGCTACATTTCTCCATTTTCTGTTATCTCTTATTATTATCTTATTATTTTCTTCTCTTTTCTTTCTTACCGCAATTTTTTATTTTTCTTCTTCGTGCTACTGCCATTTTTGTTTTTATTCTTCGTGACAGGGGTTTGCTTTGGCCTGGGGAGTCAAGTTCAGCATTCGCTTCAATGGTATCTGGCGTCATCTAGCGTCGTGAATGGGTATAACGTCTAGACCCCGAATATAAGACGACGCCCACTATTTCAGTCTGATTTCAAAGCAAAAAAACACCGTCTTATATTCGGGCCAATACAGTAAATGTTTTGGAGTCACCACCCTTGGCCAGTCCTCATTCTTGAAGGCACCTGTGAGCCCCTCATTCATCATGATCATCTTAAAATTCACTAAGGTAGCGAGGTGGGAGGAGGTAGAAATATTTGGGGTAATGAGGCTCCTCATGTTATGAAGATGTTCACGAAAGATGGCATCAGTGCTGCGCTGAGTAAATGAACTGTCTGCGTGGCTTAAATACTACTACGATCACAAATGTCAACTTCATGCTTCATGTTTCAAGTGGGATTAAAGTCAAATATAAAGACAACACTGTTACTCAAAACAATGCAGATTCACGGATGATTTTTGTCTGTTAGTCTCCCTCCCAAGACGAAAACCACCCGCAATAAATGAAAATCCGCGAAGTAACGACCAATTAACATACATTTTTAAAAAAATGCACACACAGGCCAGCATCCCACTGCTGCAGCAGTGTTTATGATTTGTCAATTAAAGATGATTAGACAATTAAGGATGGAAGAGACCTGCTTTTGTTCTTATAAGCCTCATCTCTCTCTCTCTCTCTCTCTCTCTCTCTCAGCCACACGCACACACACACACACAGACACACACACACACACGCACACACACACACACCATCCATCTTAGCTGTCCATCATGTCTGATGATGACACTTGCTCTAAGGGAGGGGAAGATGGGTTGGGTGGGGGGTGGGGGGGGGGGGGTCAGCGACTCTGTCGCTGGTGCCACATCTCGTGGGCATAGAGACCGATCCTTGAGCCGCAGACTCGACCACAGATGGAGCAAGGGAAACCGGATACCAGGGGTGTATCAGCTGCCCGCCGATGTCGTTGAATGCGTTTCTCGGTTTGTCTGGCTTGGTTAATTTGGTGTATTTGAGAGATTGCAGTGGCACAAGTGATCTGCCAGGTTGGTCTGTTGAGTGCAAGTGTTTCAAGCTGCGTGGGGTTGACGTTGGCTCGCTTTAGGAGGTCCCTGCTGTAGTCCTTGAGGTGTCGCTTTTGCCCCCCAGCAGAACGCTTTGCGCCTCTCAGTTGGCCATAGAGGACCTGGCGAGGCAGGCAGTTGTCTGACATGCGAATGGTGTGTCCGATCCACCGAAGATGTTTCTTCGCCACGGCCGCTTCCATGCAGATGGAATTGGTGCTTTTGAGGATGTCTGTATGGGGAATTCGATCTTCCCAGGACAGGCCAAGGATCTTTTGCAAGCAGCGGATGTGGAAGGCTTCCAAGGTAGTAATGTGTCGGCGATATGGAGTCCATGACTCTGACCCGTAGAGCAGAGTGGAGAGACATACTGCATTGTACACAGCAATCTTGGTACGGGTCTTCAGGTTTCGGTTTTCAAAGACCCTGCTGCGTAGGCGACTAAAGGATGATGATGCTTTATTAATACGGGTGTGGACTTCAGTGTCAAGGGAACAGTTTGAAGATAAAGTGGAGCCAAGGTAGGTGAAATGGTCCACTACGTTTAGTGGAGTGCCATTAATGTGAAAAGTGGGGGATGTGGAAGTTGGGGTAGTGAGTTGGAACATGACCTCAGTTTTTTTAATGTTAATCTGAAGACCAAAGGATTGGTACAGATAGGAAATGGTGTCCAGGGCGTGCTGCATAGAGTTTGAACTGTGAGCTAGTATAGTGCAGTCATCAGCATACTGAAGCTCACAGATCTGACAGATTTTTGTCTTTGTGTGAGCCTGGAGCCGTCTGATGTTGAAGAGGCTTCCGTCTAGGCGGTACTCCATATGGACACCGTCTTCATGTCCCATGCCACGGTGGAAGAGGCACGTAATGGCAGAAAGGAGGATGTTAAAAAGTACTGGAGCCAAGACACAACCCTGCTTCACCCCAACTTTCACCTTGAAGAGCTCTGACTGGAGTCCTCCAATGAGCACTCTGGCTTGCATCCCATCATGCAGCTGCTGGAGGATGCTGAGAAACTTGGGTGGCACCCCAAGTTTGGAGAGGTGTTTCCAGAGCAACTCACGGTTGATGGTGTGAAAGGCTTTGCTGAGATCGATGAAGGCTATGTACAGGTCCTTGTGATGTTCTCTGCTTTTCTCCATGAGCTGTCTTAAAACAAAGATGATGTCAATGGTGGATCTAGTCTTCCGGTAGCCACACTGAGTTTCTGGAAGCACACTTTCTGAGATGTGCTTGACCAGCCTGTTGAGCATGATTTTGGACAAGATCTCATCACTTCCGGGGTGAGAGGACGCTGGCGTGCATGTCGCCGCTTCTCATTCCAAAACGTTTCCAATCTTTACAAAGCACAGATTTTTCTTCTGATTTTTCCTTGCCCTTCTGTTTTTGGACTGTTTGGACTGTGATTGATGTAGCAAATCATAGCTTCACCTGGTCAACCAAACCCAAATCGTAACTTAGTCCATGGGCTAATGCCGCTAGCTTAAACTTACCGGCTGTCACCGCACCGGCATTTCTCCCTCGTCATGGCGCGGCACAACTTCGCCGCCTTTGGGTTATTTCTGATACTCCTGACGTTCTGCCATCATTCAGCGACAGGACTACTCCATTATTCTGTCGCGGATCTTCTCCGGATCCGGAGGATTACACCGGAGCCTCCACCGCCGGAACTGCACCATCATCCTGACATCGCTCGCCTGCCTCGACGTCGCTACATTCACCGCGGGTCGCGTAGACATGTTGACTACAAAAATGCTGGCTCAATCAACTCGACCTGGTCCACTTCTCGACGTCCTCCCAGGAACCGCGGCCGCAACACCACTGACTATGCAGTAGCCCGCCTGGCTAGGTCGGCTAACGGCACTGCCGCCGTCAAACGCGACACCTCCGTTGTCAACTTTGGACTGCTGAACATCCGCTCACTTACGAACAAGGGACACCTCATTCAAGATGTACTCGCCGAACGCAAACTTGACTTCCTCGTTTTAACAGAAACCTGGCAACAAATAAACGAGTTCGCTACTCTGAATGACTCCACTCCTCCTGGCTTTGTTTACATCTGCCGCCCCCGCGGCAACGGCCGTGGAGGAGGGCTCGCGGTAATCCACCGCGAGAAGTGGAAAGTCTTACCAGTCTCCGTTCCTGCATCAAGCTCTTTTGAATGCATGGTGTTTAAACTCCCTGGACCCACGCCAACCATCATTGCCACAGTTTACCGCCCCCCAAAGCCGCATAGTGATTTCATCAATGAATTTTCCAGTTTAATCACACACTTATCCACTCTCTCGCCAAATTTAATTTTGCTGGGAGATTTCAATATTCACATGGACAACACCGACCTGCCACTCACAAGAGACTTCACATCCTACCTGGAGAGTCTCGCGATACACTGTCTCACTGACTTCCCCACCCACATCAAAGGCCACACATTGGACTTGGTTTGCTGCTCCGGCCTCTCCCCCTCCAAGCCCACTGCTGATGTTTTTCCTGAAACCGATCATTTTCTCCTCACTTTTAACACCGTACTCCGTCTCTCTACGATCAAAACCTCCCGCCTCATTTCTTTTCATAATATCAAAAATATCAACATTGACACCTTCTGCTCCATGATCGACCGTTCCCCGCCTCCAGACGCCCTTTCAAACCCGGATGACCTCACCGCCCACTACAACTCCTGCCTCACAAATACTCTAAATTCTCTCGCCCCCCTGAAGACCAGGACTGCTTCATTCTCTACAAGTGCCCCCTGGTTTACACCCGCTCTTCGATCATTGAAATAAAAAAAACGCCAACTTGAGCGACTCTATAAGAAAACCGGTCTCACCATCCATAAGGACATGTACACTACCCATATCACTAAATACAAGGACCAAATTGCACAAACTAAATCCAGCTACTACTCTGGCCTCATCCTCTCCAACGAAGGAAATTCAAGATCTCTCTTCTCAGTCATGAACAAAATCCTCCGGCCACCAAACTCTCTCCCCCTCCACCTGTACTCCACAGCAACCTGCAACTCCATAATGGAACACTTCAACCACAAAATCCTCAACATCCATCACCAACTCCATCACAACCTGCCTGCTCCCCCCCCATCTGAAACTTCTTCTCCTTGTCATTTTTTCTCCAGTTTTGTTCTATCAACGACTGCTAATTATCCGACCTCATACTCAAATCCAAGCCCACCACTTGCCAGCTTGATCCCCTCCCTTCATCCCTAGTTAAATCCTGCCTTCCTTCTGTGCTTCCTCACATATCTGCTATTATCCACTCCTCACTCTCTTCTGGTATTGTCCCATCACTCCTCAAAACCGCTGCTATTACCCCCACACTGAAAAAACATGGCTCTGACCCCAACAACTTTGACAACCTCCGCCCCATCTCCAACCTTCCATTTATCTCAAAAATCCTTGAAAAAACTGTTGCTGCTCAACTCCACTCCCACCTGTCCCTTCACTCTCTCTATGAACCCTTTCAGTCCGGTTTCCGCCCCCGCCACAGCACAGAGACTGCCCTAATCCGTATTGTAAATGATCTCCTCATAGCATCTGACTCCGGTTTAGTCTCCATCCTCATCCTCTTAGACTTGAGCGCTGCCTTTGACGCAATCTCTCACCCTATCCTCCTCAATAGACTCTCCTCCATTGGTCTCTCCCACACTCCCCTCAGTTGGTTCCACTCCTACCTCACTGGCCGCACACAGTTTGTCCAGCTCAAATCATTCACCTCAAAGGCCTCCCCAGTCACCACAGGTGTACCACAGGGATCTGTCCTAGGTCCACTTCTCTTCATCATCTACCTCCTGCCTGTTGGCCATATCCTCCGCAAATTTAACATCCACTTTCACTGCTTTGCTGATGACACCCAGCTCTACCTCTCCTGCAACCCAAACTCCATACTCCCACCCCCCTCCCTCACCTCTTGCCTCTCCGAACTCAAAACATGGTTCATAACAAACTTTCTTAAATTAAATGCTAATAAAACTGAAGTCCTCCTTCTTGGCACCAAATCCACTTTATCCAAAGTAAACAGTTTTTCCTTCAACATTGACAGTTCCCTCGTGTCCCCCTCCCCCCAGGTTAAGAGTCTGGGTGTCATCCTGGATAGTATGCTCACCTTCCATTCACATATCAACACCATCACCCGCACTGCTTATTTCCACCTCCGCAATATTACCAGACTTCGCCCCGCCCACCCCCCGCACCACTGCTATCCTTGTCCACAGTCCTTGTCCACATCCCGCCTTGATTACTGCAACGCTCTCCTCTTCGGTCTACCTCAAAAGTCCCTTCATAAAATCCAGCTGGTTCAGAACGCCTCTGCTCGTATCATCACAAAAACTTCTTCCCACCAGCACATCACCCCCGTTCTCCAACAGCTCCACTGGCTCCCTGTTCAACATCGAATCAACTACAAACTGCTTCTATATACATATATGGCCATCCACAACCTGGCCCCTCCTTACCTATCTGACCTTCTCCAGGTGCATATCCCCTCTCACTCCCTCAGATCCTCGTCCTCCCTCCGCCTGTCAGTGCCCCCTGCCCGACTGAACACACCTGTTCAGGATTGCCTACAACACATAGCTCTTCCATTTCCTATGTTTTTCATTTCCTATGTTTTTATGATTTTATGTCCTGTTTTTATATAACATCTCGTTTACAAATTTTTACATTGTATTTTCTTATTGTTTGTACAGTGTCCTTGGGTGACATGAAAGGCGCTTTTAAATAAAATGCATTATTATTATTATTATTATCTTTCCTGCGGTGGAGAGGAGAGAGATTCCTCGGCTATTCCCACAGGCTGCTCTGTCCCCTTTCTGCATATAAATAACAACAATGTTAGCATCCTTCCAATCCTGCGGGACGGTCCCATGTTCCCAGATGTTTTGAATCAGGAGGTGAAGTCGGCACGTGAGGAGATAACCTCCGTGTTTGAAAACCTCTGCAGGGATGCCATCAGGACCAGCGCTTTTGTTGTTCTTTAGGCCCGCAATGGCTTGCTGCGTTTCAGAATAGGATGGTGGGGTGTCGAGGCTCATGATTGTTGGCAGGTCTGGAAGATTGTCCAGAATGTGTGGGTTGACAGGGTTGGTATGGATGAGAAGATTTTCAAAGTGGTTTGCCCAACGGGCAAGGATCTCATGGTGGTCCTTGAGGAGTGCAGAGCCATCAGCTGATCGGACTGGAGCAATTGCCCGCTTCTTGGGACCATACAGTGCTTTGATGGCATTGTAGAAGCCCTGGATGTTGTTACAGTCTGCCAGGTTTTGGATCTCATTTGCCTTCTGCACTCACCAGGTGTCCTCCATGATACGGAGTGCTCGCTGGGTCACTGTTCTAACTGCAGAAAAGGTGGCTTTACGGGTGAGAGATGTAGGGCAGGACAGGAGAGCTTTATGGGCCTCATGCTTTGCTTTCAGAAGTGTATGTATCTCGGTTGAGTTGCAGTCAAACCAATCCTGGTGGCGCCTCCTTGACTGGCCAAGCACCTCCGAAGCTGTGCTCTGGATCGCCTGGTGCAGAGCTGCCCAGTCACCTGATTCCTCCGGGATCTTGTCAAGGTTGTCAAGGTTTTCAGCAAGGAGTCGCCGGAGGTTGGCTCTGGTGGTGGGGTTGTTCAATGCTGCACAGTTGAGCCTTTTGTTGGGAGCTGTTCTTGGATGACGGGGTTGAATGCTCATGAGGAGTTTGGATCTGACCATGAGATGGTCAGTCCAACACTCAGCTCCGCACATGACACGGGTGATGAGGACATCCCGTATGTCCTTTTGACGGACAATCACATAGTCCAGGAGATGCCAGTGTTTGAAGCGGGGGTGCTGCCAGGTGGTCTTAAACCTGTTCTTCATTTGGAAAATGGTGTTAGTGATGACCAACTGATGTTCTGCACAGAGGGAGAGGAGCCGAAGGCCGTTGTTGTTCGTTTTTCCCACTCCATGCTGGCCAACAACTTTGCTCCATACCAGGTGTTCCGTGCCCACCCTAGCATTGAAATCTCCCATGACTATGAGCCTGTCCGTAGCCGGTGTTTGCTGCAGGATGGTGTCCAGAGCTCTGTAGAAATCCTCCTTTATATTGTGCTCGGCATTCAGAGTTGGTGCATAGGCGCTGATGAGTGTGGCGAAGCGTCCCTTTGCCAGCGGAATGCGCCATGTCATCAGTCTTTCATTGATGCCGGTGGGGGATTCTGAGATGCGCTTCAACAGTTGGGACTTCACAGCAAAGCCAACGCCATGGTTTCGACGAGTGACTTCGGGGACTCCTTTCCTGAAAAAGGTATACCCTGCACCAACCTCTGTCAGGGAGTCCTCTCCATGTATTCTGGTCTCGCTTAGAGCTGTGATATCGATGTTATACCTCGCGAGCTCTGTGGCCACAAGTGCTGTCCTCCGGTGGGGCCTGTCAGGAGTTTCAGCCAGGGCCAGCAGTGTGCGGACGTTCCACGAAACTATGCATAGATTTTTTCTATTTCGTTTATTATCCTTTTGACCGCAAGGGGGATGCTCCAACAGTTGCGGTTTACCGTCCGGAGTGTGGAGAGCAGACAATTTTTCGACAATTTTTTCTAGGTCCCTCCCCATCACAGGGGTGAGCAGTGTGGAGCTGCTCAGTCACAATGGAAGCTGCCGAAGAGATGCGCTGCTCCATCCCGCAGTGTCAACGACCATCACTCCATTGCCGCCTGTGTGCATGGTTTGGCTAGACACTCCCAGCCACATCCTTGGCCTTTGCCCACCGCCATTCCACATTGCCACAGGACTTTGAGGGATTAGGGGGATGCAGGGTGGGGGATTGGGTGTGGGGTTGGGGCAAGAAGCTTGCGCAGAGGTTCAGATTAAGGTGAGGGTTTGGGTGCACAGTCCTCACTCCCACCATTTCACTCCTGCCAGGTGGTTTCCGGTGGCATGAGGGTACCCATGACGACCTTCTCCTGGCAAGAGTTGCAGGGGGCTGCCGGTAGTCCGGTCTGTTGGACTCCGCCTATGCCTGCCCCCAGGTGCCGGTTTGGGATCACTCTTTGTCTGGCCTCTACCCAGACAAAGACACACACACACCCCACATGTACTGTATATGTTGCTCTATGTGACTCACTGTTGTTTTGCTGGCTTTCACTGCTTCTCGTGGACCCTTTGCGGACTTTTGCGGACTTCCAAAAAGTGCGTATGTATTATCAGCACCTTTTGAAGAATATTTAGTTTTTAAACTTGAAAATGTATCTCTCCATTTACTTGTTTGTCTAAATTAATCAAGGGGCTAATCAGGGTGTGGTCACAGCCCGCCCCTTTGCCCATCCCCGCACTAGGCTGAAATTCCTATTGATTTGTATTTTCACACTCACCAGATACAATAGTATCAGTGAAACTCCCAGTGACAACTTCAGAAAACCATATATTCGTAATGGATTATTGCAAAATGCATAAAGTAAAGAACAGCTGCTGAAATATTAAACTCAAGAGATCAAAATTTGTGAGCCCAGTCACGGTGATTGAGAGCGCGCAAACGTGCTTGTCTGACTCCCATAATATGCGATTTGCTTCCATAACATCTGACAGTCAGCGACAGACGGCTTCCTCTGTGACCATGGAAACTGCAAATTAGACTGTTCAATTGCTATGCTAATCAACTGGCTGACACCCTGAAGAGAGCAAAGGAAGAGAAGAAATAGCAGGAAGAAGAGGTGTACAACACAGAAGGAAGAGACTTGTGTTTACAAGAAAGGAATGGTGGGGGGTTCACGGTGGAATTATGGTTGACACGTCGAATGTACAGTTCTGTGCTTCGGGGTTTGAATCTTGGATTGGGCCCCATGCGGAAGCAAATACATGGATGGAAATATGCGTCATCATGCTGCACCCGAAGTACAAACTACAAATTTAGGTGGAGTTCTCCCCAGTCTGTGCTGATCTCCATCAAGGCTCCAGTTTTCTCAATAAGAGACATTTCCTCCAGATGTGATATGTGCAGTTTAGCAATCCGGGATGGTGCTCCTTCTATGTTTTCAAAGCAAGCTGTGTGCAGTAATTGGAGCCGGTTCCCCTTGGGGTAGTGCGATAATCACTAATAACATCACCAGCACCAATGCAGCACCCAGCGGAGTGCGCCTGACCCCTGCCTGCCTTCACCCCATCGTGCCCTAATGAAGGTCAAGATGAGTCACAAAAACACACTCAACAGCAGAGCATAAATGTCTCTGGAACCTGTGAAGTCGAAAGTCTTAACAAGGGGAAAAACACCTCCAATTAGCGAGCTATTTGATTGACTTTCTTTGACTTATTTATTGCTTCTCTGTACGTGTTAAAGTAGCAGTTGTTCCTAACTCTCTAACTACCGTAAACTCTATGCTAATTTTCACTAGCCCTTTTATGGCATTTCTTATCATAGGCTAGCATTAAGCTAGCGGACTTAGTGATGTCAGTAGAATTAGACTTTGTTAGTTTGGCTAGTAAGCAAACAGGCTTTGTGGCATCAAAATAATTAGATTTTGTTAGTTGGTTTGATTGAGCATTTTGGGGTTTTAAATGTACACCAGGGCGGCCCGGTAGTCCAGTGGTTAGCACGGCTTCACAGTGCAGAGGTACCGGGTTCGATTCCAGCTCCGGCCTCCCTGTGTGGAGTTTGCATGTTCTCCCCGGGCCTGTGTGGGTTTTCTCCGGGTGCTCCGGTTTCCTCCCACATTCCAAAAATATGCATGGCAGGCTGATTGAACACTCTAAAATTGTCCCTAGGTGTGAGTGTGAGCGTGGATGGTTGTTCGTCTCTGTGTGCCCTGCGATTGGCTGGCAACCGATTCCGGGTGTCCCCCGCCTACTGCCGGGAGACAGCTGGGATAGGCTCCAGCACCCCCCGTGACCCTAGTGAGGATCAAGCGGTTAGGAAGATGAATGAATGAATGAATGTACACCAATTAATATTATTTTCATTTTTTTCATCAGTTTTACAGTAAACTCTAACAGGGCGTGACCAAAAAACAGCCTGAAAGCAAGCAGTCTTTGCTTGGAAGGGAATATTTGACAAAATCTGTTGGACTTTTTGGTGAATTTAAATGTATTTTAAGTATGTAGGCCACGTAAAATCGTAGATTAAAAAATAATAATGATTCTTGCGACATTACTGTCCTTCACCAATATCAGGCAAGTCTGGAGCAGACTTCAACCTTAATTAGTGTTTCTCCACTCATACTGCATATTCAAATTTTATGCCCAACCCCAACCCGCCTCTGTCCTCTTCCAATATTCAAATCCGACCCTTCCCTGCGAATAAGTTGGTGAGGTTGACATAAGACCACCTCCCCATTCCCCAAACACGGAAGACCCCGGCGAAGCTCGGGACCTCTGTGTCCGGGGACGGTGCTTCATTCTTGAGTCAGAAAGTTGGAAACTATCCCTGCTGGATCTACAGTCCTGCAAGGAGGGATTTTGGAATCCAATTTTAATTTGAAATATCCTAAATATGTTGTGAGGACATTTTACTTCCTGACCCATGAAGAGACCCTAGCCTTAATCAAAGCCCAGAGCATTTCAGAACACTAAAATGCTCATTAAAATGTCTCAATATGAGTTTTTTGGCCTGGATCCAGGGCAGATGTATTTCTATTTCCATTTGTTGAGTCTCAAGACCCAAATGGGACGTCCAAGTCCATTGCAGAATATCGCAGAATGTAATAGGTTAGTTGATACATTGAGACCTTTCTACGACGAAGTCGCTTTGCGCACAGTCCCATGACAGATAGCCCTTTTATATGAAAGATAAATAGCCTCACGGACATGTAAATGCACACCTCCACTGGACACCGCAATAAGCCCAGCATGAAATCATGCATAGAACACTGATTCAGACACGTACTCGCTGTTTGCGAATGCATCGCTACACACAGAAGGAAGGTCAACTGCACGTTTGTCCTCTGCGGCCGTCCAGAGTTATTGCTTTTTCCCCATGGTGTTTTCATTTCACAGCTGAACCAAGAAGACAGCCCTGTCGACACAGGAAATAATGACATGACATCAACATTTCCACGGAAGAACGCAAAGGGACCAAAACACAATCATCAAATGAAGGCTGCAGACATGGATGCTGTATGTAACAATCAGATGCGTTTGGCTATCAAAGCCACCTTGGTTGTAAGGTAAATGACAGTGTACTGTACGTGTTTTGTTCTTTAAAAAAATCACCAGTTGAAACTGTGCTTATAAAACATAGGGACGTTTATTTATTGGACCTCTCACAAAAGTTCTGAACTTTTTTGGCATTGAATAAACGTGATGTATCAAGCCTATATTTGACCAGAAATCTTGTGCTGTGGGAAAAGGGCACACTGCTGTCAAAGCAGACGATAGATTGTCCAGGGGTAGAATTATTGACTTGTTCTGCTGATAAACAAATGGACGGATCGCAGTGCTGACAAGGGCCTAAATTAGCAGCTTCTTAAATCCAATGTATGCACTTTTCCCCTGCGCACACAGTTCATCATCATTGCGTGTTCACACCTCCAAGAAAGCGCTTAAACCCATGATGGTACCGTCAACAACGAAGCCGCCAACACTGAAAGGGAAATAAATACAAGCCAGCAAATGAGACAATGTACACCAGGAGAAGACACAAGTGGCTATTGGGAGCTGATTGGTGGACATAAGGAACAGGGCTGACAAGAACAGGTGGAAACCAAACCCAAACAATTAAGATGGCATTCAAAAAGGGACGCGGGGAAAACATGAAACAAAACAAATTGTAATTAAAACAAGGTCAACGGATACAAATGGTGACAGAAATTCGGATTCGGGTTTATGGTAATTACAAATGGTCAAACAAGCATATGACAATGAAAAAGCACACAAACATAATGCTAACATATAATGCAAAATGCCATTGACAGATTACAAACCTTCAAAGGGCTGTTAATTTAATGAACGCACAAGGAACCGCAACACATACAAACAGAACCAATTAAAATCTTCAGAAGGAATAACTAGACACGTCAAGAGCAAATTTTCATCAACGATGACTATATGATTTGAAAAAATGTTTTTCCTTTTTATTCTAGCAAACCAGATTTTTTTTACCCTTTTTTTGTTTTTAACCCTTTCGTGCACCCTGTAACCTGATAACATGACAAGCTGTCCCTGAAATGGTTTAGTTTGACCTATAAAAGCTTGCGCAATATGGATTATGATGCAATATGTAAAAATTCTACATATTACTTAACCTAAACAACTAGGGCAGATTAAGAATCAGTGCAAAAAAATTGCACTGATACATCTCAGATTGTAACATTTTGTAAAAACCCTCTCTCCCAGCAGTGTAATGAGCACGGAGGAGATACAAAGGGACCGGCCAGTGCGTCAAGAGTGCAGCAGGAACATGACCAAGGCCTTACACATTGACCTCCGGCAGGTCGCTCATATTTCTTCCCAAACTGTCAAAAATAAACCCTGAGACCAATTGCTCTGCCTCCAAAATCCTCTCGCATGAAAGAAATGTTATGTGGTTATAGTGTTATTGTTTTGAGTGGTGTATTATTGTTTTTGCTACGCTTGGTAGTGTCACGTCGCGTGCTCGCCAGCAGGTGGCGGGTTCTCCCGCCACCTGTTCGGCACACCTGCCCGTTATTTCGGGCTGATTACGTGCCTTTATTAGGCGACTCCGGTAGTCATCTCACTGCTGGAGAATTCCTTACCGTGCCATTGCTCTCTATTTGCTATTCTCGTCGTTTGACTACTTCTCGCTGCCCTATTGCCTTACGGCCCCAATCTTCGCGTACTTCTTATTGTGATCAAATTGTTATCTCGGTAGTTCCTCGCCCTTTATCGTTTCGCGAGCGTTTTCGGTTGTCTTCCTTATTTTTTCCTGGTCCTTATTTGACCAGCGTTTTCTGTTACCGTTTTCCCTGTTCGGGCTCCTTTTGTTCTTTATTAAAACCCCTTTGTTCTCACAAGATCTTTTCGTTGTCTGCTTCTCCGGGGATCCACCTCGTTTTTCTCTGTTGTGCACGAGGCGATTTCTCATCGCCTCGGGCTCAACGTGACAGAATTCTCCGGCCACCATGGATCCCGTAGACGCCGAAAAGATCTTGTCCGCTCTTGCTCGACAAGAGCGGCAAATGAGTCAGCACAGCCAAGCCCTTACGGAACTCAACGGCGCGGTCTCCATGCTGGCTCATCGGTTCGATGATCTCGAACCTCGCCTTATTCGGGTGGAGGAACGAAGACCACCTTCCGGGCTTCGTCCTACCACCCCGGAGGCTCCCTCCTCGTACCCTACTATGTCGAGGGAGCCCTCGCTTCCACATCCCCCTCGTTACGGGGGTGAGCACGGGCAGTGTGGACACTTCCTACACAATTGCTCGCTCATATTCGACCAACAGCCGTCCTCCTATGCCACTGACGCCGCCAAGGTGGCTTATATCATGAGTCTCTTGACAGGTCCGGCGGCATCGTGGGCAATCGCGACCAGCGACGCTAAGCCGAAGCTCCGCACCTCCTATCCTGATTTCGTGGCAGCCTTCCGTCGGGTGTTCCACCATCCCGTGCGGGGCAGAGAGGCGGAGGGGCGGCTGCTCGCCCTGCAGCAGGGCAGGCGTTCGGTCGCTGACTACTCCATCGAGTTCCGGATCCTGGCCGCGCAGAGCGGGTACGACGATCGGGCCCTGTGTGGACTGTTTCGCCGGGGTCTCAACACGCAGCTCAAGGACGAGCTGGCTACTCGCGATCACAGCACGGACTTGGAGGAGCTGATCGACCTCTCCCTCCTTATGGACAATCGCCTGAGGGAACGGGGTCGGGAGCGAGGAGGTGATCGGTACCCGTCTCGACGTCTCCCGTACCGTGAGGAATATCGGGGGCACGGCGAGCACTCCCGGGGCCGGGAGACAGCATCCGCGGAGGAGCCGATGCAGTTGGGCGGCAAAGACGGTGGCGCGGAGGAAGGAAGGCGCCGTCGCCGGGACCATGCTACACCTGACGGCGCACAACCACCCTCCCGCGCCACAACCAGCTATCCGGGATCGTCTTTCCACGCTCCTCCCGATTACTGTGAGTCACGACCTCGCGCGTCACCCTCCGAGTCTAGGCGAGTCGATAAGCGACCAGGACACCCCAATAGACTCGAGCTCGAGGCGGAGGTATTCGGCGAGTCCCGGTCAAGACGGGTTCGGGCCCTGGTAGACTCAGGGGCAGATGACTGTTTGATGGACACTAATCTCGCGTCCGAACTCGGGTGCTTCTTAGAGGAGTTGGTTGTTGCGAAGCGGGTGCGTGATCTGGATGGGCGTCTCCTGGCGGTAGTAACACATCGAACGGAGCCGCTAAAACTTGTGTTATCCGGTAATCATATTGAGCATCGCCGTTTTTATGTTATGCGGTCCCGGAACGCCCCGATCATCCTCGGATTACCCTGGCTGCAGACGCATAACCCGGTGATCTCATGGGCGCGCCCCGCTATCGATAGTTGGAGCGATTATTGCTACCAGCACTGCCTACAGTCTGCCGTCGGGAGGCACGAACGCGTTACTCCCCCCGAGGAGATCTGCCTTGACGGAGTGCCGGAATGCTATCGGGGTCTTAAGGAGGTTTTTAGCGAGGATCGCGCGCGCTCCTTGCCCCCACACCGCCCCTACGATTGCGCGATAGACCTGCAGGCGGGCGCCCCGTTGCCGACCTCGCGGCTGTATCAGGTATCCCGGCCCGAGCGTGAGGCGTTAACAGAATATATAAACAGCTCGCTCGCTGCAGGTCTCATCAGACCTTCGCGCTCACCGTTAGGGGCGGGTTTTTTCTTCGTGGGGAAGAAGGATAAGTCCCTACGGCCCTGCGTGGACTATCGGGGGTTGAACGAAATTACCATAAAGAACAAATACCCCTTACCCCTGATAGACTCCGCCTTCGCTCCACTGCAATCTGCCACCGTCTTCTCCAAACTCGATTTACGTAGCGCTTACCATCTGGTCCGTATTCGTGAGGGAGACGAGTGGAAAACAGCATTTAAGACCCCCCTGGGCCATTTCGAATATCTTGTGATGCCTTTTGGCCTCACAAACGCACCTGCCGTCTTCCAGAACCTCATTAATGACGTGCTCCGGGACATGATCAACATCTTCTGTTTCGTTTATCTTGACGACATTTTAATTTTTTCTCGTTCTCTGCATGAGCACCGGCAACATGTTCGGCTGGTGCTACAACGTTTGCTCGAGAACCGGCTCTTCGTCAAGGCAGAAAAGTGTGAGTTCCATGTTCCCGTCATCTCCTTCCTGGGGTTCATTATAGAACAGGGCAAGCTACGGGCGGACCCCATTAAGACGCGTGCGGTCACTGAATGGCCGGTCCCGTCCAACCGTAAGGAACTGCAGCGCTTCTTGGGGTTCGCCAACTTCTATAGGCGTTTCATCCGTGGTTACAGCCAGATGGCGCTTCCCCTAACCCGCCTTACTTCGACCAAGATCCCTTTTAAGTGGGACCCTGCCGCGAATGCGGCGTTCGCTCGTCTTAAGGCGGCGTTCACTAGTCCCCCGGTTCTGCAACATCCTGACCCTGACCGCCCTTTCGTCGTAGAGGTGGACGCCTCGGATTCAGGGGTGGGTGCGGTGCTGTCCCAACGCTCCCCAGTCGACCAGAAGCTGCACCCCTGCGCCTTCTTCTCCCGTCGACTCAGTGCCGCCGAGTCGAACTACGACGTGGGCAACCGGGAACTGTTGGCTGTGGTCACCGCCTTACAGGAGTGGCGGCACTGGCTCGAGGGGGCCAAGGAACCTTTTACCGTGTACACGGACCATAAGAACCTCGCCTATCTCCGCTCCGCGAAGAGACTTAACGCCCGTCAGGCCCGGTGGGCCCTCTTCCTCACCAGGTTCGACTTCGTTCTCACCTATTCCCCCGGATCTAAGAACACTAAGCCTGACGCCCTTTCCCGGCTCCACGAACCTGCGGGGAGGGACCGTTCCCCGGAGACCATCCTCCCGACCCAGTGCATAGTGGGGGCCGTCCAGTGGGAGATTGAGCAGCGGATCCTGTCCGCCCTGGTGGGGGTGCAGGTGCCGGCGGGGTGCCCAGCAGGGAGGCTGTTCGTGCCTCCTGCCCTCCGTTCGGAGGTCCTGCAGTGGGGACATGGGTCCAAGGTGGCGTGTCATCCCGGGGTGAACCGGACTGTGCAGCTCGTCGCCCAGCGTTTCTGGTGGCCGGAGCTCCGCCGCGACGCGACGGAGTTCGTCAAGGCCTGCACCTCCTGCGCCTGCGGCAAGTCGTCGCATCAACCTCCGGCGGGACTGCTCCAGCCGCTGCCCATTCCTCCTCGCCCGTGGTCTCACATTGCTGTGGACTTCGTCACGGGCCTACCGCCTTCCCGGGGCCGGACGGTCGTGCTCACGATCGTGGACCGCTTCTCCAAGGCCACTCACTTTGTGCCCTTGTCCAGGTTGCCGTCGGCGCTGGAGACCGCCAACCTCCTCATCCAGCACGTCTTCCGTCTCCACGGCATTCCGGCGGACATCGTGTCAGATCGGGGGCCCCAGTTTGTGTCCCGCGTCTGGAAGCGGTTCTGCCGGTCCCTCGGAGCTACGGCCAGCCTGACCTCGGGGTACCACCCTCAGTCCAATGGACAGGCTGAGCGCGCCAACCAGGATCTGGGGGCGGCCCTCCGCTGTGTTTGTCTCCACCGTCCGGCATCCTGGGCCGACCACCTGCCCTGGGTGGAATATGCCCACAACACTCTCGTCTCCTCCGCTACAGGCAGATCGCCGTTCATGACAGCCTACGGTTACCAGCCACCGCTGTTCCCGTCCCAGGAGGGGCAGGTGGAGGTCCCCTCCGTGCAGCACCACCTTAAGCGGGCCCATCACGTGTGGAGGGAGGCCCGGGCTGCGTTGTCCCGCACTGCGTCCCGGAACCGGCGGATCGCTGATCGTCGTCGGCGCCCGGCGCCCTCATATGCGGTGGGAGAGAAGGTGTGGCTGGCTGCAAGGGATCTTCGCCTGGCCGGCTCGTCTGCCAAACTGGGGCCCCGGTTCGCTGGCCCGTTCGAGGTCGAGGCCGTCATCAGCCCCGTCGCGGTCAGGCTCCGGCTGCCGGCCTCCATGAAGGTCCACCCCGTGTTCCACGTCTCCCTGCTCAAGCCTGTGTCTTCCAGCGCCTTGGCGCCCCCTCCCGCTCCGCCGCCGCCCCCGCGGGTGGTCGACGGGGACCCGGTGTACACGGTTCGTGCCATCCTGGACTCTCGGCGCAGGGGCAAGGGCTTCCAGTACCTGGTCGATTGGGAGGGCTACGGGCCGGAGGAGCGGCAATGGGTGCCTCGCTCCTGGATCCTTGACCCGTCCCTTCTGCGCGACTTCCACACTGCTCATCCGTCCAAACCGGGTAGTCCGCCGGGAGGCGTCCATTGAGGGGGGGGTACTGTCACGTCGCGTGCTCGCCAGCACACTGTTCGGCACACCTGCCCGTTATTTCGGGCTGATTACGTGCCTTTATTAGGCGACTCCGGCAGTCATCTCACTGCCGGAGAATTCCTTACCGTGCCATTGCTCTCTATTTGCTATTCTCGTCGTTTGACTACTTCTCGCTGCCCTATTGCCTTACGGCCCCAATCTTCGCGTACTTCTTATTGTGATCAAATTGTTATCTCGGTAGTTCCTCGCCCTTTATCGTTTCGCGAGCGTTTTCGGTTGTCTTCCTTATTTTTTCCTGGTCCTTATTTGACCAGCGTTTTCTGTTACCGTTTTCCCTGTTCGGGCTCCTTTTGTTCTTTATTAAAACCCCTTTGTTCTCACAAGATCTTTTCGTTGTCTGCTTCTCCGGGGATCCACCTCGTTTTTCTCTGTTGTGCACGAGGCGATTTCTCATCGCCTCGGGCTCAACGTGACAGGTAGAAAATGTCATGTCAAAGCGAGGCAGTCGGTGCGAAAATGGCCGGTGTAATTACAAGTAGTAATTCATTTGACTGACAACACGACAGTCTAAATCACATATCATGAGTGGATTATATTTTGTTTTTTTAAAACAGATCTTACCAACAATCCATCCATCCATCCATTTTCCAATCCGCTTTATCCTCACAAGGGTCGTGGGGGGTGCTGGAGCCTATCATCCCAGCTGTCTTCGGGCAGTAGGCGGGGTATACCCTGAAGCTGGTCATCAGCCAATCGCAGGGCACGTGTAGACAAACAAAAATTTGCGCTCCCACTCACACCTAGGGACAATTTAGAGTGTTCCAATAACCTGCCACATGTGTTTTTGGAATGTGGGAGGAAACCGAAGTACCCAGAGAAAACCCACGCAGGCACGGGGAGAGCATGCAAACTCCGCACAGGAGGGCTGGAATCGAACATCTCTGCACTGTGGGGCCAATGTGCTAACCAGTTGGCAAGGAGGCCGCCACCACAGATAGAGTTGACGAGAATTATATCCACCATGTGACTCCACTTTGATTCTAAAATAGATTTATCATGCACCAGCCCACACCGTGTCCGCCCACATGAAAATTTAGGCACAGCAGTAATTGATATCCAATTACTGCTACTTTAGTTTGGGATTTCTCTTTTGGATGGCACATGAAAACCAATATTTGGCGTGACATTGTCTTCTTGAGGTGAAAGATAAAAGACTGAGCCGTGTCAGACCATGATAAGAAAACCCTTGTGGGTGCAAAGCTCAAAATAAGGAGCACGAAAGTTGAACGCACCATTACCCCTTGCATATTTGAGAGCTTTTTAGCATGCGACAGGCTTCAGGTGCTATAGGAGACACTCTTTCAATCTTGAACGTGCCGTCTGGCCAAACCCATGGAGATGCAATGATTAATTCCCCCTCCTAGTCTTCAATCAATAATATAGGCAGCAGGGAGGGAGCAGAGTCTCCTTTTCCTCTTTAAATCAGGCTCTATATGGCGCGGCAAGACAAGCCGTTCATCCTTTATCATGGGGGAGAGGGGGTGGTAAGCTCAAGGAATCTTTTAAGGCCAAACGGGGGTTGCTGGATTGTCTCAAATTGGCCACAGTGGTTTGACATGATGATTGAAGTGAAGTATGACTACAGTGGAAAGGTTTAAAAAGGTGCAAAGGCTGTTCAATATCCAATTATTCTTATTCTTATTTTTATTATTATTATTAATTTAAAAAAAATTAAACCCATGTTTTTTTGTGTTTATTTCTGTGCGGGTAACCAAACAAATTAGTATTCAAAAACTGTTTAGACTAACGGAATACAGCAGAAATGTCTCCGTGCACATTATTTATAACACAACATAATACTGTTTTTTGATTGAACTCAGGGGCAATAAACTTGTGAAAGCAGCAAATTAGACAGCGTCATTCAGCCAAGGTCAGACTAGGGAGCTTGTTTACTACAGAGCCCCAAATCTACAGAAGTTAAACAAATACAAAAGGCATTTTTTTAAGGTACAGCAAAATAGCTTTAAGGTTGTATAAATAACTGTTTGGATGCTGGCTGATTCATGTAAACAATGTTTAAACAAGTCATTATTCTTGACTTCTGATTTTAAAACAAAAAACTTAAAACTAGTTATCCATCAATTTCTTGTGCGCTGTGTATGTAATATGTGGAGATGATGAAACATTTATATGATTTCCCAAAATTCACATTCATAACGGCCCTCCAAGGAAAAGCGTAACTACAATGTGGCCACGACAAAAATGGGTTTGACACCCCTGTTTTCGATCATAGAACAATATTATGAGTACTCAAATTTCAAAGACTCAAAATTATTTGGATGAAGGAACCTAAGTTCAATGCAGAGACGTGCGGTCAGGGGAGGCAGGTGAGGCAGTGCCGCACCTCTGAACGCGCATTGAATTGCGCAATCATCACAAACTGGGTTGATACATGCAACTGGCACGTCCTGCTTGCCGTACATCTGCACATCAGCAATATAACATTTGCAGATACATTTATTTGATATGCTTTTCCTAAGTCTGGCTAATGTTTTTAAACCATTAAAGTTTAATGTTTTTTTGGTGACATATTTAGATTTGCTGATGGGAAATAAAACCGCAGTGAAAAGGCATAGGTTGCGGCAGATCGTTCTCTGCCGCAATTAAGAGGGCGTACGTGAGCAAACAGGTACGTTGCGCTCTTCTTCTGTGCAGAGGCGCCAGGCGATCCTTTTTTAAATTTGCTACGTCGGACAGCCAAAATGGAAGAAAAGGATTATATATCGAAGCTTAAAAACTTCTCAAAACTGGACTTTCAGTCAAAAGTGGACGTGATTAACACAGGTAGACCAACGCCGGAGTGAAAAGGTTTGCTTCAAACTACGGGACAGCCCGGACAACTTTTCAAACGGAGTGGTAAAGCCAAAAAGAACGGTGATGTGGCTGTCCTTCGAAAACCCGTCTTTACTGTTTTCCCTGCCTTTTGTTCTCAACTTGTCTGGATATTGTGATATGAAAAGCGCAAGGATCGATTTGGCATTGAACGAACAGCGGAGGTTCAACGTTAGCATCCGCAATGCCAAGGTAAGGGAAAACCGAGAGATTGTGAAAGACCTCATTCATGCAACCTGCTTTTTCGCTAAACGGGAGTTGGCATTTCGTGGTCACGACGAGAGGGCAAGCTCTTCTAATCGTGGCGATTATGTAGAACTATCACATGTTTTTGATGAGAAAGATGAGAGGTTAGCTAGACATTTGGACTCATCCAGTGTGCTTTCTGGCTTGTCCAATAGCATACAGAACGATATAATTGAAGCTTTCGGTGATGTGATAATGATCTAAAAAGGGAGATCAATGCTGCCCCATTTGTTTCCATAGAGTTGGGCGAGACTACGGATATCACAAACAAAGCACAGATCTGTTATTTTGCGCTATGTTGCCAAAAGTGAAGTGGACTGTGGTGATGGAAGCATTTTTAGGATTTGATGATGTAAGTGATGATAGGCGAGCCCCTGCTGTAGCTGCGTATGTCTTGGAAGTGTTGGAGAAAACAGCTGTTAAAACAGTTAAAAAACTAGTAGCGCAAACCTATGATCCCGATCGCTGGGACAATGATACTCAAATGATGGTCACTGGATATGATCGATGGCTGTCAGAAGCATCGACATGCTTTTTAATGATGGCATATGAGGGCATTTTCAGTGAAACTGATGCACTTTTTAGAGTGCTGCAAAACAAAGTCATGAACATTGGATATTGTTGTGCGCGAACCCACGACACCATCATAGTTGTTGAACGCATGAGACGGACGGGACTTTAACACACTGTATGAGCGATTTGAGCAGAAATGCAGCACACTTGGCCGAAACAACAGTGGAAGAAATCAGTCGGTCAGAGATGAGAGAAAACAAATGTTCGACAAGATTATGGTCAACATCAGTGTTCAGATGAAAGCTAGGTTTGATCATTTTGTGAGCTAGCTTTCCTCGATTTGGTCGACTGTACAAAATTTAATGAGATGTCACATTTTGATGACACCAAACTGCAGAGCCTGTCAAAATCTTATAACAAAATAAATTAGTCTAAGAAAAATACAATGGATATTGTATTTTTACCCATGGGGTCAAATTTTGGATATGAAATAACCAGTAGCCAATTGAATAAGCTACTGTTTTTGGTTGATACATTTGTAAATCTGACACTAAAGGATTCGGTGCCTCACCAACCATGAACCTCACCGCACGCCACTGGTTCAATGGCATTTTGAATGAAGAAAAACACATCAACAGAACTCTAGTCAAGAGAATGGATATTGTCAAAGTTCACGACGAAGAGACATCTTAAATAGCGTACCAAAAGCCATCATTTTGTAAAACCTGTTACAGTATTTTATTTAACATCTGTTGTGATGGTGTTTGAAGGCAAAATTTTTAAAAATCTGTCACTGTCCTCGCTTTGCTGGCATTAACTGTAAAAGAACATACATTTGAACGTACTTGAAAATACGTTTGAACATGCTTGTAGGCTAAATGCAAAATCAAATGATATCCAAACGAAAATCAAATAATTAAACATTGTTTATTCATAATTTTATGATTTCTTAGATTTGCAGTGCATAATTCCCGTGACACATTTGTTCCCGTGAAGCCACATTTTGACGTGCATTGACATGCATACCCTGTGGCATTATGGGAAAAAATACAGAATGGAAATAAAAATTACGAATAACATTACAATGTTTACTTACGGTACTTAATACATGAACATATTGGTATCATGTAGGCCAAAGGCAAAAATAAACAGCATTTTTTTCTTTTTTTACTTGCGCAGTATTTGGCATTTAGCCAACAAGTTAAGGTAAGCCTTTTTAAACTTTTGTTCAAGTTAGCCATTTTTAATCTTGACCACTTTTGAGGCTTTTGGGAGTTAAAACAGCGGCATGCAGCCACCGGCGGGCTCTAACTGTACTTAAGAGTTCAAAACATTGACAAATAAGAGTACCCGCATGTGAGTGTATGTGCGGAAAGCTCTATTGTATGATTTAGTAAATTGCCCACCTCTGCATATTTCTTAGAATGTACTAACAAACATGTTCAATCGTACTTGTTACGTACTTGTAAGTACGTTCATTATTGTGTATTTGCTAATCAAAAATGTTTACTTCCCATTGTCAGGTTCCATGCTTCCATACAATATAAATATTGCTCAGAAAAGTAGAATGTCACAGTTTTTAAATCGCTAGAAGCACATTTTTGTATTGTGTTGTTGTTATAACTTGCAGGAAGAAAATGCGCCACCTTTAATCCCGATAAGAGGTCTGGAAAATAACAACATAACTGCAACTTTACCACCAACTGAAAGACAGGAAGGATAACAAGTGTGCAGCCAACACCAATGCTCTTCTTCAAAATAACTGATTTACCGTCTCCCCTCCTTCCGCTGCCTTTTGTCAGCGAGATGGATGGGCTCGGCTCACGGCGGAGGTGGCACAAACTGGTGGCAAGTGTGGGGGAGCCATTACTCTTGTCAGATGGAAACAGAAAGTAAGTTGAGTGGGCGGGAGGAGCCCATCAGAGGTCACGTCGGTGGTCAGATCTCTGAGGGCAGGGGAGCAGGTGGAGCATAAAGGCGGATGGAAATAGCCAGAGGAGTTTGGGCAGGCGGGGGGCCACGGGGACCGCGGGATGTGTTCATAACAGAACTAATGTGTATGAGTGTTGAACGGCAAACGGGGTGTGGTGGGGCTGAGGTGTGCTCCCATCTCAGGTGAGCAGTTAAGGGCATGAATGCGTTGCCTGACGGATGAGTGTTCAGGCCCCGCTGTGACGGGAAGGGTAATGAGCGCACCTTACGGGATGTGGGTGTTTGTTTTGGGGGGGCCGGACGCCGGCAAGTGTCTTAATTAATGTCATCCCAGAAGCCCCCCGTAGAGGTCTGACCTTCGCTTCAAAGCCTCCAGCTTCTCACCCTGCTTGGGGCTGCCATCAGTGAACCTTGAATTATTGATGAGACCGAGAAAAGGAGCAGGGGGGGGAAAAGGATGGTGACGGATCAGGATTCCTCCATTGTTTGCGCATCTGTGTGACGTGTGTGTGCGTGTTTGTGTGTGTGTGTGTGGCTGGGGGTTAGAAAATGAGCTCATAGGAAGTTGGATGATCTATAATGGGAGGGTTAAATGAGACTAACACTGGGGTTGAGCATCTGCGAGGTCTTCTGGATGTTACCATCGCTGAGCAGGTTCAAGCTGAGCTGCCCGAGGAAGAAGGGAGTGGATAAGAACACAACAATTTGGAGGAAAGAGGAAATGATAGGACACACACACACACAGAAAAAGAAATCAACAAAATAATTTGCATTAATGATTTGGATCGAGCTGTTGGGAGTCATGGCAAATGGTACTGCTTTTATGGTTGCATGTAATGTTCAGACAGTTTTTAATCTGTCTGTGGTGGCGATGCTCATGATTGCTACATTGTCGATGATGTTAAATACGAAGTCGTTTATGTGCTTCACATGTAGTTATTGGGGGCAGAACAACTAACATTTTTTGCAGCCGACTATAATGCGGGGAAAGTTAAGGTGAAGTCAAGCAATGGAGGATGTCATTTAAGTTTACACAGTACAGTGGTCCCCAACTTTATTTGCACTATCTATAGACTGATTTCGTGTCTAGGCATATATTGATGGACAGGCCAAGAAACCCCCCCCCCCCCAAACTCCATAAATGATCAAAAATGTACTTTGCTCCAAGCAGATCGGGAGAAGCTTATCCATACTTTTATCTCGGGTTGGCTTGATTTTTGTGATGGTCTTCTGGGTGGCCAACCTCAAAGGAGCATCAAACAGCATCAGCTCATTCAGAAGGCCATAGCTCGGGTTCTGACTAAAACAAAACAAAACAGTATGATTACTCCACTCCGAGGCTTTACATCTGCTCTGCTTAATGGTTTTGATTCAAAACACAATAAAGAAATGCTCATGGAATACTTACAGCATATTAGTCAAGATCAGAGTTCAAAGCAACCTTGCTGAAGCAGCATTTCTCTGTTATGCTGCACACAAGTGAAATAAGCTGCCAACAGAAGTGAAGTCAGCATGTGTAAATGCTTTTAAATTCCGATTAAAAGCTTTGCTTTTTTTGCCCCCATATCTTCATTTAAAGTCTTTTAAGCATGCTTTCTGCAGCATAAAACTGCCTTGACTAAACATTGCAAACAGGCTAAAAAAAACTAACCAAAATAATAATTTAAGCGCGTCACTGTTTCTATTTCACTCGACCTTTTATTGTGTTTGATGAAAAATTTGCAATGTGTCTCACTTGTATTCAATAAGTGAGAAACAGTCAAATATTTCCACACCTTTGTAATATACGTAATGCTGAAAATTATACTGAACACCAGTGTTTCACACTGTTCGTGCATCTTGTGTCGCTCAATTTCTATGATAAATAACGTTTTTCATTTTGTTTGTTTGTTTGTTTGTTTATTGAACATAAAACATCAACAGTAATAATTTGACAGAAAATAAGGTAGATAAAATGGTAAAAAGAAAGAAATCAGTCTTCATTCAACACAGTTATTATGTTCAAGGGAGTAGGATGAAGTAAAAAACTTATCTAGTCCTACCCCGTTATGTATTTATATCTAATAAATCATCTTTATATCAATCAGAAAAGAAAAAAAGTAAGAAGAAGTCTCCATTAAGGCTCATACTTTTACCCTTAACCGTGATATTTTCACAACTTTTGGTTTGTATCGGGATTATATACATCCTCACCCTGGCACTCTTGTGTCAATTTTCTCTTGTATTCATAATGGGTATTTCAATACCTTTCTCTATTTATCAATTTAGTTCTGATTTATCATTATATTTAATATTTAGAATGTATCATTTTAACTCTGATTGATGTAGGTTATTTGTACTATTTTTTTGAATTTGTTTTTGAACTCAGCAAGCGATTTACTCTTAACACCTTTGCTAGATACACTTCTTTGCTTGATGTTTGTTCTTGTTTTGAGTTTTTTGAATAAGTTGGTACCTCTTAAATCATAGCTGCTTTCTCGAATTTCGAAAAACTTCAGAATGTTTTGGCAGAGCAGGTTATTGTGTGCTTTGTAAATTAATTGCTGCACGTACTATCTGTTTTCTAAATAACTTTTTATCCATTTATAAGCTACACCTCTAATGCCATATCTTTCTAGTTTTTTTCAATAATATACTGTGATCTATTGTGTCAAAAGCTTTTTTTAGATCTAGGAAAACCCCAACAGTAAATTCTTTGTTGTCTATATTAGTGGCTATTGCTTCCACAAACTCCATAACTGCCATTGCTGTTTTTCCCTGAAGCCATATTGATTCTCACTTAACAGCGCATGCTTTTGTATAAAGCTATCAAGACTGTGAGAAAATAGTTTTTCTAATATTTTTGAAAATTGTGGTAGTAGTGATATTGGTCTATAATTTGTAAACAGATGTCTTTCTCCACTTTTATAGATTGGAATGACTTGAGCAATTTTCATTTGTGATGGAAAGATACCAGCTTTGAATGACAGGGTCAAATGTCTTGTGGTCAGTAGGGTTGGAAGTCATCAAAGGGTTGGAAGGGTCATCAAAGGGTTGGAAGTCCATGTTTTTTGGTATGTGAATTACCTGCTTCAGTAGGGTCAGAGTTTTTGCCTTTCATCCAAGGCAGTGAGGCACATCTTCTTTTCTGAGAACTAATTATTGGCATTTCAGATTTGAACATCCCGGTGGTTGACTGGTTAGCGTTTCAGCCTCACAGTGCAGAGGGGCAGGGTTTGATTCTGACTCCGACCTTACTGTATGGAGTTTGCATGTTCTCCCCGTGCCTGCTTGGGTTTTCTCCGGGTACTACGGTTTCCTCCAACATTCCCAACACATGCATGGTAAGTTAATGGAACACTCTTAATTGTCTCAAGGTGTGAGTATGAATTGTAGTATGTCTGTGTGTGCCCTGCGATTGGCTGGCAACCGGTTCAGGGTGTCCCCCTGCCTACTGTCCAAAGACACTTGGGATAGGCTCCAGCACGCCCCACCACTCTTATCAGGATCAGCGGATCAGAAAATGGATTGATGGATGGATTTGAACATATGTAACATTTCCAACAGCTCATAATACTTCAGTCTGTGATAACAGTCACAGTCACACATTGGATGCAAATGAAGCTCCATCATATAAATCTGAAAGACAAATTATCTCTTGATTACCTTCTTCTCCCTTTTAATCCCCGAGCTTCTCGTACACCTCCACATTTCCCTGCCAGGTCTTTAACGGGCCTCTCACGGGAACTGCTTCCTACCTACATCCAACAAAAACAAATAGCATCTTTCATGGACTGACAGAGTCTACCGAGAGAAGAGTGCTGCTCTTGCTGATGTCTTTTTAATCACTATTGCACAAGTATCATTCTCCCATCCAGACAGGAAGCAGCTTCTGTCACCCGGTGTCACCGATGCGACTTTACTATCCGCGAGTATTTTTGGCAGGCAAAGCCCGCTGACTCACTTTTCTCTTCTTAGATTCTTGAGTAAATGTTCCATAGAAAAGCAAAGTGCTTGTTTTTGTGATTCTGTTCTCCTGATTCTGATTGGTGTCGGGCAAGAAAAAAAGGCATCTTTTGTCTCACACTAACAAATCCAAAATTGCTGACATGGCAGAAAGTGAGATGAAGAGAGATCAGAAGAACACAGACAGTATAAGATACTAACTTATGCTACACACTGTGTCGACAGGACACTCTTTGAATGTGATAAACACACAAGTTAACAAAAAGTTTGAGAAAAATTATGTGTTCTCAAGTTCTTCCATAACACTGGGAAAGGGGCGGAGTTGGACAATGTCCGATTCAGAAAAAAGATGACAAATCATTGAAACAAATTTACATGGAATGGCTTCGTTGATGAAGAGATGAAGAGTTCGTCCACAGAGTGCATCAGTAATGTTTCAGTCAGTCAGACTCTGACCTTATTTTGTTTGGCAAAGCCGAGGCCATTGCGGTAAATATTCCTATCTGTCCATCTGCAAACACTTTCGTTTGTTCTTGGCTCACCTTCTGTCTGCCACCAATACTAATGTTTAACGATCTTTTATTCAAGGCCCGCTGTCAAGACAGTTAAGGGGGTACCAGATCAATACAATATTGTGATGGCAAAGGCTGATGTGACAGAAATCGGGAGTGAGTGATTTTTTGATTTGGGACCGAATCAAAGCTTTCCTCTCGCACGGGCTGTGCCAACACATGTTTACAGGATGGAACTACAGCGTGCTTGATCAGAAATAAAAAAAATTAAAGTCTCTCAAACCCACCTGAATGTGACGCGATAACAAATTGTTCCATTAACTCACATCTAATCTGGGACATGATGTTCATCTGCTTGGGAAAACGATTTCCGTGTGTGCGCATCAAACAGCATTTGCCTAACACACCACCTGCGGCAAAGTAAATGTTATCATAGCAGGGAGTGTTTTGGCATGCATGTGCAATGGAGTCTATCTTCCAAGCGGAAATCCGCAGCTCAACAGCGATGGAGGCACTCTGAGTGTGTGTAAACAGTTCATCGGTCTCCAGTGAGTGCTGGGAGCTGTTTTCACCTTCAGCTTTTCTCTTCGTTGATGGCTGACGTCAATGCTGCTTCCATCCATCCATCCATTTCCCGACCCGCTTATCCTCACAAGGGTCGCGAGGAGTGCTGGAGCCCATCCCAGCTGTCTTCGGGCAGTAGGCGGGGAACAGCCAATCGCAGGGCACACAGAAACGAATAACCATCCGCACTCACACTTAGGGACAATTTTGAATGCTCAATCAGCCTGTCATGCATGTTTGCGGAATGTGGAAGGAATCCGGAGTACCCAGAGAAAATCTACGCAGGTGCAGGGAGAACATGCCAACTCCACACAGGGGGGCCGGTGCTGGAATTGAACCCGGTACCGCTGCACTATGAGGTCGACGCGCTAACCACTGGCCCACCGGGCCACTGCTTCCATCCTATAACACAAAATATGACACAAACATTCACATGCGACTCTGTAATCCTCAATTTGTGATTTGGAGTCAAGAAGGGTTGAACGTGGACTCTGAAGGATTCATCCCCGCCAATTCCAAAATAAGACCACAAATTCGACGCCTCAATCCTCTCGAGTGAGCGTTGTGTCAAACACTTGACCTTTGTCATGTAACGGAATGAGCTAAATAATGTATGAAACACATCCAGCTCTCGGTATGACACAATAAACACGGTGTCAAACGACAACAGCACATTAATAGAAATAGTCCTAAAATAATGCCACTGTGAGATTGAAAAAGCAGAACTGAGCATTATCATTTCGTTTAAGATTTTTTAATGAAGTCCTAGTATTGAATTTCACCTGGAAGTCATGGTTAAGAACGCACCTCGTTTGAGAGTTTTTTGCCATCCAATCATTTTTACACACATTTGGTACCTTTGATTTAATGTTAGTTCTGGGTGCTCAGAGGTGCTTTGCTGCAGGTCTGAAAGTTTGTAGGTCCAGCATGAATGATTTGTATCCCAAGCAGTGCTGGCAGTAAACACTATTTTCAAAATATTTTAAAAAACGGCAGAAAATGAAAGTGGGATTTGGGCTGGAGGAGGACCCCCGCTGCAGGTTTTGAATGTTTCAACAAAGCTATTGACTTGAAAAAAAAATGGCCAAACATAAAAATGGCAGAAATTGGTGCTTTGGTCATTGACAGATGTAGCCTTCCCACAGCCACTGACCTGAAAAAGTGGTCAAATGTAAAAATGGCAGAAAATTTATCCCCTCCTCCCCCAAAGAGAGAATGGATGCCCTTTTGTTGTCTCTTTGGTTGATTGAACTGCCAACAGTTCCTCTTGACTGGGCAGGTGTTACTTCAACAGAAAACAGTTGGTTAGCAAATAGCTTAATGGAAACCTTAATGTGTGTGTCCACGCATCTGTGAATTGATTCGGCATCATTGGCGGCGAGTGCACCGTGCTGCCTTGATGAATCACTGTAATTTGGACAGCCCGCTCAGGGATTGATTCAATCGACTATTAGACAGCAGTTGTGCATTGATTACCAAAGCAGATAATTGCCTGGGCGAAGATGAAAATCTGCGCTGATCTGGGCACGTTGTCATCTTTCGAAGCAAAGATAAATTTTACAAATCCTCTCAGCCCCTATGTAAAAGCCTGACAGTGCCAAAAGAGAGAAGCGGACGCGGACCAAATCAATTCCTGCAGTAGGTCAATTGTCTTGCTACACCTCCTTCTTTCTGCCAATTGGGGGATGGTTTGTATTGATTTACTAATCGAGTCAGATTTTAATTTCCCCATATGTCTGAGGCATTGTTGATCGTCTGACGTTAGGAATCTAATTACCCCAAAGCCAAGTAAAACCCACAGGAGCAATGTGAGATGAAGAGGGGTGACTTTATGGAAAAGTCATTTTGAAATATAGATTTGATTTGAGATGAAGGTGTATCAGAAAAAGGACACATACGCTTTGTAAACCAACACACCCGTTACTGTATGTCATTTCTTCAAGCAACAGCCTCTAGTCTAATAAATGCAGCGTTGCTATTAATCGTTAAGTGGGTCAACTACTTGAAACAAACGAGCGGCTCCCAAAATCAGTACTAAAATGTATGTTGTTATTGTACCCAGTGAGCAAAGGCATCTGGCCCGCATTTGGCATGAAGCTGGCACAGCTGCCCAGTCAGCAAAATTGGTCTGGCCCAGCACTAGTGCAGACAAGCACGTACACTCGGCCCACATACCTGAATGAATGACGGTCCTGCAGTGGCCCACATCTGGCATCCATGATCTGGGCCGCATCAGGCCCAGATCTGAGCCACATTGTTGGACCATATCTGGCCCTACGCTGGGCCAAAACAGGTTCCTGATATCATACTTTGAAGCACATTTGTTCAGACAAATGCTGAGCCCATTTGAATTTCGCTAACCAAAACCACCAGCAAGACATTTTCTATATTCTGCTACCTATTCTGCCACCAAAAAAACTCGAGCAACAAAACTACACAAAAACAAAAATGTTAATGATCGCCAAAGCAACAAATTATTTCACAATTGGTATGATTAAATGTTGTTCTTCAATTACAAAGACATTTTTCATTCTGCTAACGCCAACACAAAAGCGCTGAAAAACCGTCGGGGGCAGAAGAGAGGAATTCCCCCCCCCCCCCCCCTCCCCACACATTAATTGCCTGCATTCATCCAGTAGAGCTCCAGTGCGACAGTCTGATTAAATCTGAGTAACTCCAGCATTTTCCGTTAGTAGTGTTTTTAATTAAATTCTGTCTGTTCATTGAAATAGCTGCAGCGGCAGGGTTGTGCGCTCCCCCCCCCACTCTCACCTTGATGTGCTGGAGACACAGCCATAAGCCATAAGAGAGACTTCACAGGAGTCTTGGAGAAGAATACAGCAAGACCACATGCACTTCAAAGCTACGTGAGAATGTCTACATAATGGATGACACGCAGGCGGTCTGCTCTGAAGTGCATTGTTCCTCTCTCAATTAATTTCGAAGCAATTCTTCAATAGGCACCTTTTTGGATAAGGTAGGATGGCACTTTTGAGAGACAGCTAAAAGCGTGTGGTCTTACAAAATGGTGATCATGATTAAAACAAAGAGGAAAACAAAAACAAGTTTTATCAACAGAGGATAACAAGACTGCCTGGTATAGGAGTAGCCACGTCTAGAACGGGGACCAAACCTCCATAATTGGGCTTTTGGAAAACAAAAAAAGTTAGGTTGGGTTGCCTTTGAGTAAATTAGCTTAGCTCAACTCAACTCAACTCAACTCAACTGTATTTATAGAGCACTTTCAAACAGCCATCGCTGCATACAAAGTGCTGCACATGGAGCAACTAACATATATAACAGTAAAGCAACAAATCGGTAACAAAGACGGTAGAAACCACCGAACATCAAAACCAAGAACAAATCTGAGTCATGCTTCAGTCAAATGCCAAAGAATACAAATGAGTTTTGAGGCAGTTTTTAAAGATGGGCAGTAAGGAGGCTTGCCGAATGTTCAGTGGGAGGTCATTCCAGAGCGAGGGACCAGCAACAGAAAAGGCTCGATCCCCTCTGAGCCTCAGTTTAGTTCTTGGTACCTCCAATAATGTCTGGTCCACAGACCTGAGGCGCCGGCCGGGCAGGTGTGTAGGGACGGATGAGCACGGAGAGGTAAGGTGGCGCAAGGTCATTTTGAGGTTTGAAAAAAAAAAATAGGATCTGAATATAATGGCTGAATATAATAATAGCTGAATATAATGGCTAGCGTGCTCGTAGGCTCCAGCAACCTATGTCAAAACAGCACATCTCAACCATTTGTCCAAGTAAGAGATCGTCAAGCGCAAGTGATCATTGCTGCTATAGACTGTAAATGTCCCCAGTGTGGGACAAATAAAGGGTATCTTAGTTACATAACAGGGACATGGGCCATTTAATCTAACCAAATCGATTTAAAGTCACAGACCATTATCCACCAATATTGGGCTAGCATCAAAAATGGCCTTTTGGCTACATCTACCAATTTCCCATATCCCCAATCAATTATCCAGTTTTTCAGCGGTCATGTGAACTGTGTCAGAATTTCCACATTCGATTTTTGATTCAATATTCCTTTTGATATGTGAATTACGTTCGTCATTGTGTCCCTCTACTAAGCAGAGTACCCAACATAGTATCTTTGAACTAACATTTCAGACGTTCGAACTATGATGGCTCAGAAGGAGATCAAAATCATTGTTCAAGCCTTTCCCCATGGACTACAGTCGCTCTGCTTGGGTCAAACGACAAAGAACCCTTTGTTTGCTTGTGGTATCATGGGAGAATGCCTCGGCGTTTGCCACCCAGACCATGTGACATCCTGGTAAATGTCTGATATTCTCACACTTAGTAAATCTGATGTAAGCGGTCCCAAGGCCATGAAGAACTTCTGTGGGAATTTTGTCTAAAGAATTGATTGACTCCTGATGGTAGTGAAGCTCTTATCATGGAGTTCCATGACCAAATCTGTCAATCTAGATTTTAGTGTACGGTAAGTTTGAGTTAATTTTTACATCTCAAAAGCAACTGTAGGAAATGATCACAGTTTGCAAGGAATCCCTTCTTCCTGTATGTGCGTCTCAGCATGTTTTCTGCCTGTTGATCACTGTCCAAATGGGCTGTCTGAACGGGAGAGATTCTATTTCCACCATGCATTTTGCCATGTAACTTCAAAGAAAGACATTTTCACTGGCCTTTTACTCTGAAAATGATATTTTTTAAAAATATTTACTAGGATCATTAACCTGACTTTACCTGTTGCCTCATGGTCGTGAACTTATGACATACAGAGTACGGAATGAATGAAAAGAAGGTTGTTTGAAGTCCCCAGGAGAGTTTCTGTTTTAACACTTGAATAAATACCTAAAAAGCATTTGAAGTTTTGTTTATGCTGCAGTGCTTGGACCTTGTGGGAGATGAGCAGACAAGACACAAACAGGCATTGAGGTTTTATACAGTCAAGGTGCATTCAAGGACCTTCCTCGCTGCACACAAATAGTCGAGACCAAAAAGATAACCTAGTATGACTTATAATGTCCCTGGTAACACATATCCTCTTCCTTCAATAAAAAGACGCTTATGCGGGAGCCCATTTAAACCAATGCGTGTCCCAGTTTTGTTCACGTCAGTGTGTTTTGTTCATTTTTGTCTTCCGACTGTGTCTCTGAATGCTGAATTCCGCTTCTGTATTTACATCTCCCAAATGAGGCTTTTTCCTCAATGTGCTAAATAAGCCAGGAATCAAATTGGGGCTTTATAAAGCTGGCTGGTTAACATTATATTGAATTAATTATAAGAGCAAAATATGCTGTTGGATGAAATCCTGACATGGGAAACTGCATGAAGGTCTCTGTTATCGTGAAATACATTGTTTTAATGTTCTGACAGATATCACTGGGGATTCTGCGTAGGCAATTAGATTCTACTTCATTTTCTTACATTTGGGTTTTATCTGAAATATATGGGCCACAGTGTGCTAGGTCACATAAAAAATGCATGAACTTTGCCTGTTGGAAGACTCAAATGTGCCTCCCAAACAATGCAGTGCCAACAAGAATGGCATTTTCTTCATGAACACGCTATTATCTGCTCACAAAAGCAATCACCATCCTCAATTGGCTACGGGAGGTTTTTGATCACTCTTAAAAGTGGAAGTACTCGACTGTAGCCTCTGGTGTTTGTTTGGTGCATCAAACAAGAGTGTGTGCAGTTCAGGAAATGATTCAACTAACATAACATCTGCGTGGTGCAGTCAAGGATTATCATTGTGCTGTTCCTGCTCAATGGGACACAATGTCTTCAAGCTAACAAGGAAGTTCCCGGTAATTTATCATGAACTCGGTAATGACTAATTATGAGGTGCTGCATCTGTTTTTTGCTCAGAGTAAATCTACTGCACAAATGAATGCCAACATTTCCGGATCCATGAAACAGGGTTGTGGCATAAGCCATTGTAGACGCCTTTTTTATATGGATGCCGCGATTCCAGGGATTTTTGAAGCATCTATCCTCGGCAACTGTCACAATGCAGGTTTGTCCGAAAAATTTCCAAGGTGAGTGCCACCAAAGCAAAAACACACTCCCAGTTTTCCTCTTCAAATTATAGAGAATGCACGATTCTGTTGAGAAGCATGGAAGTTGGACAAGGGGGCATAAAGTGTACACTCGCTTTCACGTTTATGTTCATTGAAGACGCTAAAACTGTCCACAAGAAAACTCACGAAGCACGAAAATGCCGACAGGGATTGATGAGCTAACGATGATACGTTTTGTGTCCTATTATTTTAAGCTAATTGATTTGATATAGCAGATAAATAGCAGATAAACAATTTGCACTGTATCATATTTCCTTGAAATGACATGAAAACGCAGAAACCTTTTTTAAATGTAAGTACAATGCACCAAGATTGCTCCCATTTTCCATTGCAATGAGACCAGACACAAGCCAGCAAGGCAGCACTGATGCCGGACATTAAATAGAAACACGTGCAAAGCTACATTGACTGACTCGCTTCTGTGCATTTTGACAGCAGATGGTCGTGTCAGCATGTCATTTATTGCTGTGGAGTAAACAATTCGAACATTTTGAAAGCCATAAAGAGCAACTGCGGAAACAACATAAAATGAGCTACTACTATGAGAGCCATTACACCGCTCCTGTGAGTTTGAACCATTATTACCAGCTCTTATAAATACATAATTCTCCTGCAGGAGGAACAGCCTGTTTGAAATTTGCTTCTATATTTGGTGCTCGATAATTCCCATGCACGGCAAACGGATGCGATCCCACGGCAGCTATGCAAAACAGCAACAAAAGAAAATGTTCCGCACATGCAGGCCCACTAAGCTACATGATATTTTTCAAGCACTGGCTACTGAGTTGACTCTTCTGCTATAGGAACCAGCCGGAGTGCACAGACTTACGCATGATCTATCCATCATCTTATCCTGCTTAACCTGTGCTGGAACTGGGCAAGGAATGGGGTACACAACAGTGCACTGCTCTATATCCCTTACTTAATATCCAAGATGTTAAAGGATTGACAAATTGTGGGAAAGAAGAGAATATTTTACACACACACACACACACACACACACACACACACACACACACACACACACACACACACACACACACACACACACACACACACACACACAGACACCTTTATGCCCTTGCAACTGGACTGTGCCTGTTATCTTTGAGGCCGTTCGCATTTTATCCAAGTTGGCTTTATCACATAAAAAACAAGGGGAGATCTGAGAAGACTACGTTGGAAGTTGCTGTTCAGACCACACGTCCCAATGCTAATTCAATATGCCAACAAGGTGCAGTTCTTAGACATAGTTGGACAGGTAGTGTGACCGAGCGGTCCAAGGTGCTGGATTTAGGCTCCAGTCTCTCAGGAGGCGTGGGTTCAAATCCCACCACTACCATTTATTTCTTGGCTGTGATACGTCCAACATTCTTCGAGCCCAAGATTACCTTCTTGAGTGAAGTAAAATGCTGCTTTTGGCTAAAAGTGGACAAATTTGAATTATTGTTTCGATTGACTTCTGTTGCTGCCATAAGGTATGAGGACCCATCATGGGTCTTCCTTCGAAAAGCAACACATGAAAAAAATTCTACAGCTTGCTTCACATAACTTTACCCGATTCTCACGTGCAGTCCAAATAGCAGAGGATGGACTGTGCCTGTTATCTTTGAGGCCGTTCGGCTCTTATCCAAGTTGGCTTTATCACATAAAAAACAAGGGGAGATCTGAGAAGACTACGCTGGACGTTGCTGTTCAAACCACATGGCAATGTCCCGATGCTAATTCAATATGCCAACAAGATGCAGTTCTTAGACATGGTTGGACAGGTAGTGTGTCCGAGGGGTCCAAGGAGCTGGATTTAGGTTCCAGTCTCTCAGGAGGTGTGGGTTCAAATCCCACCACTGCCATTTAAATTTTGGCTGTCATCCGTCCAACATTCTTCAAACCCAATACTGCCTTCTTGAGTGAAATAAAACGCTTCTTTGGCAAAAAGTGGACAAATTAGAATTTTTGTTTCGATTGATTTCTGTTGCTGCCATAAGGTATGAGGACCCATCTTGGGTCTTCCTACGAAAAGAAACACGAGAAAACTCTACAGCTTGCTTCACATAACTGCACCCGATTCTCACGTGCAGTCCAGATAGCAGAGGATGGTTTCGATCCATCGACCTCTGGGTTATGGGCCCAGTACGCTACCGCTGCGCCACTCTGCTGCTGAGTGCTGGAGACTCTTTCATTGCCCTCAGCACTTGATAAGGCTGTGGACCCGCCCAAATTGCAACTGGACTGTGCCTGTTATCTTTGAGGCCGTTCGCATCTTATCCAAGTTGGCTTTATTGCATAAAAAACAAGGGGAGATCTGAGAAGACTACGCTGGACGTTGCTGTTCAAACCACACGGCAATGTCCCAATGCTAATTCAATATGCCAATAAGGTGCAGTTCTTAGCCATGTTTGGACAGGTCGTGTGGCCCATTTGTCCAAGGAGCTTGATTTAGGTTCCAGTCTCTCAGGAGGTGTGGGTTCAAATCCCACCACTGCCATTTAAATTTTGGCTGACATCCGTCCAACATTCTTCAAACCCAAGAATACCTTCTTGAGTGAAATAAAACGCTTCTTTGGCAAAAAGTGGACTAATTTGAATTAATGTTTCGATTGACTTCTCTTGCTGCCATAAGGTATGAAGACCCATCATGGGTCTTCCTTCGAAAAGAAACAAATTGTGCAGCTTACTTCACATAACTTTACCCGATTTTCACGTGCAGTCCAGATAGCAGAGGATGGTTTCGGTCCATCGACCTCTGGGTTATGGGCCCAGCACGCTACCACTGCCCCACTCTGCTGCTGAGTGTAGGAGACTCTTTCATTGCTCTCAGCACTTGATAAGGCTGTGGACCCATCCAAATTGCAACTGGACTGTGCCTGTTATCTTTGAGGCCGTTCACATCTTATCCAAGTTGGCTTTATCACATAGAAAACAAGGGGAGATCTGAGAAGACTACGCTGGACGTTGCTGTTCAAACCATACGGCAATGTCCGAATGCTAATTCAATATGCCAACAAGGTGGAGTTCTTAGATATAACTTGACAGGTAGTGTGGCCGAGCGGTCTAAGGCACTGGATTAAGGCTCCAGTCTCTCATCAGGCGTGGGTTCAAATCCCACCACTGCCATTTAATATTTGGCTGTCATCCTGTCCAACATTCTTTGTGCCCAAGACAACCTTCCTGAGTGAAATAAAATTCAGCTTTTGGCAAAAAGTGGACAAATTTGAATTCTTGTTTCGATTGACTTCTGTTGCTGCCATAAGGTATGAGGACCCATCATGGGTCTTCCTTCGAAAGAAACACATGAAAAAAAATCTACAGCTTGCTTTGCATAACTTTACCAAATTCTCACGTGCAGTCGAGATAGCAGAGGACGGTTTCGATCCATCGACCTCTAGGTTATGGGCCCAGCACACTACCACTGCGCCACTCTGCTGCTGAGTGCAGGAGACTCTTTCATTGCTCTCAGCACTTGATGAGGCTGTGGACCCACCCAAATTGCAACTGGACTGTGCCTGTTATCTTTGAGGCCGTTCGCCTCTTATCCAAGTTGGCTTTTCACATAAAAAACAAGGGGAGATCTGAGAAGACTACGCTGGACATTGCTGTTCAAACCACACGGCAATGTCCCGATGCTAATTCAATATGCCAACAAGATGCAGTTCTTAGACATGGTTGCACAGGTGGTGTGGCCGAGGGGTCCAAGTAGCTGGATTTAGGTTCCAGTCTCTCAGGAGTTGTGGGTTCAAATCCCACCACTGCCATTTAAATTTTGGCTGTCATCCGTCCAACATTCTTCGAGCCCCAAGATTACCTTTCTGAGTGAAGTAAAATGCTGCTTTTGGCTAAAAGTGGACAAATTTGAATTATTGTTTTGATTGACTTCTGTTGCTGCTATAAGGTATGAGGACCCATCATGGGTCTTCCTTCGAAAAGCAATACATGAAGGGAATTCTACAGCTTGCTTCACATGAGTAACCTGATTCTCGTGGGCAGTCCAGACAGCAAAGAATGGTTTCGTTCCATCGACCTCTAGGTTATGGGCCCAGCGCGCTACCGCTGCGCCACTCTGCTGCTGAAAGCTGGAGACTCTTTCATTACGCTCAGCGCTTGACAAAGCTGTGGACCCGCCCAAATTGCACCTGGACTGTGCTGGTTGTCTTTGAGGCCGTTCGCCTCTTTTGCAAGTTGACTTTATCACATTAAAAACAAGGGTAGATCAGATAAGACGACCCTGAATGTTGGTTTTCAGACCACACACACACACAGAGATGTCCACTTATTTAATACAGTATTCCAACAAAATGAGTTTTTTGATGACCTGTGTTAGGTAGTGTGGCCGTGCGGTCTAAGGCGCTGGATTAAGGCTCCAGTCTCTCACGAGGCGTGGGTTCGAATCCCACCACTGCCATTTAATATTTGGCTGTCATCCGTCCAACATTACCTTCTTGAGTGAACTAAAATGCTGCATTTGGCCAGAAGTGGACAAATTGGAATTTTTGTTTCGATTGACATGTGTTGCTCCCCTAAGGTCTGAGGACCCATCATGGGTCTTCCTTTGAAAAGCAACACATGAAATGAATTCTACAGCTTGCTTCACATAAGCTCACCTGATTCTCATGGGCAGTCCAGACAGCAGAGGATGGTTTCGATCCATCGACCTCTGGGTTTTGGGCCCAGCACGCTACCACTGCACCACTCTGCTGCTGAGTGCAAGAGACTCTTTCATTATGCTCAGCGCTTGACAAAGCTGTGGACCCGCCCAAATTGCACCTGGACTGTGCTGGTTGTCTTTGAGGCCGTTCGCCTCTTTTGCAAGTTGACTTTATCACATTAAAAACAAGGGTAGATCAGATAAGACGACCCTGAATGTTGGTGTTCAGACCACACATACACGATGTCCCTTCTTATTTAATACAGTATTACAACTGTATTAAATAACTGAGTGAATCGCAGCACAGTTGTAGTTGTTCCTCGGAGACCAAGTAAGGTTCATCTGGTGACGTCACGTCACGTGAGTTGCTACGCATTGCCGAGCGGAAAGGAGCAGCAACAGCAACAGTAAAGTCAACATTTCTCTCGTGTGAAGCTTTCCCACATTTGAAAGTAAAGAACAGAGCGAAACATGGTGGCAGCGCGTGTGTAGAAATTGGCGACGTGAAGAGGGGGCTGGACGAAACGCTAGCTGGTTAGCACGGAAGCTAACCGCGGACGTTAGCACGGAAGCTAACTGCGAAAAGTCGCTACGCAGCTGGAACCCACGACCAGAGACCAACCAACCAAACGCCAGCGAGCGTGAGGGAGCCGGTAAACCCACTTGCCACGTTAGAAACACCCAGCAGCAAGCCTACTGGACACGTCACAAACTAGCATACAACCGGCTAGCAACGAGACCCGACAAAATGCCACCCAAACAGAAGCAAGACACAAAGCAGGAAGAGGATTCCCTGACCCTCACTCAAGTAAATGAATTACTCCAGCAACAAAAAGAACTTTTTACGGCGCTCTTGCAACAACAACAGGAAAATTTCAAAGGATTTGTCAAGATGATAATAGACTCAACAAACTCACGACTTGACACTTTTACCAGGGAAGTCCAAGAAATAAAAACCAGCATCAACTTTACCCAAAAAGAGGTAGACGACATTAAAAAAAATCTAATCTGTCAAACTGGCCATTCCAAAGACATGCAAACGGAATTCTACAAAGTATGTGACGGCATGCTTGTATTAACGGACAAGGTGGACTACTTGGAAGGACAGTCAAGAAGAAACAACTTAGTAATTGATGGAATTGAGGAAAAACCGGGAGAAACGTGGACTGAAACAGAGGAAAAAGTTCAAAAAATCCTTAAGGAGAAACTGCTGATACAGGGGCAAATTGAGGTGGAGAGAGCTCACCGCACAGGAAGACAAGACCCTGGAAGACCTCGACCAAGGCCAGTTGTGGTGAAATTTCTAAGATACAAGGACAGATCAAGGATCCTACAAAATGCAAAATATTTAAAAGGCTCCAACATCTACATTAACGAAGACTTTACAGATGCCGTACGACAAAAAAGAAAAGAGCTCCTCCCAAAATTAAAAGCTGCACGTGACAGAGGGGAAACTGCCTACTTAAGACATAACAAACTTATTGTCCACCCCCGCACCAGTACTCCAACACAACAGGCTCGAGTTCAACACCATCAAGCAGCATACTGAGAATTTTTCACCACCCGACAATAAAAACTCTGACCCTACTGAAGCAGGAAATTCACATACCAAAAAACATGGACTTCGAATCCTTTGATGACCCTACCAACCCTTTGATGACCTCCAACACTACTGACCACAAGATGTTTGACCCTGAGAACAACTTGGACCCGGACAATAACTTTTTCAAGACCGACCGACCGCGAGGCAGCCGGCAACGACCGACCGTGAGGGAGCCAGTGATGACCGCGAGGAAGCCAGCGACGACTGCAGGGAAGCCAGCGACCGTGAGGAAGCTTGGAGACAACCAGCCTGCGACCACCGTGAGAGAGCCAACGACGACCGCAAGGGAGCGAGAGACGACCGAGAGGGAACCAGCGACGACTGCAGGGGAGCCAGTGACCGCGAGCGAGCCGGGAGACGGTGAGCCTGAGGCAGCCGGGAGACAACCAGCCATCGCGCGTGAGAGAGCCGGGAGGCAGCCAGCCGGCGAGCGTGAGGGAGTCGGCGACGACCGCAAGGGAGCCAGTGACCACGAGGGACCCAGTGATGACGGTGAGAGAGCGAGCGACGACAGCGAGGGAACTGTTAAGGAATTATTCCGCTAGAAGTAGTAGTAGAACATTGTTGAATTTCATCTTGGTATGAGAACTATTGACACTAGTCTCTCTCCTGAACATCTGCTGAAGTAGTTAAAACAAAGAATGTACTGTGAAGTTTAGAGCCCATTTCCCTTTGGTTAATTAACAGCCCCCCAAGGGTTTTTATTGCCTCCACTTCCTCATAAAAGTCCCTGAAGGCTCTCAAGTGCCCTCAAAGAGGAACCCTAATCTCAAGATCTGTGACCAGCAGCAGTGGTCTATACTTTGTCATCATATCAAGATCGAACTTTGCTTGATCTTCCTTATTTCTGCTTTTTACTTGGTTATGGTGTTGTTCCTTCCTGTTGGTTGTGTTTGTTCAGACACTGAAAGAAACAATGTACAAATGCGGTTGAAGGTATTTCCTGCTCAATGTTATTACAATCAACTTTAGTGCCCTCGACCCCCACCACTTCTGGGGCCCCCCTCCGCGGGACATGTTTTTAGAGGAGCTGTTGTCTCCGGTATCTTTGTTCCTGCCATCGCACCAAATGGGGGGTAGTGGTGGTCTGGTCTCACCTCACCGCTCCTGGCTTCCTCCGGCCACACCGGGTCAGATGACATGTTACTTTCTTTGTTTCGGGATTTGCATGAGAGGCGTACCTCCCCGCCTCTCATTATCATATTGTCTCTATATAATCTCATGAATGTGTTTCTTCGGGGCTTCCTGATGAAATCTGAGACTCACAGGAGCCCGAATCGATTCGTGTTGCGTTGCGATAAACTGAAGAAAAGACTACGTGGTGTTGGGTCTTCTTCCACCTTATAGAGAGATAAAAGAATCTGTAACCAAGGAAGGGCCAAGAGCAAATTGACAGCTCCCATTCCTCAACAGAACCAACGACGACCGTGTGGGAGCGGGAAATTCACATCCCAAAAACATGAACTTCCAACCCTTTGAAGATATTGACTATAAGCCATTCGATCCCGAGAACAATTTGGACCCAGACAATAACTTCTTCAACAACAAACAAAGGGTAACAAACTCTGACTATTACCTGGATGAACAATTCAACACTAATATAAAATTGGAAAATGCACTTTCGGTAATACACTTAAACAGTAGAAGTCTCTATAAAAACTTCACAAAAATTAAAGAATACCTGACTAAATTCAATAAATTTAAAATAATTGCCATATCAGAAACTTGGCTTGATGAAGATAAAACAACTGAAATGGAAATAGAAGGTTATGAAATGTTTGCAACTAATAGAGAAAACAAAAAGGAGGGGGGGTTGCAATATATGTGGACAAAGCACTTAAATGCAGTAAAATCGAGAGATTGACAAACACAATAGAAAACCTAATGGAATGTCTAACCATTGAAATACATAATAAAAAGGCATCAAATATCATCATAAGTTGCATCTATAGTACACCAGGTACATGTATTGACACATTCAATAAAAAACTAACAGATATGCTCAGTTACTACAACGATAAGAAAACACGAATAATATGTGGTGACTTTAACATTGACTTATTAAACCCAAATAGACACAAAAAAACAACTGACTTCATAAATATTATGTACAGCAACAGCTTTTTCCCAGTAATCCTGAAACCTAGCAGAATAACAGTTGACACGGCCACATTAATAGATAACATATTTATAAATAAGATTGATCATAAAATGGAAAGTGGACTTCTCATTAATGACATAAGTGACCACCTGCCTGTTTTTGCAGTTTTTCATAATTATTTTGATAGAAAAGCTAAATCAACAACTCGTATAACAGAAATAAGACTAAGAACCCAACGTTCCATCGATGCCTTTAAGCAAGACCTAGAAAAACAAAACTGGACCGAGGTCTACTCAAACGAAGACCCAAATACAGCGTTTGAAGTATTTCAGTCTACCATAATCTTCTTATATGATAAACATTTTCCATTAACTAAAGTTTCCAAAAAGTATAAAGACCCAAGTAAGCCATGGATAACGAAAGGCATAGAAAACGCATGTAAAAAGAAAAACAATTTATATAAATTGTTTTTAAAATTCAGAACTGAAGAAGCAGAAAAAAAATATAAGACCTATAAAAATAAATTAGTAAATATTATAAGAACCAGTAAAAGAGATCATTATCATGCACTATTAGAGCAGAATAAAGGTAACACACAAGAAATATGGACAATACTTAACCAAGTAATCAGAAATAGTCCTAAAAAAATGGATTATCCAGAGTATTTTATCAAAGGCAAAAATACTATTTTGGAAAAAACTGCAGAAATAGCAACTGAATTTAATGAGTATTTTGTCAACATCGGCAGTAACCTAGCAAAACAAATTCCTGATCCAACAGACCTGTTTGAAGTGGATAGATATGTAGAAAAAAACTCCTCCACGATGTTCCTTACTGCAGTAAAACAAGAAGAAGTATCAAATATTATAAAAACTTTTAAAAATAAAAAGTCAACTGATTGCTTTAATATTGATATGACAATAATCAAGCAGATTATAGAATATGTAGTGCGACCTTTCACACACATATGCAACCTGTCATTCAAAGCTGGTATCTTTCCATCAAAAATGAAAATTGCTAAAGTTATTCCAATCTATAAAAGTGGAGAAAAACATCTGTTTACAAATTATAGACCAATATCACTACTACCACAATTTTCAAAAATATTAGAAAAACTATTTTCTCGCAGACTTGATAGTTTTATACAAAAGCATGCGCTGTTAAGTGAGAATCAATATGGCTTCAGGGAAAAACGGACCACCTCAATGGCAGTTATGGAGTTTGTGGAAGCAATAGCCACTAATATAGACAACAAAGAATTTACTGTTGGGGTTTTCCTAGATCTAAAAAAAGCTTTTGACACAATAGATCACAGTATATTATTGAAAAAACTAGAAAGATATGGCATTAGAGGTGTAACTTATAAATGGATAAAAAGTTATTTAGAAAACAGATATCAGTACGTGCAACTCAACAATAAAAAAACGAATCAACTGAAAATCACTCACGGAGTTCCTCAGGGGTCAGTGCTTGGTCCAAAACTATTCATCATATATATAAATGATATCTGCAAGGTCTCAAAACTATTTAAATGTGTCCTATTTGCTGATGATACAACTTTCTACTGTTCTGGAATAAATCTGAAACAGCTCCTGACAACCGTAGAAAACGAATTAAACAAATTAAAAAACTGGTTCGACAGAAATAAATTGTCACTTAACCTGAAAAAATCGAAGTCAATTGTTTTTGGCACAAGACCAATCAAACACCAAGCTAAAATTATGGTAAACTCAATTGAAATAGAAAGAGCGTATGAAACCAAGTTTCTCAAATTAGTAATAGACTCAAAACTATGTTGGAAACCACATATCGATAACGTAAAAAGAAAAACAGCCAAGACCGTAGGGATCCTCTACAAAACCAAGGAAGTGCTAAATAAGAGATCCTTGTACACATTATACACTTCATTATTATTACCATACATGACCTACTGTGTGGAAATATGGGGAAATGCCTGCAAAACAAACACATTCCCTATTCTCAAACTACAAAAAAAGCAATTCGAATTATTAATAGATCAAAATATACGGAACCCACAAATCCACTATTTATTAAATACGATGAAATTTTATGACCTGGTTGACTTTAAAATCGCCCAATTAATGTACAAAGCACACCTGCTCTGCCAAAACATTCAGAAGTTTTTTGAAATTTGAGAAAGCAACTATGAATTAAGAGGTACCAACTTATTCAAAAAACTCAAAACAAGAACAAACATCAAGCAAAGAAGTGTATCTAGCAAAGGTGTTCATCTGTGGAATAATCTCGAAACGGACCTAAAAATGAGTAAATCGCTTGCTGAGTTCAAAAACAAATTCAAAAAAATAGTACAAACAACCTACACCAATCAGAGTTAAAATGATAAATTCTAAACATTAAATATAATGATAAATCAGAACTAAGTTGATAAATAGAGAAAGGTATTGCAATATCCATTATGAATACAAGAGAAAATTGACACAAGAGTGCCAGGGTGAGGATGTATATAATCCCGATACAAACCAAAAGTTGTGAAAATATCACGGTTAAGGGTAAAAGTATGAGCCTTAATGGAGACTTCTTATTACTTTTTCTTTTCTGATTGATTTGAAAATGATTTAGTAGATATAAACACATAACGGGGTAGGACTAGATAAGTTTTTTTACTTCATCCTACTCCCTTGAACATAATAACTGTGTTGAATGAAGACTGATTTCTTTCTTTTACTTTTTTATCTACCTTATTTTCTGTCAAATTATTACTGTATATGTTTTGTTCAATAAACAAACCAAACCAAACCAAACAAATTGAGTTTTTTGATGACCTGTGGCAGGTAGTGTGGCTGAGCGGTCTAAGGCGCTGGGTTAAGGCTCCAGTCTCTCACGAGGCGTGGGTTCAAATCCCACCACTGCCACTCAATATCTGGCTGTCATCCTGTCCAACATTCTTTGTGCCCAAGACAACCTTCCTGACTGAAATAAAATTCAGCTTTTGGCAAAAAGTGGACAAATTTGAATTAGTGTTTCGATTGACTTCTGTTGCTGCCATAAGGTATGAGGACCCATCATGGGTCTTCCTTCGAAAGAAACACATGAAAAAAACTCTACAGCTTGCTTTGCATAAATTTACCAAATTCTCACGTGCAGTCGAGATAGCAGAGGATGGTTTCGATCCATCGACCTCTGGGTTATGGGCCCAGCACGCTACCGCTGCCCCACTCTGCTGCTGACCGCAAAAGACTCTTTCATTGCTCTCAGAACTAGATAAGGCTGTGGACCCGCCCAAATTGCAACTGGACTGTGCCTGTTATCTTTGAGGCCGTTCGCATCTTATCCAAGTTGGCTTTATCGCATAAAAAACAAGTGGAGATCTGAGAAGCCTACACTGGACGTTGCTGTTCAAACCACACGGCAATGCCCCAATGCTAATTCAATATGCCAACAAGGTGCAGTTCTTAGACATAGCTGGACAGGTAGTTTGGCCCAGTGTTCCAAGTCACTGGATTTAGGCTCCAGTCTCTCAGGAGGCGTGGGTTCAATCCAAACACTCCTGTTTAAATTTTGGCTGTCATCCGTTCAACATTCTTCGAGCCCAAGATTACCTTCTTGAGTGAAGTAAAATACTGCTTTTGGCTAAAAGTGGACCAATTTGAATTATTGTTTCGATTGATTTCTGTTGCTGCCATAAGGTATGAGGACCCATCATGGGTCTTCCTACGAAAAGAAACACATGAAAAAACTGTACAGCTTGCTTCACATAACTGCACCTGATTCTCACGTGCAGTCCAGATAGGAGAGGACGGTTTCAATCCATCGACCTCTGGGTTATGGGCCCAGCACGCTACCGCTGCGCCACTCTGCTGCTGAGTGCTGGAGACTCTTTCATTGCCCTCAGCACTTGATAAGGCTGTGGACCCGCCCAAATTGCAACTGGACTGTGTCTGTTATCTTTGAGGCCGTTCGCATCTTATCCAAGTTGTCTTTATCACATAAAAAACAAGGGGAGATCTGAGAAGACTATGCTGGACGTTGCTGTTCAAACCACACGGCAATGTCCGAATGCTAATTCAATATGCCAACAAGATGGAGTTCTCAGATAAAACTTGACAGGTAGTGTGGCCGAGCGGTCTAAGGCGCTGGATTAAGGCTCCAGTCTCTCACGAGGTGTGGGTTCAAATCCCACCACTGCCATTTAATATTTGGCTGTCATCCTGTCCAACATTCTTTGTGCCCAAGACAACCTTCCTGAGTGAAATAAAATTCAGCTTTTGGCAAAAAGTGGACAAATTTGAATTATTGTTTCGATTGACTTCTGTTGCTGCCATAAGGTATGAGGACCGATCATGGGTCTTCCTCAGAATCAGAATCAGAATCATCTTTATTGGCCAAGTATGTAGAACACACAAGGAATTTGTCTCCGGTATAACACACTGCACTAGTATCATCGTAAACAACAAAATCATTGAACCATTTTAGAGTATACCAGTAGTTTTGTAGTACCATTTTGTGGTGCAAGAAGAGTGACTATGTCAGTGACTGTTTAAGGAGTTAATGGCTAGAGGGAAGAAGCTGTTTAAGTGTCTACTGGATTTGGTGCGCATGGATCTGTAGCGTCTGCCTGAGGGGAGTGGCTGAAAAAGGTGGTGGGCAGGGTGCGGGGGATCCAGGAGGATTTTCCGTGCCCTTGTCTTGATTCTTGCAGTGTGCAAGTCCTCAAGAGTGGGTAGGGCGGTGCCAACGATTTTTTCTGCTGTCCTAACTGTCCGTTGAAGTCGGATTTTGTCCTTTTTTGTGGCGGCCCCAAACCAAACCGTGATGGAAGAACACAGGATTGATTCGATGACTGCCGTGTAGAACTGTCGTAGCACCTCCTGTGGCAGGCCATGCTTCCTCAGCAGCCTCAGGAAGTACATCCGCTGCCGGGCCCTTTTCAGGATGGAGATGGTGTTGACTTCCCACTTCATGTCCTGGGACACTGTGATTCCCAGGAACTTGAAGGTCTCGACGGTTGACACAGGGCAGTTGGATAGTGTGAGGGGCAACTGAGGAGAAGAATGTTTCCTGAAGTCCACGATCATCTCTACAGTCTTGAGCGTGTTCAGCCCGAGGTTGTGTCGGCCGCACCAGAGCTCCAGCTGCTCCACTTGTTGGCGGTACGCAGACTCGTCGCCGTCTTTGATGAGACCGATGACCGTGGTGTTGTCTGCAAACTTTATGAGTTTGACAGCTGGATCTGTTGAGGTGCAATCGTTTGTGTAGAGAGAGAAGAGCAGTGGCGAGAGGACACATCCCTGTGGGGCTCCAGTGCTGGTGGTGCGTATTGATGATTTTGTTGCTCCCAGTCTCACCTGTTGTGTCCGTCCCGTCAGGAAGCTGAGGATCCACTGGCAGATCGTAGGGGACACACCGAGGTGGAGTAGTTTGGGTGTGAGGAGTTCCGGGATGATGGTGTTGAATGCAGAGCTGAAATCCACAAACAGAATCCTTGCGTAGGTCCCTGTGCTGTCGAGGTGCTTGAGGATGTAGTGCAGACCTATGTTGACTGCGTCTTCCACAGACCTGTTTGCCCGGTAGGCAAACTGGAGAGGGTCCAGCAGGGGTCCAGTGACGTTCTTTAGGTGGTTCAGCACAAGGCGTTCAAAGGACTTCATGACCACAGACGTCAGGGCGACAGACCTATAGTCGTTCAGTTCCGATGTTGCCGATTTCTTGGGAACTGGGATGATGCTAGACTGTTTGTAGCAGGATGGGACCTCACACAGCTCCAGAGATCTGTTGAAGATCTGTGTGAAGACCGGAGCCAGCTGGTCAGCGCAGACTTTCAGGCAGGAGGGGGACACTTTGTCGGGCCCCGGAGCTTTCTTGATCTTTTGCTGCTTGAAGAGCCGTCTCACGTCCTGTTCGTGGATCTGTAGTGGAGAAAAAGAGGGTGGGGGGGGGGGGGGGTAGGTAGAGTGGTTTCTGGTAGAGGAGGGTGTGAGTGGGAAATGGGGGTGTCCTTTTCAAATCAGCAGAAAAACATGTTTAGTTCATTAGCAAGACCCTTATTGTTCCCTGTTTGGGGGGATGGCATTCTATAGTTAGTGATTGCTTTCAGGCCATTCCATACAGATGCAGAGTCGTTAGCAGAGAACTGGTTTTTCAGCCTCTCTGCATAGCTTCTCTTTGCGATGTTAATTTCCTTTGTCAATTGGTTTCAGGCATGTTTGTACAGTGCCCGATCTCCACTTCTAGATGCGGCCTCTTTCTCTTTCCT